>NW_028225258.1:402500-925185 GCF_052327205.1 Somniosus microcephalus
AATGTAATGGAATATTGCAATGTAATATCACTGATCAATATTCTAGTCATTTGCAATGTAATATCACTGATCAATATTCTAGTCATTTGCAATGTAATGGAATATTGCAATGTAATATCACTGATCATTATTCTAGTCATTTGCAATGTAAAGGTAATGACAAAGGGTTTTGACCCGAAACGTTGACTCTAATTTCTCTGCAGTCGTTGCCTGGCCTGCTGAGTTTTTCCAGCATTTCCTGTAGTTATTTCCCTTGCCAGAGTGCTGCCCTGGGCTATCCATGGATTAGCATGTCAATAGACAGACCCCCTAGGGAGCAAAGCCAACATGTCAATGGCTCAAGGGGTGGACTCTGCAATCTGCTGACCTGGGGGTGGGAGGGTCCCAGTCCTGGGGGTGGGTGGGTCCCAGTCCTGGGGGTGGGAGGGTCCCAGTCCTGGGGGTGGGAGTCCCAGTCCTAATAACTCCTTCCTCCAGAAGGGCCATTTCTCTCAATCTGCTGTGTGTGTGTATGCTGTGTGCAAATTCTCTGTCTCCATCTTTAACTCTTTAGATCCTCTGGTTTCTAATGTAATGTAATTGTTTGTAATGGGATGTTGTTGGGAGATTGTCTGTGTAACTGAGAGACGGAGCCCTGGGCTCTTGCTGTGCTTTTTTTAATCATTGCTTTGTTTATTAATCAGTCTCATTTCTCTCTCTCTTTTCTCCCAAGGACATTTATTATATTTGCAAAGCTGTACCAAGATGCAGAGAGAGCGAGAGCGCTTTGGGACGAGGAATACCTGGGGCAAGAGCTTCCTCCGCAGTGGACAATCCGAGGCCTTCGCCAGAGGCTGCACCCAATGGGCCCACGTGAGTTTGTGTCTGTTTAATACCCCGGCCTTTCATTTCCTCTCGGGGAGCCTGGGATTCTGGGGCCTGGGGTTAACTTGTTCCTGCTGGATTGTAGGCCTGGAGTTTTCAACAGGTTTAAAGCAGCCCTGGCCTTGCAATGTGGCACAAACACGTTAACCCCTGGTGCGGGACAAAGAGGCCCCCCAAGAGGAAATCAAAGTCCTCAGCGTCAACCTGTGTTATAATTCCACAATAATGCTGGTGGTTTGGGCAGTGCTATTAATTTGAGGCTTCAATGAGATGTGCGGTAGACATTTTAATTCATAGATACATAGATACATAGAAGATAGGAGCAGGAGTAGGCCATTCGGCCCTTCGTGCCTGCTCCGCCATTTAATGAGATCATGGCTGATCCTTTAATTCAGTATCCCGTCCCCGCCTTCTCTCCGTAACCCTTAACCCCTTTTGCCCGTAGAAATATATCTAATTCCCTCTTAAATATATTTAATGAGCTGGCGTACACTGCCCTCTGTGGCAATGAGTTCCACAGGTTCACCACTCTCTGAGTGAAGAAATTCCCCCTCATCTCTGTCCTAAATGGTTTAGCCCTTATCCTTAAATTATGTCCTCTAGTTCTGTTTTCACCTGCCAAGGGAAACATTCCTTCTGCATCCAGTCTGTCTAGACCTGTCAGAATTTTATACACTTCTATGAGGTCCCCTCTCAATCTTCTAAACTCCAGTGTGTACATCCCTAAACTACATAGTCTCTCCTCATAGGTCATTCCCGCCATTCCTGGTATCAGCCTGGTGAATCGCCGCTGCACCCCCTCCATGGCAAGAACATCCTTCCTCAGATGAGGCGACCAAAACTGTACACAGTACTCGAGGTGTGGTCTCACCAGTGCCCTGTACAGCTGCAGCAAGGTATCCCTGTTCCTGTATTCTAACCCTTTTGCTATGAAGGCCAGCATACCGTTTGCCTTCTTGACCGCCTGTTGCACCTGCATGCTCGCCTTCAGTGACTGGTGTACAAGAACACCCAGGTCTCTCTGTACTTCCCCCTCTCCCAATCTATTGCCATTTAAATAATAATTTGCCCTCCCGTTCCTGCACCCAAGGTGGATAACTTCGCACTTGTCCACATTATAGTGCATCTGCCATTTATCCGCCCAATCATGTTACTGTGGTTCCGATTGTGGATTTATTAGTGTCTATTTCACTCCAGCTTTCCGTCTCTCTCTCACCAGCTTTCTTTCTCTCTCTCTCTCTCGCCAGCTTTCTCTGTCTCTCTCTCTCGCCAGCTTTCTCTGTCTCTCTCTCGCCAGCTTTCTCTGTCTCTCTCTCTCGCCAGCTTTCTCTGTCTCTCTCTCTCGCCAGCTTTCTCTGTCTCTCTCTCTCGCCAGCTTTCTCTGTCTCTCTCTCTCGCCAGCTTTCTCTGTCTCTCTCTCTCCAGCTTTCTGTCTCTCTCGCCAGCTTTCTCTGTCTCTCTCGCCAGCTTTCTCTGTCTCTCTCGCCAGCTTTCTGTCTCTCTCTCTCCAGATTTCTCTGTCTCTCTCTCCCCAGCTTTCTCTGTCTCTCTCTCCAGCTTTCTCTGTCTCTCTCTCGCCAGCTTTCTCTGTCTCTCTCGCCAGCTTTCTCAGTCTCTCTCTCCAGCTTTCTCTGTCTCTCCAGCTTTCTCTGTCTCTCTCTCTCGCCAGCTTTCTCTGTCTCTCTCTCGCCAGCTTTCTCTGTCTCTCTCGCCAGCTTTCTCTGTCTCTCCAGCTTTCTCTGTCTCTCTCTCGCCAGCTTTCTCTGTCTCTCTCTCGCCAGCTTTCTCTGTCTCTCTCGCCAGCTTTCTCTGTCTCTCTCTCCAGCTTTCTCTCTCTCTCTCTCGCCAGCTTTCTCTGTCTCTCTCGCCAGCTTTCTCTGTCTCTCTCTCGCCAACTTTCTCTGTCTCTCTCTCCAGCTTTCTGTCTCTCTCTCCAGCTTTCTCTGTCTCTCTCTCTAGCTTTCTCTGTCTCTCTCTCCAGCTTTCTGTCTCTCTCTCTAGCTTTCTGTCTCTCTCTCTCCAGCTTTCTCTGTCTCTCTCTCTAGCTTTCTCTCTCTCCAGCTTTCTGTCTCTCTCCAGCTTTCTCTGTCTCTCTCTCCAGCTTTCTCTGTCTCTCTCTCCAGCTTTCTGTCTCTCTCTCCAGCTTTCTGTCTCTCTCTAGCTTTCTGTCTCTCTCTAGCTTTCTGTCTCTCTCTCCAGCTTTCTGTCTCTCTCTCTCCAGCTTTCTGTCTCTCTCTCTCCAGCTTTCTGTCTCCAGCTTTCTCTGTCTCTCTCCAGCTTTCTCTGTCTCTCTCTCTCACCAGCTTTCTCTGTCTCTCGCTCCAGCTTTCTGTCTCTCTCTCTCTCTGCAGCTTTCTCTGTCTCTCTCTCTCTCGCCAGCTTTCTCTGTCTCTCTCTCTCGCCAGCTTTCTCTGTCTCTCTCTCTCGCCAGCTTTCTCTGTCTCTCTCTCTCGCCAGCTTTCTCTGTCTCTCTCTCGCCACCTTTGTCTCTCTCTCTCTCTCTTGCCATCTTTCTCTTATGTGGCTCGATGTCAAATTGTGTTTTATAACACTCCTGTGCAGCTCCCTGGGAGGTTTAACTACATTAAAGGCACTATACAAATATAATTGTTGTTGTTGTTTCTCTCGAGCTTTCTCTCTCTTTTTGCATTGCAACCGAATTTTTCCCCCTTAACATAAAAAATGCAATTGGATTTGTCGTTATTTTAAATGGTGAGAGAGAAACATTTCAGAATACATTTTAATCAAGATTAAAGCTGAGATAGAGGGAAAGAATCAGAGAGAGAGAGCAGATGAGTGAATGAAAAAGAGCGAGAGAGATGGGGAGCTAGATAGGAACAGAGAGAGGGGGAGAGAGAACAAGCGATGGGGGGAGAGAGGGAGGGGGGGACACAGATGGAGGTGACTGTTAAATGCCAGAAGTGGGAGATGCTATTTTAGATCTGGTAATGTGTAATGAGACAGGATTAATTAATGATCTCATAGTAAAGGATCGCCTAAGAAAGAGTGATTGGTAGAATTTCAAATTCATTTTGAGGGCGAGAAACTTGGGTCTGAAACTAGTGTCCTAAACTGAAATAAAGGCAATTACAAGGGTCCGAGGAGAGAGTTGGCTGAAGCGGACTGGGAAAATAGATGAAAGGGTAAGACGCTAGCTCAGCAGTGGCAGACATTTAAGGAGATATTTCATCAATCTCAGCAAAGGTGTATTCCAGTGAGAAAGAAAGGCTCTACGAGGAGGATGCACCATCCGTGGCTAACTAAGGGAGTTAAAGATGGGATCACATTGAAAGAAAAGGCAGGCAATGTTGCCAAGATTAGTGTTAGGCCAGAGGATTGGGACATTTTTAGAAACCAGTAAATGATGACAAATCAGCAAAAAAAAACTCAATTTCCTGGGTCAGAGCTGTGCATGTAGTTTTTTTAATTCATTGCGTGATTTCTTTTAATCAATTTTCATTTCTCTCTCTCCAGAAGCTACAACGTGACAATGCAGAGAGTCTTTTGGGAGGTGGAATCCTGGAGAAGTGCTTCCTTCAGAGGGAGGAGAGTGACCGAGGCCCCCTCAGCACAGGCTGCCTGCCTGGCCCCCAATGTGTCTGTTTATCACCCCGCGATTCATTGCCATCGCTTGCTCCCCCCAATGTAACTTGTACATCTTTCTGCACCACCCTCTCTCTCTCGTTACCTCTGTAGAAAAGGCACTGAAGATGGCAGACTAGATACTTTCCTTTATTAGCTATGAGGAAAGACTGGATAGGCTGGGTTGGTTTTCTTTGGAATAGAGACTGAGGGAGGTTAAATGGAGGTGTATAAAATGATGAGGGGGCCTAGATAGAGTGGATGGGAAGGACTGCTCTCCCCCAGCAGAGAGGTCAATAACCAGGGGCCATATATGCACTAGAAGTGGCGTAACCGATAAGGCGACGGACCCAGAGCAGGAGAGTGGGATTAGGCTGGATAGCTTTATAAATCGGCCGGCACAGACAAGAGGGGTCAAATGGCCTCCTTCTGTGCTGTAAACTTGTACAATTCCCTCTCTCTCTCTCCCCCTATTTCCCCATCTCTCTGTCTGTCCCTTACAGCCTGGGACCAGTGACAGAGACACACGCAGGCCAGGCTGTACAGTCAGTCAGAGACACCTGTCCCCGTAGACACATCGGGGGGATTGAATTTCCACTGGAGTTAGTTCTCCAGATCGCCCAATGTAAGCTGTATATTCCACTCTCCACCTCCCTCCCTCTCGAGTCACATCTCTGTATCGGCACATCTTTCGTTATATCTGTATCTCTCCGTCAGTCTCTCTCTCTCTCCATTGTTCTCTATCTCTTCCTGCAACGTTAATCTTTGCATCCCTTCATCTCCCTCTCCAATCTTCTTTCTATCTACATCTTTCTTGATATCTCTGCCTCTCCAACTCTTTCTCTGCAGCACTCTCTGTCTTTCTCGATCTCCAACTCTCTATTTCAGTATCTCTCTCCCTAACTCTCTCTCTCTCTGCCAGCCACTCTCTCCCTCTCTCTTTGTCCATCTGCCTGTCTTTCTATTTTGAATCTCAGTTTCTCTGCCTTCTGCTCTCCGCTCCTCTCACTGGTTCTGGCTCCCTCTCTCTTATTCCCAATCTCGCTCCCTCTCACTCTGTTCTGCCTCTTTGTCCTTCTCACTTTCCGTATCTCTGCTTTCTGCTCCTCAGTCCCTCTCACTGGGCCAGATGTTGACCCGGTGCCACAGTGTGAACCCAGTGACAATAAACCAGAATCCTGCGTCACATCTCTCCCGAGGTTGATTTCCATCAATGTTACAGTAGGGCGAGATGTGAAACGGGAGGCTGATTCACCATCACCCGGTTTGTTGTATAACGCCAAGTCAAACAGTTTCTTTCCCTCTACGTCTCTGCCTCGCTCCTGTGGGTAGGTGGAGTCGAGGTGCAGATCAGCCACAATCTAACACTGGTGGGACAGGCTCGAAGGGCTGAATGGCCTCCTATGTCACCCAAATCGCTGTGTGTCTTTTCTCTGTTCAGGGACACCCAGCTCAGGTTTTGTTTCCCACTACACTGATGGGGGTTGGGGGGAGGGGGAAACATCTTCCTGCAGTGAGGAACATACCCGGAGCCGGGACGGTACTGTCCGTGAAGGTTGGGAATGTCCGTCATCTCTTGCTCCACGTCTGCACCCCCCCCCGATCTCTACTGCCCCCCCATCTCACACTCTCACCCTCCTGTATTCCCAGGCTTCTCAATCTCTCTCCAATTAGGTTCCAGACACTCATTATACAGCCACCGACTGAGTGAGCGGCCACAGCCATTTTGTGCTTGGTGCAGGGGGGAGGCGGCCATTTTGTGCTCGGTGCAGGGGGGAGGCAGCCATTTTGTGCTTGGTGCAGGGGGGAGGCAGCCATTTTGTGCTTGGTGCGCGGGGAGGCAGCCATTTTGTGCTCGGCGTGGGGGGAGTGTTTTACATTGTTTGTTTGTTTGGACGTGAATTAAAGCAAATTAAAGAGAGTTGTGATTTGGAGCCACACCAGGTAAGTGAGTGATTCACACACGGGGCAAAATAAAGTTTCACCAGCGGTGGGGAGGGAGATTGACAGGGCGGGGGGATTATACAGGGATGGAGATATATGGGGGTCTTATACAGGGGGGGCTGTGGAGTTTCACCAGCGGTGGGGAGGGAGATTGACAGGGCGGGCGGGGGGATTATACGTGGATGGAGATATATGGGGGTCTTATACAGGGGGGGCTGTGGAGTTTCACCAAGGGGGAGGAGGGAAGGAGTTCCACAGAGGGAGAGAGGTACAGGGGGCGGAGTGTACGGGGAGATGGGGTGAATTATACAGGGGGAGTTATTGTACAGGAGTGGCACACGGGTGGATAATACAGCAGGGGGGGCGCAGGATAGGCGAGGGGAATTCTACAAGTGGGGGGAATTCACAGGGGGATTAAACGGGGGAAAATTATAGGTGGAGAGTTTCACGGTGGGGTAACTTCACGAGGGTGTAGTATGCAGGGGTATTATGGGGGATTTTAATGGGTTGTATTATAGGGGGGATGTCACGGAGCTATAGTCACAGCGGAATTAGACGGGGGAGAAGAGAGTATCACAGGGGTATTGGGGGAGAAGAGAGTATCACAGGGGTATTAGACAAGGGAGAGAAGAGAGTATCACAGTGGTATTGGGGGAGAAGAGAGTATCACAGGGGTATTAGACACGGGAGAGAAGAGAGTATCACAGTGGTATTGGGGAGAAGAGAGTATCACAGGGGTATTAGACACGGGAGAGAAGAGAGTATCACAGTGGTATTGGGGGGGGGGGGGAAAGAGAGTATCACGGGTATTAGACACAGGAGAGAAGCGAGTATCACAGTGGTATTGGGGGGGTGGGGAAAGAGTATCACAGGGGTATGGGGGGGGGGGGGAAGAGAGTATCACAGGTATTAGACGAGCTGGGGGGAAGAGAGTATCACAGGGGTATTGGGGGGGGGGGGAAAGAGAGTATCAAAGGGGTATTGGTGGGGGGGAAGAGAGTATCACAGGGGTATTAGACGAGCTGGGGGGAAGAGAGTATCACAGTGGTATTAGACACGGGAGAGAAGAGAGTATCACGGGTATTTGGGGGGGGGAAAGAGAGTATCACAGGGGTATTGGGGGGGGGGGAAAGAGAGTATCACAGGGGTATTGGGGGGGGGGAAAGAGAGTATCACGGGGGTATTAGACGAGCTGGGGGGAAGAGTATCACAGGGGATTTAGACACGGGAGAGAAGAGAGTATCACAGTGGTATTGCGGGGGGGGAAAGAGAGTATCACAGGGGTATTGGGGGGGGGGAAGAGAGTATCACAGGGGTATTAGACGAGCTGGGGGGAAGAGTATCACGGGTATTAGACAAGGGAGAGAAGAGAGTATCACAGTGGTATGGGGGGGGGGGGGGATAGTATCACGGGTATTGGGGGGGGAAGAGAGTATCACAGGTATTAGATGAACTGGGGGGAAGAGTATCACGGGTATTAGACAAGGGAGAGAAGAGAGTATCACAGTGGTATTGGGGGGGGGGGGGAAAGAGAGTATCACGGGGTATTGGGGGGGGGAAAAGAGAGTATCACGGGGGTATTAGACGAGCTGGGGGGAAGAGTATCACAGGGGTATTAGACAAGGGAGAGAAGAGAGTATCACAGGGGTATTGGGGGGGGGGGGGAAAGAGAGTATCACGGGTATTAGACGAGCTGGGGGGAAGAGAGTATCACAGGGGTATGGGGGGGGGGGGGAAAAGAGAGTATCACGGGTATGAGACGAGCTGGGGGGAAGAGAGTATCACAGGGGTGTTGGGGGGGAAGAGAGTATCACAGGGGTGTTGGGGGGGAAGAGAGTATCACAGGGGTATTGGGGGGGGGGAAGAGAGTATCACAGGGGTATTGGGGGGGGAAAGAGAGTATCACAGGGGTATGGGGGGGGGGAAAGAGAGTATCACGGGTATGAGACGAGCTGGGGGGGAAGAGAGTATCACAGGGGTATTGGGGGGGGAAGAGAGTATCACAGGGGTATTGGGGGGGGAAGAGAGTATCACAGGGGTATTGGGGGGGAAGAGAGTATCACAGGGTATTGGGGGGGGAAGAGAGTATCACAGGGGTATTGGGGGGGGGAGAGAGTATCACAGGGGTATTGGGGGGGGAAGAGAGTATCACAGGGGTATTGGGGGGGGGGAAGAGAGTATCACAGGGGTATTGGGGGGGGGGAAGAGAGTATCACAGGGGTATTGGGGGGGGGAAGAGAGTATCACAGGGGTATTGGGGGGGAAGAGAGTATCACAGGGGTATTGGGGGGGAAGAGAGTATCACAGGGGTATTGGGGGGGGGAAGAGAGTATCACAGGGGTGTTGGGGGGGGGGGAAGAGAGTATCACAGGGGTATTGGGGGGGGAAGAGAGTATCACAGGGGTATTGGGGGGGAAGAGAGTATCACAGGGGTATGGGGGGGGGGAAGAGAGTATCACAGGGGTATTGGGGGGGGGGGAAGAGAGTATCACAGGGGTATTGGGGGGGGAAGAGAGTATCACAGGGGTATTGGGGGGGGGGGAAGAGAGTATCACAGGGGTATTGGGGGGGGAAGAGAGTATCACAGGGGTATTGGGGGGGAAGAGAGTATCACAGGGGTATTGGGGGGGGGAAGAGAGTATCACAGGGGTATTGGGGGGGGGGGAAGAGAGTATCACAGGGGTGTTGGGGGGGGGGGAAGAGAGTATCACAGGGGTGTTGGGGGGGAAGAGAGTATCACAGGGGTATTGGGGGGGGGGGGGGAAGAGAGTATCACAGGGGTATTGGGGGGGGGAAAGAGAGTATCACGGGTATTGGGGGGGGGAAGAGAGTATCACAGGGGTATTGGGGGGGGGGGGGGGGAGAGAGTATCACAGGGGTGTTGGGGGGGAAGAGAGTATCACAGGGGTGTTGGGGGGGAAGAGAGTATCACAGGGGTATTGGGGGGGGGAAGAGAGTATCACAGGGGTATTGGGGGGGGAAGAGAGTATCACAGGGGTATTGGGGGGGAAGAGAGTATCACAGGGGTATTGGGGGGGAAGAGAGTATCACAGGGGTATTTGGGGGGGGAAGAGAGTATCACAGGGGTATTGGGGGGGGAAGAGAGTATCACAGGGGTGTTGGGGGGGGAAGAGAGTATCACAGGGGTGTTGGGGGGGAAGAGAGTATCACAGGGGTATTGGGGGGGGAAGAGAGTATCACAGGGGTATTGGGGGGGGAAGAGAGTATCACAGGGGTATTGGGGGGGAAGAGAGTATCACAGGGGTATTGGGGGGGAAGAGAGTATCACGGGTATTTGGGGGGGGAAGAGAGTATCACAGGGGTATTGGGGGGGGAAGAGAGTATCACAGGGGTATTGGGGGGGGGGGAAGAGAGTATCACAGGGGTATTGGGGGGGAAGAGAGTATCACAGGGGTATTGGGGGGGAAGAGAGTATCACAGGGGTATTGGGGGGGGGGGAAGAGAGTATCACAGGGGTGTTGGGGGGGGGGGAAGAGAGTATCACAGGGGTGTTGGGGGGGAAGAGAGTATCACAGGGGTATTGGGGGGGGGGAAGAGAGTATCACAGGGGTATTGGGGGGGGGGAAAGAGAGTATCACGGGTATTGGGGGGGGAAGAGAGTATCACAGGGGTATTGGGGGGGGGGGGGGGAGAGAGTATCACAGGGGTGTTGGGGGAGAGTATCACAGGGGTGTTGGGGGGGGGGAAGAGAGTATCACAGGGGTGTTGGGGGGGAAGAGAGTATCACAGGGGTATTGGGGGGGGAAGAGAGTATCACAGGGGTATTGGGGGGGGAAGAGAGTATCACAGGGGTATTGGGGGGGAAGAGAGTATCACAGGGGTATTGGGGGGGAAGAGAGTATCACAGGGGTATTTGGGGGGGAAGAGAGTATCACAGGGGTATTGGGGGGGAAGAGAGTATCACAGGGGTGTTGGGGGGGGAAGAGAGTATCACAGGGGTGTTGGGGGGGAAGAGAGTATCACAGGGGTATTGGGGGGGAAGAGAGTATCACAGGGGTATTGGGGGGGGAAGAGAGTATCACAGGGGTATTGGGGGGGAAGAGAGTATCACAGGGGTATTGGGGGGGAAGAGAGTATCACAGGGGTATTTGGGGGGGGAAGAGAGTATCACAGGGGTATTGGGGGGGGAAGAGAGTATCACAGGGGTGTTGGGGGGAAGAGAGTATCACAGGGGTATTGGGGGGGGGGGGGGAAGAGAGTATCACAGGGGTATTGGGGGGGAAGAGAGTATCACAGGGGTATTGGGGGGGGGAAGGGTATCGGGTATTAGACGGGGGGAGGAAGCGAATATCACGGGTATTAGACAAGCTGGGGGGAAGTGAGTAGCGCGGGGGGGGGACACAGCGCGGGGGGGGGACACAGCGCGGGGGGGGGGGGGACACAGCGCGGGGGGGGGATACAGCGTGGGTGGGGGGAATTCGGCAGAAGGAGGGAAAGAAAGAGAAGGAGGGAGAGAAAGAAAGAGAAGGAGGGAGAGAAAGAAAGAGAAGGAGGGAGAGAAAGAAAGAGAAGGAGGGAGAGAAAGAAAGAGAAGGAGGGAGAGAAAGAAAGGAGGGAGAGAAAGAAAGAAGGGAGAGAAAGAAAGGAGGGAGAGAAAGAAAGGAGGGAGAGAAAGAAAGGAGGGAGAGAAAGAAAGGAGGGAGAGAAAGAAAGGAGGGAGAGAAAGAAAGGAGGGAGAGAAAGAAAGGAGGGAGAGAAAGAAAGGAGGGAGAGAAAGAAAGGAGGGAGAGAAAGAAAGAAAGAAGGAGGGAGAGAAAGAAAGAAGGAGGGAGAGAAAGAGGAGGGAGAGAAAGAAAGAAGGAGGGAGAGAAAGAAAGAAGGAGGGAGAGAAAGAAAGAAGGAGGGAGAGAAAGAAAGAAGGAGGGAGAGAAAGAAAGAAGGAGGGAGAGAAAGAAAGAAGGAGGGAGAGAAAGAAAGAAGGAGGGAGAGAAAGAAAGAAGGAGGGAGAGAAAGAAAGAAGGAGGGAGAGAAAGAAAGAAGGAGGGAGAGAAAGAAAGAAGGAGGGAGAGAAAGAAAGAAGGAGGGAGAGAAAGAAAGAAGGAGGGAGAGAAAGAAAGAAGGAGGGAGAGAAAGAAAGAAGGAGGGAGAGAAAGAAAGAAAAGGAGGGAGAGAGAAAGGAGGGAGAATGAAAGGAGGGAGAATGAAAGGAGGGAGAGGAAAGAGTGAAAATGGGAGAAAATAAAAAGAGAAACAGCAAGAGAGAGACACAGAATGAGAAACAGCGAGAGATTGAGAGAGACAGATTGAGACAGAGACCGAGAGAGAAACAGACCGAAAGACAGAAAAAGAGATTGAGAAACATAACGAGAAACAGAGAGACAGAAAGGAGAAACAGAGATTGAGACAGAGAGAGAGAGACTGAGATTGAGAGAGATTGAGAATGATATTGAGATTGAGAGAGATCGAGATGAGAGAGATTGAGAAAGAGAGGCAGAGATTGAGAATGAGATTGAGATTGAGAGAGATCGAGATGAGGGAGATTGAGAGAGAATGAGATTGAGATTGAGAGAGATTGAGATTGAGAGAGATCGAGATGAGGGAGATTGAGAGAGAATGAGATTGAGATTGAGAGAGATTGAGATTGAGAGAGATCGAGATGAGGGAGATTGAGAGAGAATGAGATTGAGATTGAGAGAGATTGAGATTGAGAGAGATCGAGATGAGAGAGATTGAGAGAGATCGAGATGAGAGAGATTGAGAGAGATTGAGATTGAGAGAGATTGAGATTGAGAGAGATCGAGATGAGGGAGATTGAGAGAGATTGAGATTGAGAGAGATTGAGATTGAGAGAGATCGAGATGAGGGAGATTGATACTCACGGTCACACCTGGTCTGCGCTTCCTCCCAATCTCCGCACGTCCACCTGGAGCCACAACTCAGAAATCTTCCTCCCAACACCTGGGAACACAACCTCGAGCAAACAGGCAAAGGGGAGTGAAAAGGGAGAGGGAGAGAAAGAGATTACAGATTGAATCTCACCGTCCCACATGGCACCAACGGAACAGCCGGCCGGATCTCTCTTCCATCCATCCATCCTTTCACCTGGACCGAGCCTGGAGCAGGGAGAGAGGGGCTGGGGGCTGGGAGAGAGAGATTGAGACAGGACTCGCTCACACACCGTTCACACCAGAGAATCTCACACACACTAACACAGAATGGCCAATGGGACCCAGTTCACACAGACACACAGACCAACATTCATTACCTGGACACTCAAAGAGTTTCAACACTAAAGAGACACAAAATACTACATTACCGGAACACTGAGTGGAAATTACAGTCAAAAGAATCACTCACCAAATATCAGAACACCATCCCGCAGTCAGAAAGAGTGAGACGCACATGGGTCTACCTTTTTATAGTGCCGACCTGTCACTCAAACTTCCCTCCACCCACTCCACAGCCCCCCAGCCTATCAGGTTGCTGCTTCCTCCACCTGAAGCCCGCCCCCCAGGTGTGGGTCAGTCCAAGTTGAGTCTGCCTATCGCCAGGGGAGTGGGGTCAGTCCCAAATGACCTCCCAAATGGTTCCTTCCTGTCTCTGGCCAACACTGCCCTTCCCCCAGACCCCTGACTGCAGGCAGACAGACACAGCCGAGGACTGATGGACCTTGGGGAGGCCTCCCTCCACTCACCTACAACAGGGACATCACCCTCCCTGTCTGAGGCTGCTGCTTCCTCCCACAGCCCCCATTGCTCAAGAAGTCTTGTTTGATGGTTCTTATTCCAAGCTCCATTTATGTGCTTTGCCATTCTCATGCTGTGTGTGGCTGGCTCCCTGTTTAATCCTGAGTTCCCTCAGCTTTCCCCTGTGCAGTGTGTGTTGTGCATCCGTTTATCTGTCTCAGCACCTGGACATATGCAATGAAATGTGGGTCAGCTGAACCAAAGAGATGCTCACCTTCCAATACACACTTTTGCAAATCTCCCGCTCGCCCTCTGTGGGTTTATCAATGTTGCTGCACTATAGGTAAATCTCTCGCTCGCCCTCTGTAGGTTTATCAATGTTACTGCACTATCGGTAAATCTCTCGCTCGCCCTCTGTAGGTTTATCAATGTTGCTGCACTATAGGTAAATCTCTCGCTCGCCCTCTGTAGGTTTATCAATGTTACTGCACTATCGGTAAATCTCTCGCTCGCCCTCTGTAGGTTTATCAATGTTGCTGCACTATAGGTAAATCTCTCGCTCGCCCTCTGTAGGTTTATCAATGTTACTGCACTATCGGTAAATCTCTCGCTCGCCCTCTGTAGGTTTATCAATGTTACTGCACTATAGGTAAATCTCTCGCTCGCCCTCTGTAGGTTTATCAATGTTGCTGCACTATAGGTAAATCTCTCGCTCGCCCTCTGGAGGTTTATCAATGTCACTGCACCATAGGTAAATCTCTCGCTCGCCCTCTGTACGTTTATCAATGTCACTGCACTATAGGTAAATATCTCGCTCGCCCTCTGTAGGTTTATCAATGTTACTGCACTATAGGTAAATCTCTCGCTCGCCCTCTGTAGGTTTATCAATGTTACTGCACTATAGGTAAATCTCTCGGTCGCCCTCTGGAGGTTTATCAATGTCACTGCACCATAGGTAAATCTCTCGCGGGGCAGTGGGATTTGTTTGGGATTGATGCGGGACTATGGGAAGGCCCTAACAAGGCCGTTTCCACCATGACAGCGCAAAGGTTACAGAGGTGGTCCGTGTTACTTGGGGCACACCAATATGACATCGAATACAAAAGGTCCAAACAGCATGGAAATGCTGATGGGTTATCGCGCTTGCCATTGCCGATAGTAGAAGAAGCGACTACAGTGGACCCGGTAGAGATGTTCCACTCATCCATAGTGGAATGTCTACCAGTAACAAATTCGATGATCGAAAACGAAACAAGAAATGACCCGACTCTCTCACGAGTCTATGATTTAACGGTGGAGGGATGGCCAGCACAGGGCGAACCAACGCTGCCAGCATTTTCGCAGAGAAAAGAACAGCTGTCAGTGTGTCGAGGAACCCTGATGTGTGGATCTAGAGTGGTGATTCCACCCAAACTTCAACAGAAGGTGTTAAAGGAGCTGCACGAGGGACATCTGGGTGGAGTGAAAATGAAGAACCTAGCAAGAGGGTTTGTGTGGTGGCCAGGCATTGATGGGGACATCGAAGAAATCACTAAGAGCTGTCTAGGATGCCAGAAGGTCCAAAACGCGCCACCACAGGCTCCTCTGCATCCATGGGAGTGGCCCTCATCTCCTTGGCAAAGGGTACACATCGACTTTGCTGGTCCATTTATGGACTCAATGTTTCTAATCGCGGTGGATGCACACTCCAAGTGGCCGGAGGTAATAAAGATGTCCACCACCACCACGGAAAAAACCATCACAGTGTTAAGGACCATGTTTGCTAGGAATGGGCTGCCGCAACAGATCTGTTCTGATAATGGACCGCAATTTGTGCCCAAAGAATTCAAGAAATTCTTAAAGAGCAATGGGGTTAAGCACTACACGTCAGCCCCATACCATCCCGCCTCCAATGGATTGGCTGAAAGGTTTGTCCAGACCTTCAAGAAGGCCATAAAGGCCATGGGTAATGAAGCCATTAACTTACAACATAAGGTGGATAGCTTCTTGTTGGCGTACAGGAATGCAACACATGCGGTCACAAATCAAACTCCCGCCATGATGTTTTTTAATAGACGACTAAGATGCCGGCTGGATTTGCTTAAGCCAAACGTCAGAAGGGACGTAGAGAACCGGCAATTCCAGGGCATGAATGAAAGGCCAACTAGATCTTTTCAGATAGGTCAACAAGTTTTGGCCCGGGACTACCGTACCGAGAAATGGCAGCCTGGAACTATTGGAAAAAGGCTAGGGCCGTTGATGTATACGGTGGACATTGGGGACAGTATAATAAGGCGCCATGTTGACCAGATCATAGGGTCAGCCACAAATGGCCAACCTACTCCACCACCTTACACGGTTAATGTTGAGACAGAGATACCCAGAACACCTACCTCCGATCTGGTAATACTGGAATCAGATGAACCTGACACTGTCCTTCAAGCCGAATCGACCTTGCCAGAAGCACCTGGTACCCCGCCAGGAGTTGCGACACCACCGAGGCGTTATCCGGGCAGAGTCCGGAAACCTCCAGAGAGACTGAATCTGTGAACTGTTTTGCATAAAGTTGTATATATGTTATAATGTATGTTTAATGGGGAATCAGCATGTTGTAAGCTAAAAAGGGAGGATTGTAGTGTATGTACCCGTCTACCTTTAAGAGAACTATTGTATGTAACCGTCCACCTTTAAGAGAACTACTTTAGGTGTTGCACTACTTTGTTGGCTTCTGTATACTGTAATACCGACGGTGACCACACCGGTATATAAGTGCTGTGTCAGGATTTATTGGGCAGATTCGCCCTGACCTTCGAATAGTAAAGTCCTGTTTTAAGTTACTCTGGTAGTCTGTGTATTAATTAACTAAACAACCCACAGACTTTACAACGCCCCGTACAGCACACAGGCCTCGTTTTGCGCAGCTTGATCGGACGCATTCCGATCCTCCTTAATGAGCGCATTTACCGTTCTCGCGTGTCTCTCCAGCTCAGCTATTATATCCTTAAAGTGTAGTGTCATGGCCTGATCCTCATGCAACTCAGAACCCACTACCTTGTTTTCGTCTGTCAGTATGTTTCTTAACTGGGCTTTTAAACCGTTGATCTGTGTCTGCAGCTCCACGTTATCTAGAGCGTTGACGACAGATGTCCCGGTATTAAAAGCAGTGAATATGTCATTTACAGTACCCCTTCTTTGCCTCCCGACTCGATCCAAAACTTCTGGCGGTGTGGTGTACAATTTGTCTCTGTCGATGTCGGCAAAGTCAAATTCGTAAAATTGTCTAAACATACGGGTTAACAGGACCTGGTATAATTGTTCCGTTTCTTTGGGACACCACTCCGGCAGTCGTACCTCAGTGAGATTTAAAATCACTGAGGCCACCGCGTAGTGTACCCCTTGGTACAGCACCTGACCGGTGGGTACCAATACTAAACTGTTCCCGGGTCCCTTGGTGGTGGTTGGGCACCCTCCTTTCTGGGCTAGTGCTACCGGAAGCATGGGCAGGGGCTTGCGTGGGCGGGTGATGAGTTCAGTGGCGTTTACCGGAATAGGGGAGTATGGGGCTCCGCACGCTCGAGTGCTAACATCCCATCTCATCCCCTTCCCTTCATCCTGCCACTGCCTCTGGAAGAAGATGGATACACCCTTGGGGCAGACGTGTCTCGAAACCCACATACAGACATATATTCCTTCATCTGGTTCTGGTTCCCACCATTTGTCCCAACACACACGTAATTGTCCGTGAGTCCCCGTAATAGTCTGATGGGTATTATTACCCAGTCGCTCCCACTCGACCGTAGAGTTTCTCATGTCCTTTCCCAGCTTTCATAGCCACCACCATCGCCTTAGTGGTACGTTCCCATTGCACACCAGACAAATCCTCTTTCCCACGGTAACGCTGACTCTGGGTGCAAGGATCCTCACCCGAGGGCACGTTAACGAAGTCTCTTGGTAGGCGAAACCAAAATGGCTGGAATATTCCGTAGAATTCGTTCCCAGCCAACCTGGCCATCTCCCTTGGTGGAAGTAGGTGGCGGTTTCCTCAACCTCTCGCTCCCCTGTCCCATCCGTTGCGATGGGGGCCGTGTCCCCGGAGCACCCGAAAATGATGACGTCCTTGGTGCGGCCTCGGTAGGCCCACCCGCACCCGATCGCCACGAACGCGATGAGAATCTTTTCCATCATATCCCAGGTTTCTGTAACCAATAAAATGATGTAGCCGGGCTCCCAATAGGTGCTGGCCTAATTAACTGGATGCGCGGGTTCCTGGACCCCGCTCCCAAACAAAACACACATATCGGGCAGGCTTTGAAAATTGTACTTTTAACACATCTTAACGCTATATACATTTCCTTAAATTATCGCCATAATTACCTAACTTAACTTATGTACAGCGCCGCCCTCCGCGGGGCGGCTTGCCTAATCCCTGTGAGGTCTGTCGTGCGCCACACCCTGCGGTGGGGCCGCATTGATCTTTGGCTTTGATCCCCCGCAGCCTGTCGCTGCTGAACGGGGATCATGCCTTCCTGGGGCTGCTCTAAACCGTGGTTGGGAAAGATGGGGAGAATCTGGCCAAAATTTTCTGGGCTGGGGCGCTCGAGCCGACCTACGAGGGGCTTCTTTGGGTTGGGCTCCCGGGGCCGATGGACCGGGGGTTGGGACTGTCACCGTCACAGCCTGTGGTTCCTCCACAGCTGCCGGCTCCAGCTCCCCTCCCTCAGGCTCCGCCCCCCCGGGGTCGGGATCTGTGGCTTCTGACTCCACCTCACCTGTCCCTACAGGTAGTGAGTCTCCGCCCCCATTCCCTACCTCCCCCAAGCTTGAGTCGAGGGCGGGATCGTCGTCCTCTGACTCTTCCTCCTCCGGGATTGGGTCTAAAGCGAGGTTGAGCTGTTCGGGCTCTCCCCTGTCTAAATCCCATTCAAAAGATGAGACCTCCCACTCCAATGGGATGGCCTCTCCCTTCACGCAGGCTACTGTTCCAGCCTGTGTGGTCTGTGACTCTGTTACAGGCTGTATATATGTATATATGTTATCCATGTAATGTTTAAATTGGGGTGTACACTGTTAAGCTAAAAGGGGAGGAATTGTAGTGTATGTAACCTGTACCACCTTAAGAGGATACCTTAAGGTGATGGACTACTTTTTGATGGCTCCTGTACATTGTAGTACCGGTGGTGACCACATCGGTATATAAACCCTGTGGAGCAAAGTGTATTCCAGTTCAGCCCTGACCCTCAATCACTAAAGACCTGTTTAAGTATTCTGTTGTCTGTGTCCAGTTATTCAGCATAACTACATTTGGAAACACAGACTCAACACTGGCAGTGTTTGATGGGGACAGTGTAGAGGGAGCTTTACTCTGTATCTAACCCCTGCTCTGCCTGCCCTGGGAGTGTTTGATGGGACAGTGTAGAGGGAGCTTTACTCTGTATCCAACCCGTGCGGTACCTGCCCTGGGAGTGTTTGATGGGACAGTGAAGAGGGAGCTTTACTCTGTATCTAAACCATGCTGTACCTGCCCTGGGAGTGTTTGATGGGCCAGTGTAGAGGGAGCTTTACCATGTATCTAACCCCGTGCTGTACCTGCCCTGGGAGTGTTTGATGGGGCAGTGTAGAGGGAGCTTTACTCTGTATCTAACTCGTGCAGTACCTGCCCTGGGAATGTTTGATGGGGACAGTGTAGAGGGAGCTTTACTCTGTATCTAACCCGTGCTGTACCTGCCCTGGGAGTGTTTGATGGGACAGTGCAGAGGTAGCTTTACTCTGTATCTAACCCATGCTGTACCTGCCCTGGGCGTGTTTGATGGGACAGTGTAGAGGTAGCTTTACTCTGTATCTAACCCGTGCTGTACCTGCCCTGGGAGTGTTTGATGGGACAGTGTAGAGGTAGCTTTACCCTGTATCTAACCCGTGCTGTACATGCCCTGGGAGTGTTTGATGGGACAGTGTAGAGGGAGCTTTACTCTGTATCTAACTCGTGCTGTACCTGCCCTGGGAGTGTTTGATGGGACAGTGTAGAGGGAGCTTTACTCTGTATCTAACCCGTGCTGTACCTGCCCTGGGAGTGTTTGATGGGACAGTGTAGAGGGAGCTTTACTCTGTATCTAACCCGTGCTGTACCTGCCCTGGGAGTGTTTGATGGGACAGTGTAGCGGGAGCTTTACTCTGTATCTATCCCGTGCTGTACCTGCCCTGGGAGTGTTTGCTGGGACAGTGTAGAGGGAGAATTACTCTGTATCTAACCCGTACTGTACGTGCCCTGGGAGTGTTTGATGGGACAGTGTAGAGGGAGCTTTACTCTGTATCTAACCCGTGCTGTACCTGCCCTGGGAGTGTTTGATGGGTCAGTGTAGAGGGAGCTTCACTCTGTATCTAACCCGTGCTGTACTTGCCCTGGGAGTGTTTGATGGGGCAGTGTAGAGGGAGCTTTACTCTGTATCTAACTCGTGCTGTACCTGCCCTGGGAGTGTTTGATGGGGCAGTGTAGAGGGAGCTTTACTCTGTATCTAACCTCATGCTGTACCTGCCCTGGGAGTGTTGGATGGGACAGTGTAGAGGGAGCTTTACTCTGTATCTAACTCGTGTTGTACCTGCCCTGGGAGTGTTTGATGGGACAGTGTAGAGGGAGCTTTACTCTGTATCTAACCTCGTGCTTTACCTGCCCTGGGAGTGTTTGATGGGGCAGTGTAGAGGGAGCTTTACTCTGTATCTAACCTGTGCTGTACCTGCCCTGGGAGTGTTTGATGGGACAGTGTAGAGGGAGCTTTACTCTGTATCTAACCCGTGCTGTACCTGCCCTTGGAATGTTTGATGGGACAGTGTAGAGGGAGCTTTACTCTGTATCTAACCCTGTGCTGCACCTGCCCTGGGAGTGTTTGATGGGGCAGTGCAGATGGAGCCGTGAGTGCCCATGTGATAGCCGTGAGTGCTTGTGTGATAGCCGTGAGTGCTTGTGTGATAGCCTTGAGTGCTCGTGTGATATCCATGAGTGCCCGTGTGATAGCTGTGAGTGCCCGTGTGATAGCCGTGAGTGCTTGTGTGATAGCCGTGAGTGCCCATGTGATAGCCGTGAGTGCTTGTGTGATAGCCGTGAGTGCTTGTGTGATAGCCTTGAGTGCTCGTGTGATATCCATGAGTGCCCGTGTGATATCCATGAGAGCCCGCGTGATAGCCGTGAGAACCCGTGTGATAACCGTGAGTGTCCATGTGATAGCCGTGAGTGTTCGTGTGATACCAGTGAGAACCCGTGTGATAACTGTGAGTGCCCGTGTGATAGCCGTGCGTGCTCATGTGATAGCCGTGAGTGTCCATGGGACACAGCAATAAATGAGGCCTTGTTTCCCTCAGAATGACAGGCCTGAAACCTGAGTTAGAATACATTTAGTAATTAAACCAGACTGGGCGGGGCCTGAGGTGCGAGTTAGTAATGGAAAATTGGTGGCCAGCGTACTTCACACCAGGGCTGAGGACCCGGGGACTCGGGTTTCCGTGTCATTTTTTGATTAATTTTGTTTATTGCCCAATCTCAATCAGACTGGCGAGTCATCTTGCTGTCTGACAGAGGCGAGGGTCCCCAGTGGAGGGCTCTCTATGCGGGAGTCCTTCCCAGCACCATTGGGGATCTGGGGTGGAGACTGTTGCAGGGAGCTGTCGTGTGCAACAGTTTAAGCTCCTTTCCGGACTCCAAGATCAGATGTGTTTTCTGCGGCATGGAGGAGTCCACGTGCCGTGTATATATTCAGTGTGAGAGGTTACAGCCCCTGTATAGTTACCTGAAGGGGCTGCTCCTCAACTCTTGGTTACACTTTAGCCCCACGCTCCTAATCTTTGGCCGCCTGGTGCGGAGTGGGGGTGGGTAAGTGGGAGGATCTTCTCCTGGACCTGCTCTTGGGCCTGGTGAAAACAGCAATTTGTAGGCCCAGGATGGACGGGGGCCATGGGGGTTCACTCTGGCTGCCTGCCTCTCTCCCATGGTCTTGTCCCTGCCCGGGTGGCCCTGGAGAGGGAGCAGGTGGTGTCCACCGGTTCACTTGATACCTTCCTCGACTGGTGGACATAGAAGGTATCAAGATGCGATAATCGATCCTCACAGTCACATTGTGATTTAATTATTAATTGTGTGTGTGTCACAAATACATTTCTTCTATTTTGATACAAAAGTTCTACTAGACATGTTAAACTACTAGTTATTTAATCAGGGCTGCAGCTGCTGAAAGTTTGACTGTACTGAGGTTTGTGGCCAGAGCTGGCAGACGTGTTGTTCTGAAGTCTGATGTCTCACACCTGAAGAGTCTGTTTATGTCGTGTTGTAATGACCTTTTTCTGTTGCCTGGTGTCAGAAATAGAAATCAAAGGAAGATGATGCCCCACTCTGTTAATCAACTCTTTGACACATTTCCATTTCTTAATTTACAAAGATCACAACTCCATTAGTGAACAATGGATTGCCAGTCTGCCACTTTTTACTGAGGCTTGAAAGGATACGCTGTGAAGCTACACCTGCCCATCTGTCTGTGTGTCACTGTGTTTGGATTGTGTAAGACAACAGTCCAATATCTCGCCTACATCCATTACAATTTTTGAAATGTTAGATTGTACTTGGAAGAAGTTGAGTTTGAATCTAACAATGCTGAAATTGGGAGCTTTTAATGATTTCTGTTTTTCACGTAACTATATAGTGATGTGATCAGTCAAAGCAAATTAACAGATGCTGCTATTTACTGAACACAACTGAATAATTCTACAAGGATGCTATCGCAGTCTTCCTCAGTATTAACTACACCCCCCAATTTAGTGTCATCTGCAAATTTTGAAATTGTACTTCTGATTCCCAAGTCCAAATCATTCATGTAAATGGTGAACAACAGTGGTCCCAGCACCAATCCCCGTGGAACACCACTTCCCACCTTCCGCCCGTCTGAGTAAATACCTTTAACTCATCCCGCCACTATAACTGGACTTGTCTCCATTCCCGTGCCGAGGGGATTGCTGTACCAGACGGGAGGGGCAACATTTGGGGACTCTCGATTCTCCACCAATTCCCCTTCTTTCTGGTGGATAACGGAGGTGCCACTGTGTGTAATGTGTAAGTCAGTAAGAGTTGTCAGCGAGGATTAATCAGCACTTTCTAATTGGAGATGATAATCAATGGAATCTTTCAGACAATGAATTGTAGATTTTATAGCAAAGATTAATATACAATTGAAGTAAAAGTTCCTAATTTTATTGTAAAATATTTCAGGAACACTCATCAGAAATTAAGGGGAAAGATCAGACAGCAGTACTTAAAGGGACACTGCAGCCCCAACAACGCAATCAGCTATATATCCAGAATATTAAAATCCAGCCCAGTTATAGGGGTTATTAACATCAGCAGAAACAAACCCCAACTGTCAGAATGAACATGGTTCAGTCCTGGATGTGATTAACAGCAGCAATAACAGCAGAATCAAACCTCTGCAGTCACTTGTGAACTTGCTGGTGTCTCAGCAGGTTGGATGACTGATTGAATCCCTTCTCACACACTGAGCAGGTGAACGCCCTCTCCCCAGTGTGAACTCGCTGGTGTGTCAGCAGGTTGGATGTCTGAGTGTGGTAAACCACTTTTATCGTTACACTATAGTTATCACTGTTGTATTGTTATCACCGTTATCACTGTTGTATCACGATACGAGGTCGCCTCTTGTCGCGCTGTTATACCTGGGCTGACCACCTCCGACTCCGCCCATGGCTCCACCTACCTGCCCAGGTATAAAGGTCGTCGACTGGCTGGTATTCCTCCTTGTTGGACCCGATCACCCACGAGGGTGGGCTCTGTTATCGTGGGTGGGCTCTGTTATTTAGTCAATAAAAACCTTTAGTTACGTTCCTAACTCGTCGCTTTTTATTGGACGAATTGATAGGTATATCAATTTTATTGACCATGAATACGGGGGCCCCACAAGGATGTGTGCTGAGCCCCCTCCTATACTCCCTCTTCACCCACGACTGTGTGGCTGTTCATGGTTCCAACACCATCATCAAGTTTGCGGATGATACCACGGTAGTAGGCAAGATCACCAACAATGATGAGTCAGCCTACAGGGAGGAGGTCCAGCATCTCGGGAAGTGGTGCGCCAATAACAACTTGGCCCTTAACATCAAGAAAACCGAAGAAATCATTGTGGACTTCAGGAAGTCTAAAGGCGGAAGTCACACCCCCATCCACATCAATGGGGCTGTGGTGGAAAGGGTGGACAGCTTTAAGTTCCTCGGAGTCCACATCACGGAAGACCTCTCCTGATCCCTCAATACCTCCTCTCTGGTGAAGAAGGCCCAGCAGCGCCTATATTTCCTAAGGAGGCTGAAGGGATGTAACCTGTCACCCCTGATCCTCTCTAACTTTTACCGCTGCACAATAGAGAGCATCCTGACGAACTGTATCACAGTATGGTATGGCAGCTGTAGCTACTATGACCGGAAAGCTCTGCAGCGGGTAGTCAAAACTGCCCAACGCATTACCGGCACCCGGCTACCGACCATAGAGCAGATATACCAGAAACGCTGTCTACGGAGGTCACGGTCCATCATCAAAGACCCTACCCACCCCAGCCACAGTCTGTTTGCCCTCCTGCCATCTGGGAGACGCTACAGATGCATTCGCACCCGTACGACCAGATTTAGGAACAGCTTCTTCCCAAGGGCTGTCATCCTACTGAACTCCACAAATAAACTCTAAAGCCTGCACATCTGCCAATGCACTTTATTATGGTTATGTTTATGTTAATGTACTACAAGCCAAATGTATGTTGAATGTTTAAATGTCTTAATCTAAATGTACACTCTCGGGAGCCGCAAGCCTACATTTCGTTGTACTGCACATGTGCACTAACAATGACAATAAAAGTTGATTTGATTTGATTTGATTTGTAAGTTGTTGTTGGTGTATAGAGAACTCTGTTGAAATTTAGCGAAATGATCAATAACCAAGGAAGATCATTTCTTTGTTTGGTTCTGTTAGTTTTCATAGAATCATGGAAAAGTACAGCACGAAGGAGGCCATTCGGCCCATCGTGCCTGTGCTGGCTCTTAGAAAGAGCACTCGTGCTCAGTCCCACATCCCTGCTTGTTGTCCGTAACCCTGTAAGATCCTCATCCTCAAGTACCCGCCCAACTCCCTTTTAAACTCATTGATGGAATCAGCTCATGACCTTTTCAGGTCGAGCGTTCCAGATCCCCACAACTCTCTGAGTTTTATGCAATTGTTACCACAGTTGCCTTCTGTGAAGGTTTAATAATAAATGCATTTTGCTATGAAAGCAATTAAAACATTCCTAGTAAATAAATAGACAGATGCATCAAAATATTAAAATTGTGGGAGGGAGGGCAGTGCTCGCCCAGGGCCCAATAAACAATGGAATTCTTCTTCCCCAACCCAATGCTCAGAAGATGAAGTCCCAGAGCTGCCTCTGGCTCGGTTCCACCTGCCCTATTCTGATTATGAAAGAAAGGGCAGATAGATTATGAAAGTAAATTAGCAAAAAATATAAAAACAGATAGTAAGAGTTTTTATAGTTATATAAAAAGAAAAAGGGTGGCTAAAGTAAATGTTGGCCCCTTAGAGGATGAGACCGGGAAATTAATGGTGGGAAATATGGAGATGGCAAAATCACTGAATGAATAATTTGTATCAGTCTTTACAGTAGAAGACACTAAGAATATCCCAACACTGGACAAACAGGGGGCTATGGGGGGGAGGAGCTCAACATGATCAAAATCACTAAGGAAGTGGTACTCGGTAAAATAATGGGACTCGAGGCGGATAAATCACCTGGACCTGATGGCTTACATCCTAGGGTCTTGAGGGAAGTGGCGGTAGGGATTGTGGATGCATTAGTAATAATTTTCCAAAACTCCCTGGACTCAGCAAAGGTCCCGGCAGACTGGAAAACTGCTAATGTAACACCCTTATTTAAAAAGAGCAGTAGACAGAAGGCTGGAAACTATAGACCGGTTAGCCTAACATCTGTGGTAGGACAAATTTTGGAGTCCATTATTAAGGAGACAGTAACAGGACATTTGGTTAATCATCATTTAATAGGACAAAGTCAGCATGGTTTTATGAAGGGGAAGTCATGTTTGACAAATTTGCTGGAGTTCTTTGAGGAAGTAACATATAGGGTGGATAAAGGGGAACCAGTGGACATAGTGTATTTAGACTTCCAAAAGGCATTTGACAAGGTGCCACACAAAAGATTATTGCTTAAGATAAAAAATCATGGGATTGGGGTAATATTCTGGCATGGATAGAGGATTGGCTATCTAACAGAAGGCAGAGAATTGGGATAAATGGTTCATTCTCAGACTGGCAATCAGTAACTAGTGGTGTTCTGCAGGGGTCAGTGCTGTGTCCCCAACTCTTTACAATCTATATTAATGATTTGGAGGAGGGGACCGAGTGTAACATATCAAAGTTTGCAGATGATACTAAGATGGGAGGGAAAGTAGTGAATGAGGAGGACATAAAAAACCTGCAAGGGGACATCGACAGGCTAAGTAAGTGGGCAGAGATTTGGCAGATGGAATACAATACTGAAAAGTGTGAGGTTATGCACTTTGGCAGGAAAAATCGTAGAGCAAGTTATTATCTTAATGGCAAGAAACTGGAAAGTACTGAAGTACAAAGGGATCTGGGGGTCCTGGTGCACAAAACTCAAAAGGTTAGTATGCAGGTGCAGCAAGTGATTAAGAAGGCCAATGGAATGTTGGCTTTCATTGCTAGGGGGATAGAATATAAAAATAGGGAGGTATTGCTTCAGTTGTACAAGGTATTGGTGAGACTGCACCTGAAATACTGCATACAGTTTTGGTGTCCATACTTAAGAAAATACATACTTGCTCTCGAGTCAGTACAAAGAAGGTTCACTCGGTTAATCCCGGGGATGAGGGGATGGACATATGAGGAGAGGTTGAGTAGATTGGGAATCTACTCATTGGAGTTCAGAAGAATGAGAGGCAATCTTATTGAAACATATAAGATTGTGAAGGGGTCGGATCGGGTGGATGCGGGGAGGATGTTCCCGATGATGGGTGAAACTAGAACTAGGGGGCATAGTCTTAGAATAAGGGGCTGCTCTTTCAAAACTGAGATGAGGAGGAACTACTTCACTCAGAGGGTGGTAGGTCCATGGAATATGCTGCCCCAAAAAGCTGTAGAAGCTACCTCATTACATCAATTTAAAACAGAAATAGACAGTTTCCTAGAAGTAAAGGGAATTAAGGGTTACGGGGAGCGGGCAGGAATTTGGACATGAGTCTAGGTTCGGATCAGACATGGCCCTGTGGGTAGCGGAGCGGGCCCAGGGGCCGTGTAGCCTGATCCTGCTCCTATTTCGTGTGTCTAATTCTGTTAGATTCAGGAGATGGTTCTGTGATAGTAGATTGGCGGTTAGGATCAGATCAGCCATGATCTTATTGAATGGCGGAGCAGGCTCGAGTGGCCGATTGGCCTACTGCTGCTCCTATTTCTTATGTTCTTCTTATGTTCTAAGCTGAGGTGTTGGTCAGTGCACTGTGATTGCCCTGTGGGCAGAAAATGGCAAATCTAGAAATATGACCAAAATAACACATTTTAACCCCAAAGATGTAAATCCCCGTCCCACACCCTCTCCCTCCTCCCTGTGCTGAAATCCAAACCCATCGCACCATCTCCAACATTTCTTTCCTCCACTCCCAGTTTTCTCCCTCCCTCTGCTCTGGCTGTGTGCAGAGTGAGAATAAAATCAATGAGTCAATGATTGTCTCTCCTGGTCACTGGGACCCTGAAACCTTCAGTTCTCCACCCGCTGTGTGCAGAGTGAGAATAAAATCTCCTGGTCACTGGGACCCTGAAACCTTCAGTTCTCTACCCGCTGTGTGCAGAGTGAGAATAAAATCAAAGAGTCAATGATTGTCTCTCCTGGTCACTGGGACCCTGAAACCTTCAGTTCTCCACCCGCTGTGTGCAGAGTGAGAATAAAGTCAATGATAGTCTCTCCTGGTCACTGGGACCCTGAAACCTTCAGTTCTCCACCCGCTGTGTGCAGAGTGAGAATAAAGTCAATGATAGTCTCTCCTGGTCACTGGGACCCTGAAACCTTCAGTTCGCCACCCGCTGTGTGCAAAGTGAGAATAAAATCAATGTGTCAATGATTGTCTCTCATGGTCATTGGGACCCTGAAGCCCCACCCACTCTCTGTTCCTGTACCAAGATGGCCGCACATGTGCCGTGCTGCAGGTGGAACCGGTCTGTCTTTCCTCCACCAAGATGGCGGCGCCTAACCTGGGCCTGTCACCAAGAAAGAGCCTCACCACTGCCATCCGGCAGAACACATTCGGCCACTGGATCTCATTCGGGCCCGAGACCATTCTCCAACTTTATAAACTCTGCGGTGTGGCCTACCCACAGTTTATTAATCTCCCGACCCCGCTCCCGCTGACCTGCAGCTCCGCCCGGCGACCGCGCGGGGCTTTCTCTGTAAAGTTGGTGAGGGACACGTGACCCGAGCCCAGGGCCTGATTGACGGGAGCTTCCGACCAATAGGGAGCGAGCGGGGCGGGGCTGGAGGAGCGAGCCGGCAGCGGGTCCTCTAACCAATTGGGGAGCCCGAGGGGCGGGACTAGCGGCACCCAGTGGGCGGGGCTGGAGGAGCGAGCCGGTGGCGGGTTCTCCAACCAATCGGGGAGCCCGAGGGGTGGGAGTAGTGGCACCCAGTGGGCGGGGCTGGAGGAGCGAGCCAGCGGCGGGTCCTCCAACCAATTGGGGAGCCCGAGGGGCGGGACTAGCTCTGGCTGATTGTCTGATCCGCAGGGCAGCGAGTTTCTCCAGTCCCTTGTTCAGGGCCCGGGGCCCGGGGAGGCTGTGGGCCTTTATTCCCCTCATTGGACACAAGGCTCTTTGGCTCACAACACACTGGCTCAGATTTTAATAGAGACTTTTTAAATTCTTCAATCAAAGCAGATAAACCCCGTGCTTCTGTAGAACAAACTTTTTAATATTTGGGAGTAAAAGTACAAGTTTTTTTCCCTCTGCGGAATTTATTATTAGTTTCAGGAAACAACAATGCCTTTAATGTCGTAAAACATCCCAAGGCTCTTCACAGGAGTGTTAGAAAACAAAATTTGACACCGAGCCACATAAGGAGATATTCGGGCAGATGACCAAAAGCTTGGTCAAAGAAATAGGTTTTAAGGAGCATCTTAAAGAAGGAGAGAGAGAGATAGAGTGATGGAGAGGTTTAGGGAAGGAATTCCAGAGCTCAGTGCCCAGGCAACTGAAGGCACGGCCGCCAATGGTGGAGCGATTAAAATCGGGGATGCTCAAGAGGCCGGATTTAGAGAAGCGCAAATATCTCTGGGGGGTTGTAGAGGCTGGAAGAGATTACAGAGATAGGGAGGGGCGTGGCCACGGAGGGAATTGAAAACAAGGCTGAGAATTTTAAGGATCAGACACTTGAGGAAAAGCAGGGAGTGGGGGAGGGTCAAACCCTTATGGGACAGGGTCGCTGATTCTGTTCTGCGACAGTTACTGGGACAGACTGTATCTCCCTTCTCCTCCACACAGGGATTTGTGGCAGTTAAAGGGACAGCGATTCTTCTTGTTCTGCGAGATTGTAATTAAAGGGACACTACTCTGAGATGGCTATGAATCTTTAGTGTCGCCAGCCTTTCCAAAACATTTTCCTTTTTTTGAAGATCTGTGTGAACTCGCTGGTGACTCAGCAGGTTGGATGAACTCTGAAACCTCTTTGCACAGTCAGAACATTTAAAGGGTCTCTCATCGGTTCTGGGACAGGAGGGATCTGGTTAACAGTGATCACAATATCATTAGGTTTAAAGTAGTTATGGAAAGGGACAAAGAAGAATCAATGGTGAAAATACCCAACTGGAAGAGAGCCAATTGCAGTGATTTGAGAAGGGATCGAGCACAGGTGGACTGGAAACAAAGGTTGTCCAGGAAAACAGTGAATGACCAATGGCAGGTCTTCAAGGCTGAGATAGTTCGGGTACAAACCAAGCATATTCCCATAAGGAGGAAAGATGGGCCATCCAAAGCTAGGGCTCCCGATGACAAAGGACATCGAGGTTAGAATAAAACAGAAAAAGGAGGTTTACGACAAATGTCAGGTACAGAATACAGTCAAAAACCAGGAGAATACAGAGAGTGTGGGGGAAATTGAAACAGGATATAAGGGCAAAGAGAGAATATGAGAAAAGATTAGCGGGTAACATAAAAGAGAACCCAAAAATCTTCTATAAACGTATGAAAAGTAAAAGGATAGTTAAAGGAATGGTAGGGCCAATTAGGGACCAAATAGGAGCTCATCATACAGAGGCAGAGGGCATGGCTGAGGTACTGAATGAGTACTTAACATCTGTCTCCACAAAAGAAGAGGATGAAGTTCATGTTGCAGTAGAGGAGGGGGGAGTAGAGAAATTGGATAAAAATGGATAGAAAGGAGGTGCTAAATATGTTGTCATCACTCATAGTTAACAAGTCACCCAGTCCAGATGTAATGCATCCTAGATTGCAGAGGAAAGCTAGGGTGGAGACAGCAGAAGCTCTGACCACAATCTTTCAATCTCCCTCAGATATATGGGAGTGGTGACAGAGGACTGGAGGATTGCAAATGTTACACCCCTGTTTAAAAAAGGGGAGAGGGATAAACCTGGTAACTACAGGCCAATCAGCCTAATGTCAGTGTGGGTGAACGGCTAGAGACCATTGGCAAGGACAAAATTAATTCTCACTTGGAGAAGCATGGGTTAATAAGGGACAGCCAGTATGGATTTGTTAAAGGTAAATCGTGTCTGACTAACCTGATTGAGTTATTTGATGAAGTAACAGAGGGTTGATGAAGGTAGTGCAGTAGATGTTATATATATGGACTTTCAAAAGGCATTTGATAAAGCGCCACGTAAGAGACTTACTCGGAAAATAGGAGCAGAGGGAAGAAAAGGGCTGATGGTAATTTGGGTATATAATTGGCTAAGGGAGAGGAGGCAGTGAGCAGTGCTGAGGGACAGTTAAACGGCCTCTCATCAGTGTGACCTCACTGGTGCCCCTTCAGTTCCCCGGGGCTTTTAAAGCTCTTCCCACAGTTAGGACACTGAAACGGTCTCTCTCCAGTGTGAACTCCCTGGTGTGTTTGCAGGTGGGATGAACAAACAAATCCCTTTCCACACATGGAGCAGGTGAACGGACTGTCCCTGGTGTGACTGCGCTGTTGAACTTCCAATGCTGACGGGGAACTGAAGCCCTTCCCGCCGTCCCCACCTTTACCCGGTTTCTCCCCGGTGTGACGGTGCACGTGTCTCACCAGGTCAGACGATCGGCTGAATCCGAGTCCACACACCGAATACGTGTGCAGTTTGTTTGCGTTGCGATCCCTGCTCTGTCCTTCCATGTGCAAAGGCCGATGATATTCAGGTCCTGATGAATCCAGCGACTCTGTCAGATCTTGATGTGATGTTTGGTCTGAGCTTCTCGCCTGTAACTGCTCCACTTCTATAACCCTGTAAATTGAGATCAGAAAAGGATCAGAGGCAAACTGTTGTTTAATTTTCCCCTTTCCGAACCTAGGGGCAGTGAAGCTGATTTTCAGGCTCCAGCTGCTGCACAGGTTGGTTGAAAGGATCAGCAGTAATGGTGGCTGTAATACCCACAAGCCCCGGTGCTGCAGAAAGCGCTCTGTTGACTGAGTCCCGCGCATGTGCTCATGGCACCCACGCTCTCCCTCCTGCTCTACAATCGCCCATCCTGATCGGTCCGCAACGCTCATGCTCAGCACACAAAACCCCGTGTGTTGTATCCGTGTGTTAATGGAGACACGGAATGCAGGAGTTGGTTTAACAGGTGTTTACTGAACAAAGTCTGGAGGTGAACTAAAAGATACAAGACACTATACAGGCTTATATAGCCCGAGTGGCCACTACCAGTATTACAGTACACAGGGGCTCTTAATGGCACATACACCACAATTCCTCCCCTTTTAGACAACCAGTACATAACATTTTAAGTAATCACTAATTAACATGTTTACAAGAACAATAATCTACACATTTGCTGCAGTTAATCAATTATAAGTCAGTCTCTCTGGAGGCTTCCTGACTCGGTCCGGATAATGCCTCGGTGGTGTAGTAGTTTTCGGTGGTGTAGTAGGTTCTTTTGGCAAGGTCGATTCGGCTTGAATGCCAGTGTCGGGTTCATCTGGTTCCAGTATCACCGGATCGGAGGTAGATACTATGGGTATCTGTGCTTCATCATTAGGCGTATGGAGTTGTGGTGTAGGTTGTCCCTTTTCAGATGGCTCTATGATCTGGTCAGCATGGCGCCTTATTATGCTTTCTCCAATGTCCACGGTATACATCAGCGGTCCTAGTCGTGTGCAAATAGTTGCAGGCTGCCATTTCTCGGTACGGTAGTCCCGGGCCAAAACTTGTTGACCTATCTGGAAGGTTCTAGTTGGCCTTTCATTCATGCCTTGAAATTGCCGGTTCTCTACGTCCCTTCTGATGTTTGGCTTGCTCAAATCCAGCCGGCATCTTAGTCTTCTATTGAAAAACATCATGGCGGGAGTTTGGTTTGTAACCACATGTGTTGCATTCCTGTATGCAAACAAGAAGTTATCTACATTATGCTGTAGATTTATGTCTTCATTACCGATGGCCTTTATGGCCTTCTTGAAGGTCTGGACAACGCTTTCAGCCAATCCATTGGTGGCAGGATGGTATGGGGCGGACGTGTAGTGCTTAACCCTATTGTTTTTTAAGAACTTCCTGAATTCTTCGGGCACAAATTGCGGTCCATTATCAGAACAGATCTGTTCAGGCAGCCCATTCCCGGCAAATATGGTCCTTAATACTGTGATGGTTTTTTCCGTGGTGGTGGAGGACATCTTTATTACCTCCGGCCACTTGGAGTGTGCATCAACCGCGATTAAGAACATTGAGTCCATAAATGGACCAGCAAAGTCGATGTGTACCCTTTGCCATGGAGATGAGGGCCACTCCCATGGATGTAGAGGGGCTTGTGGCGGGGCGTTTTGGACCTTCTGGCATCCTAGACAGCCTTGGTCATTTCTTCGATGTCTCCATCGATACCTGGCCACCACACAAAAGCTCTGGCTAGGTTCTTCATTTTCACTCCACCCAGATGCCCCTTGTGAAGCTCCTTTAGCACTTTATCCTTGAGTTTGGGTGGAATCACCTCTCTCAATCCACACATCAAGGTTCCTTGGCACACTGACAGCTGTTCCCTTCTTTGCGAGAAAGCTGGCAACAGTCATTCGCCATGTGCTGGCCATCCCTTCACCGTTAAATCGTAGACTCGTGAGAGAGTCGGGTCATTTCTCGTTTCCTTTTCAATGGTAGAATTTGTTACTGGTAGACATTCCAATATGGTTGAGTGGAACATCTCCACTGGGTCCACTGTAGGTGCCTCTTCTACTGTTGGCAATGGTAGACGCGATAAACCGTCAGCATTTCCATGCTGTTTTGATCCTTTGTATTCTATGTCATATTGGTGTGCCCCTAGGGAAAGGGACCACCTCTGTAGCCTTTGCGCTGTCATAATGGGAACGCCCTTTTTAGGATTGAATATGGAGACGAGGGGTTGATGGTCAGTCAACAAGGTAAATTTTTGTCCGTGTAGTTGAATTTCTTCACTCCCCATACCAGGCTGAGTGCTTCCCTGTCGATCTGGGCATAGTTACGCTCAGCTGAGTTCAATGAGCGTGACGCAACAGCTGTCGGCCGCTCCGAGCCATCAGGGAATCTATGCGATAATACCGCTCCTACGCCATAAGGGGATGCATCGCACGCCAGTCTGATTGGCAGTGATGGGTTATAATGAGCCAAAACTTCCTTGGACGTGATCAAGCCTTTGCATTTATGGAAGGCACGTTTACAGTCTTCGCTCCATTTCCAAATTACTCCCGTTTGTAGCAGTTCGTTAAGAGGGTGCAGAACAGTTGACAAGTTCGGTAAAAATTCATGATAGTAAGTTATCAATCCCAGGAACTACCTTAATTGTGAGACATTTTCAGATGCTGGGGCTTTTATGACCGCTTCAATTTTTTCAGGTGACTTATGCAACCCTTCTTCGTTAATTATGTGGCCACAATATGATATTTGTTTCTGGAAAAATTTGCACTTGTGGCGATTTGCTCGTAGGCCCCGTTCTCTCAGCCTAGTGAGCACCTGCTCCAAATTGGCAAGGTGCTCGTTGTCGTTTTCTCCTGTTACAAGGATGTCATCTAGGTAGCATTGAGTCCCCGGAATCCCTTGCAGGACTTGCTCCATAGCTCTTTGCCAGATAGCTGTAGCTGATGCTACTCCAAAAACCAGTCAATTGTACTGGTACAGGCCTTTGTGTGTGTTTATCGTGAGATACTTTTTAGAGGCCTCCTCAACCTGCATCTGTAGATATGCCTGTGCCAAGTCAATTTTGGTGAAACGTTTCCCTCCGGATAGTGAGGCGAAAATATCTTCTATCCTCGGAAGGGCTGGGCATGGAGGGCTTCCTCTTGAGTTACACTGATGACGTGCTCCTCATGGTCACGGATCCCGCTGACTTGCGGAGGATGCGAAAATGCCAGCAGATTTACTCGGACGCATCCTCCACCAGAATCAACTGGGAGAAATGTTCTGAACTCCTGGTGGGCCAGTGGTGGGTGGACTCCCTGCCGGAGGAGTTCAGGCCCTTCGCCTGGAGCACCACGCACCTTCTCTACTTGGGAGTCTACCTCAGCCCCACCGAAGATGCCTGGCCGGCGAACTGGCAAGAGCTGGAGGCCAAAGTCACCGCTCGCCTAGGATGCTGGGCAGGACTGCTCCGAGTGTTGTCCTACAGGGGTTGAACACTGGTCATAAACCAGCTGGTGGCCACCATGTTGTGGTGCCGGTTGGTCACTTTGATCCCGCCCCCTGCGTTTGTCGCCAAGGTGCAGAAGAAGCTCATCGACTTCTTCTGGGACAAAGATAAGCACTGGGTCTCTGCCGCGGTTCTGAGTCTTCCGCTTAGGGAGGGCGGTCAGGCGTTGGTGTGCCTTCACACCCGGGCAGCGACGTTCCATCTTCGGACCCTGCAGAGATACCTGTACATCGAGAATCCTCCTCGATGGTGTGCGCTGGCGATGTATTTCTTCCACCAGCTACACGGCCTCAACTACGACACGCAGCTCCTGTTTGTGGAATTGGGCCATATGCGTGCCTGCCTGTGGGAGCTGCCTGTCTTCTACCAGGAACTGCTATGGGTCTGGAACAGCGTCGCCTCCAGGTGGAGTTCTCCCCCATCAGGAGTGGTGGCTCTCCTTCAGGAGCCGCTGCTCAGGAATCCGCACCTCCGTGACCACTGGATCGGGCGGCTGGCAGAGGGCATGGCTGTGCCTGGTAAGGTGACCAGGGTCCGGGACCTGCTCGATGGCAGAGGAGCAGGCTGGATGGTGCCGGAGGAGCTGATGCAGCCCCTGTCCTGGGCCAGTGTCCGGCTCGCGGCCAAAGCCATCAAGACACTGAAAGCAGCACTGGGCCTTGACTCCATTCGGTGTATTGAGGAGGCTCAAGCACGTGGGGCGATCCCATCTGAACTGACCCCCATTCGGATGGAATTCCTCATCGGCGCCCAGCCTCGAAACCCCTCTCGGGAACCAGTGCCTCACAACTTGAGCCATCTCGGGGAAACGCCATCCGTGCCTTTTAGTTCTGCACGAAGGGGTTTCCTGTATGGGCTGCTCCTGCACTTTCCACTTTGCCATCTTCACCTGCCGTCCGGACACGACACGCCTTGGTGTGCCATCTTGCCATCCGGCGGAGGTGGAAGTCCCCAATGGGGGGCTCTCTGCTCAGGAGTCCTCCCTTTATCTATTGGGGACTTGGCCTAGAGGGTGTTGCATGGAGCAGTCCCATGCAATAAGATTTTAGATAAGTTCACGGACTCCCAGGCTGCTTGCCATTTTTGTGGCATAGAGGAGTCCGTGTTCCATGTTTATGTGAAATGTGAGAGGTTGCAGCCCCTGTTCCATCATTTGAAGGGGCTGTGTTGTGTATGTACCTTTAAGGGAAGAACTGGTTTTAGACTGCAGTACCGGCAGTGACCACCCCTGTATAAAAGGCCCTAGCAGGCTTCTGTATTCCAGTCTGACGTTGCCCTCCTGTTCAGTAAAGTACCTTGTAAACTGTTCTCCTGAAGTCCGTGTATTATTGAGGCGCGGACTTTACAGTGGCGACGAGTAAGTTCGAACTCACCTGCAATGTGGCATCATCTCACGGGGATCTCGCCCTGAGAGGAGGTTTCTTGGAGGTCGTAGTCTGAGCAACGGGCGTCGACCGCGGGCAACAGCCCAAAGAATTCATCGGTGTTCGGAGAATTGCAGGAGAGACTGTGGAGAGCTGTGCTTGGCTCCCCAGTTCAGGTGTTCCAGCAAATCGTGCTGGTAGCAGGTAGTGCGCTGACCCTTCCGGACTGCGGCGGGCTCAAGCTCGATCGAGCGGCTCGACAAAACAGGCTGTGCAGCGTCGCCGGGAAAAGAAACCAAGAGTGAGAGAGGGTGGAGCGCACAGGGCGCGGTCGGTGCTCAAGAACCGGGCAGCGGAGAGAAAATAAACGAGGGGGAAGGAAAGCAAGATGCGCCGAAGCCGCGGGTCGCCGCCATTACCCCGTAGAATGCTAGGAGCAGCACGGCAGCAAGGGGAAGAAGGAAAAGCGCGGGAGGCACCATTTTATCCCGTTGGGGAAGAAGGAAAAGCGCGGGAGGCACCATTTTATTCCATTGGGGAAGAAGAAAAAACGCGGGAGGCACCATTTTAAATCACCCAAGATGCCGAAAAGTGGCAGTATCACTGCTTTCGACAACGAGGTAGAAGACTGAACCACGTATGTGGAAAGAATTGAAGTGTACTGCAAGGCAAATGAGGTGGCCGATGGAAAGAGGGCATCGGTATTATTGAATTTGATGGGCGCGAGTACGTACGGCCTATTGCGGAATTTAATTACCCCAGCTAAACCAATGGAGAAAAGTTTTGAGGAGATTGTTAATACCTTACAGGGGCACCTAAACCCTACACCGCTGCTGATAGCAGAAAGATTCAAGTTCCATCAAAGAAACCAGCACAAAGATGAGAGCAATGCTGACTATCTTATGGAACTACGCAAGTTATCGAAGCACTGCCAGTTCGGAGCAGGACTGGCAGACACCTTGCGGGATAAGTTTGTCTGCGGGCTCCAGAGTGAAGGAACCCAGAAACGAGTACTTTCAAAAAAGGACCTGAAGCTAGAACAGGCTTTCAGCGTGGCAGTATCCTACAAAGCAGAGCACGGGGAGCTGTGGAAATACATCAGAAACCACAAGAATACAGCGCTAACGAAATGGCATATGGAGCAGAAAAGTGGAATCGCTGCGGCAGAACAACCCATGAGCAGAAGGACTGCTGGTTTAAGGACAAAATATGCAGGCAATGTGGAAAAATGGGACATATAGCAAGAGTCTGCAGGTCGGGAAAGAAAACCAACATGACAAGAACTACTAAGGAACAGTACAGGAAAGTAAAGAAACTGACAGACAGCAGTTCGGAAGATCAGGAGAGTGATAAGGACTCCGGGAGCAGGAGACTAAGTTGTCTAAAGTTACACAATGTGATCGCAAAGGAAGATCACCGAACCATTTGGGTCACCCTCATGATAGCAGGGTCCCCAGTAAAGATGGAATTGGACACAGGATCAGCCCTAACTGTCATGAATCGACGAGACTATGAGCGGCTATTCTCACAAATACCCTTAAAGGACATGTCCATTGTATTGAAGACATACACGGGGCAAAAGGTCTACCCCAGAGGTAAAATAAGGGTGCCAGTTAAATATAACGGCAAGGAAACACAGAAACTATATATGTATATACTACGAGATGGAGGACCACCATTATTGGGACGTGAATGGATCCAAAAAATACAATTGGATTGGCATTCCATTCTGGCGCTAACTGTGACTGACAAAAAGGATGATGATGTCGCACCTGGACGTCTGTCACAAATTCTATCTGACGCAGAAGAGGTGTTCCAACAAGGACTTGGGACTCTAAAAGGAGTAAAGGCAATGATAAAGATTGAGGATAACGCAAACCCAAAATTTTTCAAGGCCAGACCGGTGCCATGCGCGATCTGCCCAGCCATTGAAGCTGAACTGGAGAGTCTGGAATGTTCGGGTGTGCTGTCCAAGGTGGACTGGTGCGAGTGGGCCACACCCATCATTCCTGTAATGAAGAAAGCATTGAGCAGCATGCCTGGGGAGCCAAAGAAGGTTTGCATCTGTGGGGACTTCAAGGTGACTGTGAACTCAGTCCTGCACACAGTACAGTATCCACTTCCACAGATAGAAAATATTTTCGCCTCACTATCTGGAGGGAAACATTTTACAAAGATTGATCTGGCCCAAGCGTATCTACAAATGGAGGTGGAAGAAGCATCTAAAAAATACCTCACGATAAACACTCACAAAGGCCTTTACCAGTACAATCGACTGGTATTCGGGGTAGCATCGGCCCCAGCCATTTGGCAGAGGGCAATGGAACAAGTCCTGCAAGGGATCCCGGGGACCCAGTGTTATTTGGACGACACCCTGGTTACGGGCGAAAATGACAATGAACACCTTGCCAACCTGGAGCAGGTGCTCACGAGATTACAGGAATATGGGCTACGAGCCAACCGCCCCAAATGCGAGTTCTTCAGGAGACAAATCTCGTATTGTGGCCACATGATTGATGAGGAAGGGTTGCATAAGTCGCTGGACAAGATTGAGGCTGTAGTCAAGGCTCCAGCACCGGAAAATGTGTCGCAACTGAGGTCGTTCCTCGGGTTGGTGAACTATGGCAGTGGGAGTTCCATAAGGGGACACATCCGGTCGGGGTTGGGACCGATGACTCCGTGTTCCACAACACAGCCAAGGATGGCGAGGCGGGTTGTGCGGATAATGCACTTCTCCTTGTTATACGTCAGGTTCAGGAGTTGGGTGGTGCAGAGGAATTTTTCGAGGTTTGCGTCATGGTCCTGCAAGTCATGGCCGCAGATGGTCACATTGTCCAGATATGGGAAAGTGGCCTGCAACGCATTTTGATCGACCATCCGGTCCATCTCCCTTTGGAAGACGGAGACCCCATTGGTGACGCCAAAGTGAACCCTAAGGAAGTGATAGAGGCGGCCGTTTGCCTCAAAGGCAGTATATTGGCGGTCCTCAGGGCGGATAGGGAGCTGGTGGTACGCTGATTTCAGGTCAATGGTCAAGAAGACGCGGTACTGCGCGATCTGGTTGACCATATCAGCTATGCGGGGGAGTGGGTAAGCGTCCAGCAGGGTGTAGCGATTTATTGTCTGGCTGTAGTCGATGACCAGGCGCTGCTTCTCGCCGGTCTTAACGACCACAACCTGGGCTCGCCAGGGGCTGGTGCTGCCCTCAATAATCCCCTCCTTCAGGAGCCACTCCACTTCGGTTTTAATGAAAACCCTGTCCCCGGCACTGTATCGCCTGCTCTTTGTGGCGATGGACTTACAGTCGGGGGTGAGGTTAGCAAACAGTGGGGGGGGGTGACTCTGAGTGTGGAGAGGTTGCACCTGGTGCACGGCGGGCAGTTTGGAAGCTGCTGGCTGCGGACTGTGAGTGGGGGGAGGGGTCCACCGTACGCCATCGTAACACTTTTAAGGTGGCACTGAAAATCTAACCCCAGTAGAACGGCAGCGCAGAGGTGGGGCAGGACCAGAAGTTTAAAATTATCATACACAGTCCTGTCTACTAAGAGTGTCACCACGCAGTAGCCGCCAATGTCCGCCGACTGGGACTCGGAGGCCATAGAAATCCGCTGGTGCGCAGGCAGGACTGGGAGAGAGCAACGCCGCACCGTGTCGGGGTGGATGAAGCTCTCCGTGCTCCCAGAGTCAAAAAGGCAGGTTGTTTCGTGACCATTTACCTTAATGTCCATTGTGGACCGGGCCAGTTGGTGCGGTCTCGCTTGGTCCAGCGTAATGGAGGCCAGCGTAGGGGTCAGTGTGTCACTGCGGGTATCAGATGAGGCGGCGTTGGGGGCCTGCTGTGTCCCGGCTGGCGTCCAAGATGGCGGCGTCCATGATCCCCATGTGGCTGGAGGCGTCCAAAATGGCTGCTGTTCCGCTGGTTCACACATGGCTGGCGAGGCCCAAGATGGCGGCCCGCACGGCCCACACGCGGCGCTGCTGGGGTTCGGGGTGGCTTTGGCCCTGCAGACACTGGCGTAGTGTCCCTTCTTCCCGCAGCCCGAGCAGATCGCATTTTTCGCCGGGCAGCGCGCTCTGGGGTGTTTGGCCTGGCCACAGAAGTAGCATTTCTGGCCTTGGGACACTGCTGCGGTAGTTGGGCCGTTGCTGGGATGTGGCTGGGGTGGCACGGCGCTATGAGACGGTCCTACCGTGTCCCAGGCTGTCGTTCCCCGCGGCATCCACGGTGCAGAGGAATCACAGAAATCACAGAATCACAGAAACCCCACAGTGCAGATAGAGGCCATTTCGGCCCATCGAGCCTGCACCGACACATATCCCACCCGATCCCCGTAACCCCTACACCAACGCATATCCCACCCTATCCCTGTAACCCCACGTATTTAATCCCCCTAACACTAAGGGTCAATTTATCATAGCCAATCAACCTAACCCGCACATCTTTGGACTGTGGAGTAGGCATCCATGCCCCGGTAGGCTGCGTCCAATGATAGTGCGAGTTCAGAGGCCTTGTTGAGGTCGAGGTGACTCTGCTCCAACAATCGCTGTCGGGTGTAATTGGACCTGTGGCCCGCTACAAAGTGTCCCGGATAAGTTCCTCTGTGTACACGGCGGCCTTTACATCCTTACAACCACAGGCCCGGCCAAGCACAGACAGTGCCTGAGGGTATTCCTCGGTCGATTCCCCAGGTTGTTGTTTACGACTCCCCAGGAGGTGCCTGGCGTACACCTCGTTCACTGGGCACGTGTACTGGTCCTTGAGGAGCTTGAGAGCAGCCGTGTACGAGGTCGCGTCCTGGATGACCGAGTACGCTCGGTGGTTCACTTTGGAGTTCAGGACATCCAGTTTGTCCTCATCCGATTTGACCGTTGCAGCGGAGGCGATCAGGAATCTTTCAAAACACCTAAGCCAGTGAGCAAACTTGGTGGATGCATCCGCCTCCCGATGGTCTAAGTCCAGGCATGCTGGTGTGAGGATCTTCTCCATTATAGAAAAATCTTGTTAATAAAATTGATGCGCTATCAATTACTCAAAAGACTGAGGTTAAGCGAGTAACTAACAGGCTTTAATTAACAAGAGAATGAAGGTGTGCCTCGAGTGGTCGACCAGTCCAGAATACAGAGGGACTGTGGAGCAGTCACCTTTATACCTGGACTCGTGGGAGGAGTCAGCCGAGGCATGTACAGACATGTACACAGTGGAATACAAACACCCACACAGGCAGGTATAACAGTGGTTTACCACAACCTCTGCCCCATATCATCCAGCCACAAATGGATTGGCTGAGAGGGAGCGGCAGAGTGGGGCTATAAAAGGCCCCAGAGACCAGGTAAGGCCTCACAGCATCGGCGGGAATCTCGAGCGGCAGAGCAGGGCTATAAAAGCCCCAGAGACCAGGTAAGGCCTCACAGCGTCGGCGGGAATCTGGAGCGGCAGAGTGGGGCTATAAAAGCCCCAGAGACCAGGTAAGGCCTCACAGCGTCGGCGGGAATCTCGAGCAGCAGAGCGGGGCTATAAAAGTCCCAGAGACCAGGTAAGGCCTCACAGCGTCGGCGGGAATCCTGAGCGGCAGAGAGGGGCTATAAAAGTCCCAGAGACCAGGTAAGGTTTACCAGTCTCCAGTCTGGAAGGAGAGAGGTAAAAAGTAATCCAAGTGTGATGTCACCAGAAAGCGGGTAAGTCATAGAGTCATAGAGTTTTACAGCACAGAAAGAGGCCCTTCGGCCCATCGTGTCTGCGCCGTCCATCAATCCCTGTCCAGTCTAATCCCATTTTCCAGCATTTGGTCCATAGCCTTGTATGCAATGGCATTTCAAGTGCTCATCCAAATGCTTCTTAAATGTTGTGAGGGTTCCTGCCTCTACCACCCTTTCAGGCAGAGAGTTCCAGATTCCAACCACCCTCTGGGTGAAAAAGGTCCTCCTCAAATCCCCTCTAAATCTCCTGCCCCTTACCTTGAATCTATGCCCCCTTGTTATTGACCCCCCTACTAAGGGGGAAAGTTCCTCTTTATCTACCCTATCTATGCCCCTCATCATTTTGTACACCTCAATCAGGTCCCCCCTCAGCCTTCTTTGCTCCAAGGAAAACAACCCCAGCCTGTTTAGTCTTTCTTCATAGCTGAGGCGCTCCATCCCAGGTAACATCCTGGTGAATCTTCTCTGCACCCTCTCCAAAGCAATCACATCCTTCCTATAGTGAGGCGACCAGAACTGCACACAGTACTCCAGCTGTGGCCTCACCAGCGTTTTGTACAGCTCCATCATAACCTCCCTGCTCTTATATTCTATGCCTCGGCTAATGAAGGCAAGTATCCCATATGCCTTTTTAACCACCTTATCTACCTGTTCCGCTGCCTTCAGGGATCTATGTACATGCACACCAAGGTCCCTCTGACCCTCTGTACTTCCTAGGGTCCTACCACTCATTGTGTACTCCCTTGCCTTATTTGTCCGTCCAAAATGCATCACCTCGCACTTTTCAGGGTTAAATTCCATTTGCCACTTTTCCGCCCATCTGACCAACTCGTTTATATCTTCCTGTAGCCTGAGGCTTTCCTCCTCACAATTTACCACCCCACCAATTTTTGTGTCATCTGCGAACTTACTGATCATACCTTTTACATTCTCATCCAAATCATTTATGTAGATCACAAACAGCAAGGGACCCAGCACCGATCCCTGAGGTACCCCACTAGACACAGGCTTCCAGTCACAAAAGCAACCTTCGACCATCACCCTCTGCCTCCTGCCACTCAGCCAGTTTAGGATCCAATGCGCCAAGGCACCCTGGATCCCATGGGCTCTTACCTTCTTGACCAGTCTCCTATGCGGGACTTTGTCAAAAGCTTTACTGAAGTCCATGTAAACCACATCCACAGCATTTCCCTCATCCACACACCTAGTCACCCCCTCGAAAAATTCAATCAGATTTGTCAGACATGATTTACCCTTGACAAAGCCATGCTGACTATCCCTGATTAATCCTTGCCTCTCCAAGTGGAGACTAATTTTGACCCTCAGAATTTTTTCCAATAATTTCCCTACCACAGATGTTAGGCTCACTGGCCTGTAATTCCCTGGTTTATCCCTGCTACTGGTTGGTAAGTGATTGGTTGGTAAGTATTTCTCCCTTTTAAGCTTAAATCTCTTTGGTTTATAGTTTCTAAGGTGTGATATTCACCATCTAGAATCGGGGCAGAGGATATTTAAGAATAATATTAATAAATTTAATTAATTACATAGAATGGGAGATCAGGCGATGTGTTGCTGCTGCAATATGTGGGAGCTGGTGGACACCATTGATGTTCACGATGATCACATTTGCAGTAAGTGTTGGCTGCTCGAGGAACTCCGGCTCCGTGTTGAAGAGCTGGAGTCCGAGCTTCAAACACTGAGACACATCAGGGAGGGGGAGAGATAACTGGACACTGTGTATCATGAGGTAGTCACACCAATTAGATTAATTAATTCAGATGTAGTCCGTGGCCAGGATGGTGTGACTAGAAGTGAGGCAGGTACGGGGATCCAGGAAGTAGTGTTGGAGGAGCTGCAGCCCTTGCACTTGTCCAACAGATTCGAGGCTCTTACTCCCTGTGAGGATGGGAACAGGGACTGCGGGGAGGATGAGCAACCTGGCCACAGCACCGTGGAGCAGGGGGCCATTCAAGTGGGGGGAGTTAAAAGAAATGTTGTAGTGGTAGGGGATAGTATCATTAGGGGGATAGATAGAGTTCTTTGCAGCCGAGAGCGAGAGTCCCGAAGGCTGTGTTGCCTGCCCGGTGCCAGGGTTAAGGACATCTCCTCTGGACTGGAGAAAAACTTGGAGTGGGAGGGGGAGGATCCAGTTGTCGTGGTCCATGTTGGTACCAACGACATAGATAGGACAAGGAAGGAGGTTCTGCTGAGGGAGTTTGAGCAGCTAGGGGCCAAATTAAAAAGCAGAACCGCAAGGGTAATAATCTCTGGATTATTACCTGAGCCACGAGCGAATTTGGCTAGGACAAATAAAATTAGAGAGTTAAATGCATGGCTCAAAGACTGGTGTGGGAGAAATGGGTTTTGCTTCCTGGGACACTCGCACCAGTACTGGGGCAGGAGGGAGCTGTTCCGTTGGGACGGGCTTCACTTGGCCAGTGCTGGGACTAGAGTCCTGGCGGATCATATAACTAGGGCTGTAGAGAGGGCTTTAAACCAACTAGTGGGGGGGAGGTTCCTAGAGAGCAAATAATAAAAATGACAACAGAGAAGGTCATCGACTTAGGTAGCAGTGGGGAAATTAAAAACCAGAGCGTGTCAGGAAGGGGCAGAAGGTATGGAGTAAAAGGTAAAGTAATAAAAAGGGCAAAAACAGGAACTAAGTGTCACAAAACATCTTTGAAAGTTCTCTATCTGAATGCACGTAGCATTCGTAACAAAATAGACGAGTTAATGGCACAAATAACTACATATGGGTATGATCTTGTGGCCATTACAGAAACATGGCTGCAGGGTGACAATGCCTGGGAATTAAACATACCAGGTTATTTATCGATCAGGAAGGACAGGCAGGAAGGAAGGGGAGGTGGGGTGGCTATGTTAATAAAGGAAGGAATCACTGTAATACAGAGAAATGATATTGGGTCAAAAGATCAGGATAATGAAACAGTTTGGGTGGAGGTAAGGAATAATAAGGGGAAAAAAACACTAGTGGGCGTAGTTTATAGGCCTCCGAACAGTGGCAACTCTGTTGGACGGAGTATCAATCAGGAAATAGTTGAGGCTTGTAATAAGGGAACATCTATAATTATGGGGGATTTTAACTATCATATTAATTGGACAAATCAAATTGGGCAGGGCTGCATTGAGGATGAGTTCATTGAATGTATTAGGGATGGGTTTCTTGAGCAGTATGTATCTGAACCGACCAGGGGGCAAGCAACCTTAGATCGCGTCCTGTGTAACGAGATGGGATTAATTAAAAATGTCCTAGTAAAGGATCCCCTTGGAATGAGTGACCATAACATGGTTGAATTCCATATTCAATTAGAGGGTGAGAAGGTTGGATCTCAAACAAGTGTGCTAAGCTTGAATAAAGGAGACTATGAAGGTATGAGAGCGGAATTGAGTAGAGTGGATTGGGAAAATAGATTAAAGGGTAAGACGATACATGATCAGTGGTGTACATTTAAGGAGTTATTTTACAACTTGCAAAAAAATATATTCCACTGAGAAGAAAAGGGTGTAAAAGAAAAGACAGCCATCCGTGGCTAAGTAAAGAAATTAAGGATAGTATTCGACTAAAAACAAGGGCATATAAGGTAGCCAAATCTAGTGGGAGGATAGAGGATTGGGAAAACTTTAAAAGACAGCAAACAATAACAAAAAGATTGATTAAGAAAGGGAAGATAGATTATGAAAGTAAATTAGCAAAAAATATAAAAACAGATAGTAAGAGTTTTTATAGTTATATAAAAAGAAAAAGGGTGGCTAAAGTAAATGTTGGTCCCTCAGAGGATGAGACCGGGAAATTAATGGTGGGAAATATGGAGATGGCAAAAACACTGAATGAATATTTTACATCAGTCTTTACAGTAGAAGACACTAAGAATATCCCAACACTGGACAAACAGGGGGCTAAAGGGGGGGAGGAGCTAAACACGATCAAAATCACTAAGGAAATGGTACTCGGTAAAATAATGGGACTCAAGGCGGATAAATCACCTGGACCTGATGGCTTACATCCTAGGGTCTTGAGGGAAGTGGCGGTAGGGATTGTGGATGCATTGGTAATAATTTTCCAAAACTCCCTGGACTCGGCAAAGGTCCCGGCAGACTGGAAAACTGCTAATGTAACACCCTTATTTAAAAAGGGCAGTAGACAGAAGGCTGGAAACTATAGACCGGTTAGCCTAACATCTATGGTAGGTAAAATTTTGGAGTCCATTATTAAGGAGACAGTAACAGGACATTTGGATAATCATAATTTAATAGAACAAAGTCAGCATGGTTTTATGAAGGGGAAGTCATGTTTGACAAATTTGCTGGAGTTCTTTGAGGAAGTAACGTATAGGGTGGATAAAGGGGAACCAGTGGATGTAGTGTATTTAGACTTCCAAAAGGCATTTGACAAGGTGCCACGCAAAAGATTATTGCTTAAGATAAAAAATCATGGGATTGGGGGTAATATTCTGGCATGGATAGAGGATTGGCTATCTAACAGAAGGCAGAGAGTTGGGATAAATGGTTCATTCTCAGACTGGCAATCAGTAACTAGTGGTGCTCCGCAGGGGTCAGTGCTGGGTCCCCAACTCTTTACAATCTATATTAACGATTTGGAGGAGGGGACCGAGTGTAACATATCAAAGTTTGCAGATGATACTAAGATGGGAGGGAAAGTAGTGAGTGAGGAGGACATAAAAAACCTGCAAGGGGACATTGACAGGCTAAGTAAGTGGGCAGAGATTTGGCAGATGGAATACAATACTGGAAAGTGCGAGGTTATGCACTTTGGCAGGAAAAATCGTAGAGCAAGTTATTATCTTAATGGCAAGAAACTGGAAATTACTGAAGTACAAAGGGATCTGGGGGTCCTGGTGCACGAAACTCAAAAGGTTAGTATGCAGGTGCAGCAAGTGATTAAGAAGGCCAATGGAATGTTGGCTTTCATTGCTAGGGGGATAGAATATAAAAATAGGAAGGTATTGCTTCAGTTGTACAAGGTATTGGTGAGACCGCACCTGGAATACTGCGTACAGTTTTGGTGTCCATACTTAAGAAAGGACATACTTGCTCTCGAGTCAGTACAAAGAAGGTTCACTCGGTTAATCCCGGGGATGAGGGGATGGACATATGAGGAGAGGTTGAGTAGATTGGGACTCTACTCATTGGAGTTCAGAAGAATGAGAGGCGATCTTATTGAAACATATAAGATTGTGAAGGGGTTGGATCGGGTGGATGCGGGGAAGATATTCCCGATGATGGGTGAAACTAGAACTAGGGGGTATAGTCTTAGAATAAGGGGCTGCTCTTTCAAAACTGAGATGAGGAGGAACTACTTCACTCAGAGGGTGGTAGGTCCATGGAATATGCTGCCCCAAAAAGCTGTAGAAGCTACATCATTACAAAATTTAAAACAGAAATAGACAGTTTCCTAGAAGTAAAGGGAATTAAGGGTTACGGGGAGCGGGCAGGAATTTGGACATGAGTCTAGGTTCGGATTGGTCATGGCCCTGTGGGTAGCGGAGCGGGCCCAGGGGCCATGTAGCCTGATCCTGCTCCTATTTCGTGTGTCTAATTCTGTTAGATTCAGGAGACGGTTCTGTGATAGTGGATTGGCGGTTAGGATCAGATCAGCCATGATCTTATTGAATGGCGGAGCAGGCTCGAGGGGCCGATTGGCCTACTCCTGCTCCTATTTCTTATGTTCTTATGTTCTTATGTTCATGCGCAGTACAGTACTGGAGACCGACTGATTGAGGAACAGAAGGCGTTCGAGCGATTCCGCAGCGGGTAAAAATCAGAGCCGCAGGGGAGTAATGGAGCGATGGATGGTTGGGGAGATTTCAAAAACAACTGGTGTCGGCTGCAAGCCCCGAATAATAACCTGAAGATCCCGTGTTTGCAGCTGGGGGGGATTTCTTCACGAGCAGGCCCAGGTTAATGGCCGCCATCTTTGTAAAGGAGGGTGGAACGTTCCAGTGCGACACCATTTTGACCCTGTGTGTAGCCGAGCGCGTGCGCGACCATCTTTGTACAGGAACATAGTGTGGGCGGGGCCGGGCTTCAGTGTCTGCTTCCAGCTGGAAGAAGTCACACAACACCAGGTTATAGTCCAACCTGTCCAAATCACACTGGAGTTTCTCGGCATCCTCCTCACAACACACATGCCCACCCAGCTTTGTGTTGTCTGCAAACTTGGAGATATTACATCTAGTTCCCTCGTCTAGATCATTAATATATATTGTGAATAGCTGGGGTCCTAGGACCGATCCCTGTGGTACCCCACTAGTCACTGCCTGCCACTCAGAAAAAGAGCCATTAATTCCAACTCTTTGCTTCCTGTCTGCCAACCAGTTCTCTATCCAAGTCAGTACCTTGCCCCCAATCCCATGTGCCTTAACTTTACATGCTAATCTCTTATGCGGGACCTTATCGAAAGCCTTCTGAAAGTCCAAATACACCACATCCACTGGTTCTTCCTTATCTATTCTACCAGTTACATCCTAAAAAAATTCCAGTAGATTAGTCAAGCACGATTTACCTTTTGTAAATCCATGTTGACTTTGTCCGATCCTGTCACTGTTTTCCAAGTGCTCTGCTATTACATCTTTTATAATGGACTCTAGCATTTTCCCCACTACCGATGTCATGCTTACCGGTCTATAATTCCCCATTTTCTCCCTACCACCTTTTTTGAATAGTGGGGTAACATTAGCTTCCCATCCAATCCATGGGAACTGTTCCAGATTCTATTGAATGTTGGAAGATGACCAGCAATGCATCTACTATTTCTAGGGCTACTTCCTTATGTACCCTAGGATGTCGATTATCAGGCCCTGGGGATTTATCGGCCTTCAATCCCGTCAATTTCCCTAACACCATTTCCCTACAAATGCTGATTTCTTTCAGTTCCTCCCTCTCATTAGACCGTATGTTCCCTGACATCTCTGGGAGGTTATTTGTGTCCTCCTTTGTGAAGACAGAACCAAAGTATGTATTTAATTGGTCCCCATTATAAATTCCCCTGATTCTGACTGCAAGGGACCTACGTTTGACTTCACCAATCTTTTTCTCTTCACATATCTATAAAAGCTTTTACAGTCAGTTTTTATGTTCCCTGCAAGCTTACTCTCATGTAGTTTATACCCTGCAGTCTCTGGCACCTGACTCTTATTTGTCTTCTCTGCTGGGTTTTGGCAGGAAGCGAGGAAAACACAGCTGGAAGTTCGCTAATCTGTGATTTACAAGGACACATTCCCTGGTTCCCAACAGTTACTTTTCTACAGTAATGTTCTCATCATCCCTAAACTACCATGCCTGCTGTTAATTATGTTATTTCTTATAGTTTCACAACTATACATATGAACAGCACACATTATAATTTAATCTATTCTACTACTCACTCTGCTTTAAGCTTATATTGTATTTAATAACAGACAAAACCTGTTTTTCCCCTGATCTGATTACAGATTCCAACCACTCGATTCAGTGAATGGAATGTCTTATCAGTGTTGCCATAGCGACCTGTCTGCAGTGAAGCACCTGTTTGAGTTTCTAACTCAGACTAAACTTCTTTCCCATAATGTATATTACATAAGACATTTGATGTCAATGAATTTTAGCCTTGTTATGCTAATATCTCTAAAACCTACAAGAAAGAAAGACTTGCATTTATATAGCACCTTTCACCACCTCAGGACGTCGCAATGTGCTTCATAGCCAATGAAGTACTTTGGAAGTGTAGTCACTGACAGTGTTGTATTGTAGGAAACAAGCGGCTCAGATACACAAACCTTTAAAAGTGGGAGGACAAGTTATGGCTCATGGTATTAAAGGGAGTGGGGTAGCGTGGATAGGAAGTTTTGTAAAGGACAGAGAGTAGTGATTGATGGATGTTCAGACTGCAGGGATGTAAACAGTGGTGTCCCCCAGGGTCAGTGTTGGGACCATTGCTCTTCTCAATATAGACAAATGATCTGGGCTTGGGTTTATGGAGCACAAGATCAAAATATCTAGATGAGACTACAATAGGGACTGTGGGGAACTGTGAAGAGTGATTTCAACATGATATACATGGGATAGTAGATTGAACAGGTAGAGGTCAGATGAAATTTAGTGTAGAGATATGTGAAGTGATACATTTTGTGAGGAAGAATGAGAGGAAATGTACATTTTAATTGAAACATACAGGATTTTGAGGGGTATTGACAGGGTAGATGCTGAGAGGTTGTTTCCCCTGGCTGGAGTATGTAGAACTAATGGGCATAATCTCAGGATAAGGGGTCGGCCATTTAAGACTGAGATAAGGAGGGATTTCTTCACTCATAGGGTTATGAAGCTTTGGAATTCTCTGCCCCAGAGGGTTGTGAATGCTGAGTCTTTGAGTATATTCAAGGCTTAGATAGATAGATTTTTGGACTCTAGGGGAATCAAGGGCTATGGGGATTGGGTGGGAAAGTGGAGTTCAGGTCGATGATCAATCATGATCTTACTGAATGGTGGAGCAGGCTCGAGGGGCCGTGTGACATACTCCTGCTCCTAATTCTTATGTTCTTATGTAAAACTTTAAAAGGAGTAGAGGAGCAGAGTGATTTAAGAGTTCAGGTACAGTGGTGTTCCACAGGGAACGGTGCTGGGATCACTATTGTTCATAAACGATTTGGACTCGGGAATCAGAAGAACAATTATAAAGTTTGTCGATAATACCAATAAAGGTAGAGTTAATACTGAGAAAGACAAAATGCAACAAGCCATTAATAAATTTCAGCATGGGTGTGTAATTGGCAAATGAATGTCACTATAGATCAGTGTGAGGTGGTGTGTTAATGAAATTCACTGTAGATCAGTGTGAGGTGGTGTGTTAATGAATTTCACTATAGATCAGTGTGAGGTGGTGTGTTAATGAATTTCACTATAGATCAGTGTGAGGTGGTGTGTTAATGGATTGCACTATAGATCAGTGTGAGGAGGTGTGTTAATGAATTTCACTATCGATCAGTGTGAGGTGGTGTGTTAATGAATTTCACTATAGGTCAGTGTGAGGTGGTGTTAATGAATGTCACTGTAGATCAGTGTGAGGTGGTGCGTTAATGAATTTTACTGTAGATCAGTGTGAGGTGGTGTGTTAATGAATTTCACTATAATCAGTGTGAGGTGGTGTGTTAATGAACTTCACTATAGATCAGTGAGATGTGGTGTGTTAATGAATTTCACTATAGATCAGTGTGAGGGGGTGTGTTAATGAATTTCACTATAGATCAGTGTGAGGTGGTGTGTTAATGAATTTCACTGTAGATCAGTGCGAGGTGGTGTGTTAATGAATTTCACTGTAGATCAGTGTGAGGTGGTGTGTTAATGAATTTCACTATAGGTCAGCATGAGGTGGTTGTTAATGGTTTGCACGATATAACAGTGTGAGGTGGTGTGTTAATGAATTTCACTGCAGATCAGTGTGAGGTGGTGTGTTAATGAATTTCACTATAGATCAGTGTGAGGAGGTGTGTTAATGAATTTCACTATCGATCAGTGTGAGGTGGTGTGTTAATGAATTTCACTGTAGGTCAGTGTGAGGTGGTGTGTTAATGAATTTCACTATAGATCAGTGTGAGGTGGTGTGTTAATGGATTGCACTATAGATCAGTGTGAGGTGGTGTGTTATTGAATTTCACTATAGCTCAGTGTGAGGTGGTGTGTTAATGAATTTCACAATAGATCAGCGTGAGGGGGTGAGTTAATGAATTTCACTATAGATCAGTGTGAGGTGGTGTGTTAATGAATTTCACTGTAGATCAGTGCGAGGTGGTGTTAATAAATTTCACTGTAGATCAGTGTGAGGTGGTGTGTTAATGAATTTCACTATAGATCAGGGTGAGGTGGTGTGTTAATGAATTTCACTGCAGATCAGTGTGAGGTGGTGTGTTAATGAATTTCACTTTATATCAGTGTGAGGGGTTTGTTAATGAATTTCACGATTGATCAGGGTGAGGTGGTGTGTTAATGAATTTCACTATCGATCAGTGTGAGGTGGTGTGTTAATGAATTTCACTATAGGTCAGCGTGAGGTGGTGTGTTAATGAATTTCACTGTAGATCAGTGTGAGGTGGTGTGTTAATGAATTTCACTATAGATCAGTGTGAGGTGGTGTGTTAATGAATTTCACTATAGATCAGTGTGAGGTGGTGTGTTAATGAATTTCACTACAGATCAGTGCGAGGTGGTGTGTTAATGAATTTCACTGTAGATCAGTGTGAGGTGGCGTGCTACTGAATTTCACTGTAGATCAGTGTGAGGTAGTGTGTTAATGAATTTCACTACAGATCAGTGCGAGGTGGTGTGTTAATGAATTTCACTGTAGATCAGTGTGAGGTGGCGTGCTAATGAATTTCACTATAGATCAGTGTGAGGTGGTGTGTTAATGAATTTCATTGTAGATCAGTGTGAGGTGGTGTGGTAATGAATTTCACTATAGGTCAGCGTGAGGTGGTGTGTTAATGAATTTCACTGTAGATCAGTGTGAGGCGGTGTGTTAATGAATTTCACTATAGGTCAGTGTGAGGCGGTGTGTTTATGAATTTCAAGGATGTCTCGGAGCGGGTGCAGAGCATTCTGAAGGGGGAGGGGGATCAGCCAGTTGTCGTGGTACATGTAGGTACCAACGATGTAGGTAAAAAGAGGGAGGAGGTCCTACAAGCTGAATTTAGGGAGTTAGGAGCTAAATTGAAAAGTAGGACTTCAAAGGTAGTAATCTCTGGATTGCTACCAGTGCCACGAGCTAATAAGATTAGAGAGAGTAAGATAGATAAGCTAAATACGTGGCTTGAGCAGTGGTGCAAGGGAGAGGGATTTAAATTCTTGAGGCATTGGAACCAGTTCTTGGGGAGGAGTGACCTGTACCAAGGGGACGGTCTACACCTGAACTGTGAGGGAGCCGATGTCCTCGGGGTAATATTTTCTAGGACGGTTCGGGAGGATTTAAACTAATTTGGCAGGGGGATGGGAACCTAGGTAGTGGAAAAGAGGGAAGTCATATGAAGTCAGAAATAGATGGTAGAAAGGTGAGAAGCAATAAGCAAAGGAGAGAAACACAAAGGGCCAAACTAATTCATAATGAGAGTGTGAAAAAAGCAAGCCTGAAGGCTTTGTATCTTAATGCTAGAAGCATTAGGAACAAGGTGGATGAATTAGTTGTGGAAATAGAGGTAAACAAGTATGATTTGATTGGGATTACAGAAACGTGGCTGCAGGGTGGGCAAGGCTGGGAACTTAACATCCAGGGATATACAATATTTAGGAAGGATCGGCAAAAAGGTAGGGGAGGTGGGGTAGCATTGCTGGTAAAGGAGGGGATTAATGCAATGGAAAGGAAGGATATTAACTCGGATGAAACGGAATCTGTATGGGTAGAAATGAGAAATAGCAAGGGGAGAAAAACGTTAGTGGGTGTGATATATAGGCCTCCAAATAGTAATATGGAGGTGAGGGAAGGCATAAAAAGGGAAATTAGAGAAGCGTGCGATAAGAGCACAGCTGTCATCATGGGTGACTTTAATTTACATATTGATTGGACTACCCAAATTAGTAAAAATTCTGAGGAGGAGGAATTCCTGGAATGTTTTCGGGACGGTTATCTGGACCAATATGTCGAGGAGCCGACTCGAGATCAGGCCATTTTAGACTGGGTATTGTGCAATGAGAAGGGACTTATCACCAATCTTCTTGTACGAGGCCCCTTGGGTCAGAGCGATCATAATATGATCGAGCTCTCAGTCGAGATGGAGAGTGAGGAAATTGAATCAGAGACTAAGGTCCAGAACTTAAATAAAGGGAATTACGAGGGTATGAGACGGGAATTGGGTAAGATTGATTGGGTGGTGTTTCTGGGGGGATTGACAGTGGATAGACAATGGCAAGCATTCAAAGATAGAATGGAAGAATTCCAGAACATGTTTATACCGGTTTGGCATAAAAATAAACCTAAAAAGGTGACTCAACCGTGGATAACGAGGGAAATTAGGGACAGCATAAAATCAAAAAAAAGGGCATATCAACTGGCAAAAAAAAGCACCAGACCGGAAGATTGGGGGCAGTACAGGATACAGCAGAAGAGGACAAAGGGATTAATCAGGAAGGGGAAAATAGAATACGAAAGTAAACTTGCAGCAAAAATAAAGACAGACTGCAAAAGCTTTTATCGGTATATCAGGAGGAAAAGACTGGTAAAATCCCAAGTCGGTCCCCTGCAGTCCGTGTCGGGAGAATATATAATGGAGAATAAGGAAATGGCAGACCAATTAAACTCATACTTTGGTTCTGTATTCACAAAGGAGGACACAAATAACCTCCCAGGAATATCGGCAAACATAGGGACTAATGAGAGGGAGGAGCTGACAGAAATTAGTATCTCTAGGGATATGGTGTTGGGTAAGTTGAGGGGACTGAAGGCCGACAAATCCCCGGGGCCTGATAAACTACATCCTAGGGTACTTAAGGAGGTGGCCCTGGAGATAGCAGATGCTCTAAGGATCATCTTCCGGAACTCCATTGACTCGGGAACAGTACCCGTGGATTGGAGGGTAGCTAATGTTACCCCAATATTTAAAAAGGGGGGTAGAGAGAAAGCAGGGAATTATAGACCAGTAAGCCTTACATCGGTTGTGGGCAAAATGCTAGAGTCCATTATTAAGGATAAAATAGCGGAGCACTTGTCAAATGGGGAAAGGATCGGACAGAGTCAACATGGATTTACAAAGGGTAAATCGTGTTTGACTAATCTGCTGGAATTTTTTGAGGAAGTAACTGGTAAAATAGATGGGGGAGAGCCAGTGGATGTGGTGTACCTTGACTTCCAGAAAGCCTTCGATAAGGTTCCACACAAAAGATTGTCATGCAAAATTAAGGCTCATGGGATTGGGGGCAAAGTATTAACGTGGATAGAGAACTGGCTGGCGGATAGAAAACAGAGAGTTGGAATAAACGGCTCGTTTTCAGAGTGGCAGGCAGTGACCAGCGGGGTGCCGCAAGGATCTGTCCTGGGACCCCAGCTGTTCACAATATATATAAATGATCTGGATCAGGGAATTGGATGCAATATTTCCAAATTCGCTGACGACACTAAACTAGGAGGAGGGGTGGGCTCTGATGAGGATGTCAGGAGGCTACAGTGCGATTTGGACAGGTTGGGGGAATGGGCGGATACGTGGCAGATGCACTATAATGTGGATAAATGCGAGGTTATCCACTTTGGGGGTAAAAACAGGAGGGTAGATTATTATCTAAATGGCAATAGATTGGGAGATGGGGAAGTGCAGAGGGACCTGGGTGTTCTTGTGCACCAGTCACTGAAGGAGAGCATGCAGGTGCAACAGGCGATTAAGAAGGCAAATGGTATGTTGGCCTTCATATCAAGGGGGTTCGAGTATAGGAATAGGGATACCTTACTACAGCTGTACAAGGTGCTGGTGAGACCGCATCTGGAGTATTGTGTACAGTTTTGGTCGCCCCATCTGCGGAAGGATGTTCTTGCCATGGAAAGAGTGCAACGGCGATTCACCAGGCTGATACCTGGAATGGCGGGAATGACCTACGAAGAGAGATTAAATAGTTTGGGCTTGTACTCACTGGAGTTTAGAAGATTGAGAGGGGATCTCATCGAAACATATAAAATTATGGCAGGCCTGGACAGGCTGAATTCAGAGAGAATGTTTCCAATGGCCAGGGAGCACAGAACCAGGGGCCACAGTCTAAAAATAGCGGGCAAATCATTTAAAACAGAGATGAGGAAGAATTTCTTCACTCAAAGAGTGGTGAGCCTGTGGAATTCCCTGCCACAGAGGGCTGTGAAGGCTAATTCAATAAATATTTTCAAGAGAGAATTGGATATATTTCTGAAGGCTAAGGGGATTAAGGGTTACGGAGAAAAGGCGGGGACGGGGTACTGAACTGGTAAGATCAGCTATGATCTCAGACGAGGATCAGCCATGATCTCATTGAATGGCGGAGCAGGCTCGAAGGGCCGAATGGCCTACTCCTGTTCCTATCTCTATGTTACTATGTTCACTGTAGATCAGTGTGAGGGGGTGTGTTTTGGTGGGAAGAATAAGGAGGCCACTCACTACTTGGACAAGGGGGTGAAATTGGGTTGCTTTGTGCCTGCTGTGATATTCAACGGGAGGTTAGCGGCGGCGGCAGCCGGTTGCGCCCCGCGGCACTGCACCACCGGCAATGACGTCATCGCCGTGCGCAGCACCCTGGCTGCAAGCTTGGGTTGCGACTCCTGACCTATCACCGGATGATATGTCCGACAGGGTCAGGGGTTGTTCCTGCAGCCGCGGCGACACCACTTAAAGGGCAGGTGTCGGGCAGCAACTTTTAATTTTGGCCGACTGCCAGCACCTGCCCCCTTCCCCTTTCTTCTTCGGTGTCAGCCGCGATCGCTCAGCCCGGCGTCCCTCTTGATCCGACACCCCGCTCCCCGGTGGTCCAGCAGGGCCCCGGTGTGCGCAGTGCTAGGCCCCTCCGCTTTAATCAGGGAGGGAGGTCTGCTATGACGCGGTGCTATGTGCCGACGGGCATGGTGCTGTTACACGAAGCACCGTGAAATTCACTGGTAGTGCCTCAAGAGGGAAGGGAGCGCTTCCAGTAGCACCCTGCCTCCTGCCTGGGGCGCTGCCACTGAATTTAATGCGCAGGGGCGCTAACTTTTTCAGGGAGCTAAAATTAGCCCCGGTGACGTTAGCGACCCAAAGGGGGCGCCACCGAATTTCCCCCTGTGGTAAACCACTGTTTGTATTCCACTGTGTACATGCCTGGACATGACTCGGCTGACTCCTCCCACAAGTCCTAGTATAAAGGTGACTGCTCCCCAGCCCTTTGTATTTCTGGACCGGTCCACCACTCGAGGCAGACCTTCATTCTTTTGTTAATAAAAGCCTTTAGTTACTCTCTTAACTCTCAGTCTTTTATGAGTAATTGATAGCGCCTCACCCCCTAAGAGTCTAAATGGGCTGGAGGAGCAGAGGGATCCAGATACACAAATCACTAAAAGTAGCAACACAGGTTAATAAGGCCATTAAAACAAAAGCACTGCGGTACATTCCTAAAGGAGCCTTCTGTTCCGTGCCTAGGAGCTCTGAACCATGGCAGAGAGCGGCTGGGACACGTATCTCACACGCCTTGAGATTAACCCACACGGCAACTTTGCTGTCAGTGAAGAGAGACAAGAAAGACCAAAGTGCTGTTTGCCCCTCTCAGTGTGGCCCTGAAAGGCTGTGTCCAGGCTGGAGTTCTGTTCCTGCCGTACGATCCTCCCACAGATTGTCCTTTCTGAGCTCCAGCCAGGTGATGCTAAACACTCAGGTGGGAAAACAAATATCTACAACAATGTGTTTAAAACAAAGTTGATTTATTTGACATATATCCAGAATATTAAACTCCAGCCCAGTTCCTGGAGTTATTAACATCAGCAGAAACAATCCCCACCTGTCAGAATGAACATGGTTCAGTCTTGGATGTGATTAGCAGCAGCAGTAACTGCAGAATCCAACCCCTGCAGTCACTTGTGAACTCGCTGGTGTGTCAGCAGGGTGGATGAGCGACTGAATCCCTTCCCACACACAGAGCAGGTGAACGGCCTCTCCCCAGTGTGAACTCGCTGGTGTGTCAGCAGGGTGGATGACTGAATGAATCCCTTCCCACACTCAGGGCAGGTGAACGGCCTCTCCCCAGTGTGAACTCGCTGGTGTGTCAGCAGGTGGGATGACTCTGTGAATCCCTTCCCACACTCAGAGCAGGTGAACGGTCTCTCCCCAGTGTGAACTCGCTGGTGTCTCAGCAGGTTGGATGAGCGAGTGAATCCCTTTCCACACACGGAGCAGGTGAACGGCCTCTCCCCGGTGTGAACTCGCTGGTGTACAGTGAGCTCAGCTGACTGCCTGAACCCATTCCCGCAGTGAGAGCACCTGAACGGTCTCTCCCCAGTGTGAACACGTTGATGGCGTATCAGTTCCCCGGAACCTTTATAGCACTTCCCACAGTCCGAGCAATTAAAAGGTTTCTCATCAGTGTGAACTCGCTGGTGTGACAGCAGGGAGGATGACTGAGTGAATCCCTTCCCACACACGGAGCAGGTGAACGGTCTCTCCCCAGTGTGAACTCTCTGGTGTATAGTGAGCTCAGATGGTCGCTTGAACCCAATCCCGCAGTGAGAGCACCTGAATGGTCTCTCGTCAGTGTGAACTAGCTGATGTCTCAGCAGGGTGGATGACTGAGTGAATCCCTTCCCACACACGGAGCAGGTGAACGGCCTCTCCCCAGTGTGAACTCGTTGGTGTATAGTGAGCTCAGATGGTTGCCTGAACCCTATCCCGCAGTGAGAGCACCTGAATGGTCTCTCGCCAGTGTGAACTCGCTGATGTCTCAGCAGGGTGGATGAGTGAGTGAATCCTTTCCCACACACGGAGCAGGTGAACGGCCTCTCCCCGGTGTGAACGGTGCTTTTTGCTTCCATATTCAAAGGCCGATGATATTCAGTTCCTGATGAATCAAGTGACTGTCAGATCTTGACGTGATGTGTGGTTTGAGTTTCCCGTCTGCAAATCCTCCCCTTCTAATACCCTGTAAAATAAATTTAAAACACGGAGCGTGAGAGAGAACCCACTAAAGAGGCAGGTTGTGAAATTGAGCTCAATGAATCTGGTTATTTGTGGGGCCGGCACTAGAAAAAAGTGACCATGAAAGCTGCCGGATTGTCATAAAATCCCACTGGTTCACTAATGTCCCTCAGTGAAGGGAATCTGCCACTTGGTTTGGGACTCTGGCCTCGATGGGAGGAGAGAGAGAGAGAGAGGTGGGAGTGGGAGGGGGCGAAGGAGATGGACTTTATACATCTGCAACTCGACCAGAACTTTGACAGAACCTCCAAAACCCGCAACCTCCAGCACCTAGAAGGACAAAGGCAGAAGGTGCATGGGAGCACCATCACCTCCAAGTTCTCCAAGTCACACACCATCCTGACTTGGACATATATCACCGTTGCTACATCATCACTGGGTGAAAATCCTGGAACTCCTTACACAACAGCATTGTGGGAGTACCTTCACCACACGGACTGCAGCGGTTCAAGAAGGCGGCCCACCATCACCTTCTCAACGGGAAGATGGGGATTGGCAACATATTCTGGTCTTGCGAGCGACGCCCACATCCCAAGAATGAATGAAAACAAATCTGTGTATGTAAAATGGATTAAAAACCTCTACAGAAATACTTGTTCCTAAAACAATACTCTTTTACATTGTAGGGACAGTGTCTGTGTAACAACCTAATCTCCTCCAGAATCCACCTCCCTTGACTGTCACACATTGGAAATTGTTGGGTCCTCCTGGGCTCAGAAGTACTGGGGGTTAAACCCAGCAGCTTCTCCTCCATCTCCACTCCAGCTCAAACTGAAACAACAAAAAGACCTACACAGGCGGCCAGGGACATACCTTCGGTCAGCCTGCAATAAAGCTCTTCCCCACAGCCGCTGACTAATGGCGGCCGCAGCACACACAATTCACCGCGCCCCAGAAACCGCTCTATCCAACGCGCTGATTTCCCCGCTGAGAGTACGCATGCTCCCCGGGGCCGCGGGCCATTCTGGGATCCTGGCTCCTGTCCTTTGCCCCGAGGCGGACTTGGTGGAACCGGCTGAAGAAACCGGGAAGCAGCGGCTCGGATGGGGAGGCGCTGCACCCTGGGTTTCCTGGTGCCAGGGCCCTGGCCGCACGTCCGCCGGGCCCGGCCGCTCTGATTCTGATTGAGTTTTTTGATGAGGTAACAGAGGGGTTAATGAGGGCAATGTGGTTAACATGTTGTACATGGATTTCCAAAAGGCGTTCGACAAGTGCCACATAATTGGCTTGCCAGCAAAGTTGAAGCCCATGGAATAAAAGGGACAGTGGCAGCATGGATACGGAATTGGCAAAGTGACAGGAAACAGAGTAGTGGTGAACGGTTGTTTTTCAGACTGGAGGAAGGTATACAGTGGTGTTCCCCAGGGGTCGGTACTAGGACCACTGCTTTTCTTGATTGATATATATATGACTTAGACTTGGGTGTACAGGGCACAGTTTCAAAATATGCAGATGACACAAAACTTGGAAGTATAGTGAACAGTGAGGAGGATTGTGATAGACTTCAAGAGGACATAGACATGCTGGTGGAATGGGCGGACACATGGGAGATGAAATTTAACGCCGAAAAGTGCGAACTGATATATTTTGGTAGGAAGAATGAGGAGAGGCAATATAAACTAAAGGGTATAAGTCTAAAATATGTGCATGAACAGAGAGACCTGGGGGTATGTGTGCACAAACCATTGAAGGTGGCAGGGCAGGTTGAGAAAGCAGTTCAAAAAGCGTGCGGGATCCTGGGCTTTATAAATAGAGGCATGGAGTCCAAAAGCAAGGAGGTTATGATGAACCTTTATAAAACACTGGTTCGGCCTCAACTGGAGTAGTGTGTCCAATTCTGGGCACCGCATTTTAGGAAGGATGTGAAGGCCTCAGAGAGGGTGCAGAAAAGATTTACAAGAATGGTTCCAGGGATGAGGGACTTCAGTTAGGTGGATAGACTGGAGAAGCTGAGGTTGTTCTCCTTAGAGCAGGGAAGGTTGAGATGAGATTTGATAGAGGTGTTCAAAATCACGAGGGTTCTGGACAGAGTAGATAGAAACTGTTCCCATTGGCGGAAGGGTCGAACCAGAGGACACAGATTTAAGGTGATTGGCAGAAGAACCAAAGGCGACATGAGGAAAAACCTTTTTACTCAGCGAGTGGTTAGGATCTGGAATGCACTGCCTGAAAGGGTGGTGGAGGCAGATTCAATCACGGCTTTCAAAAGGGAATTGGATAAGTACCTGAAGTAAAGATATTTGCAGGGTTACGGGGAAAGAGCGGGGAGTGGGACTAGCTGAAGTGGTCTTGCAGAGAGCCGGCACGGGATCGACGGGCTGAATGGCCTCCTTCTGTGCTGTAACCATTCTATGATTCTATAAAATATTAGAAATTTTGTTTGGGGTTGTGGTGATTATTCTTTATGTTTAGTAAGAAGTATTGTGATTGGTTGTTTGTTTCCTGCCTTGGGATATATGCTGTAATCTCATTGGTAGTTGATGTCATGTGATTTGTGGTGGCCATCTTAAATTCAGTTCTTTCCAGCCTTTAGTTGGGACTGGGTGTTGAAGATGTGCTACAGGATTTTTAAGTTAATAAAGCCTAGATTAGAAAGGCAAATCTATTCTTTATTTCAATTTATTAACTTTATGTCAGAATGGAGCGATATCTTCAACCAGAACGATTCAATGCTGACCCTAATTCTGCAGGAGTGGATGATAAATGGAAACATTGGTATTGTACATTTAAAAACTTTTTGGGCGTGTTGGATCAAGAGTCTCGAAATAAGCTGAATATGCTGATCAACTACATTGCTCCGGATGTGTATAAGTATATTTTGGACTGTAAAACTTACGAAGTGGCTATTTCTACATTGGAAAAGATTTTTGTTAAACCAAAGAATGAGGTATTTGCACGTCACCTTCTATCTGCCCGTAGGCAGCAGGTGGGAGAATCTTTGGATGCTTATTTACAAGCACTTCGGTGCCTTAGTGTTAACTGTAATTATAAGGCCGTGACGGCTGAAGAATATAAGGAAGAATCGGTACGGGATGCTTTTATTAATGGATTACTGTCTAGATCAATTCGTCAGCGGTTGTTAGAAAATAAGATTTTGGATCTTAAGAGTGCTTTTGAGCAAGCTTCTCCATTGGATGTGGCTCAGAGAAGTTCGGATTCTTATGCTCTTTTAATCGGCCTGTGACTGTGGTTTCGGCAGTTCCGGATGAAAAGGAATTATGTGGACTTAATAGGATTGGTTTAATAGATTCTGAAACAGTTTCTACTTCAGCGGCTGTTGCCTCTAGGATTCAGAAGTATTATTTTTGTGGGAACGTCCGGCACCCTCGTCTGAAGTGTCCTGCTCGGGAGGCTGTGTGTAGTAAATGCGGCAAGAGAGGTCATTACGCACGTGTGTGTAAATCATCAGGTTCAATTACCTCCTCTGTGACTATTCAGCCTTTAGATAGGGCGTTTATTGCATCAATTTCTGCTGCATTTGCTCATGGCCTAAACAAAGCTATAGTTACGGCCCAAGTTAATGGGTTGGAAGTGAAGGCCCTTATAGATACGGGCAGTACCGAGAGTTTTATAAGTCTTCAGTTTGCAAAGGAGAAGCATTTGAAAATTTTGCCTGTTTCCTATCAGGTGTGTATGGCTCAGACGACTCTCACTTCACAAGTAGCTGGTTGTTGCCTTGTGAAATTGATTCTTCTAGGTAATACGTATACTGATATACGCCTATCTGTTTTGCCTAATCTCTGTGCGGATATTTTGATTGGTCATGATGTGCTTCAGTTACACGAGTCTCTCAGTCTTTCATTTGGCGGGACTAAGCCACCTTTATCTATTTGTGGATTAACCTCTTTATCCATTTCTCCATTATCACTTTTTTCCAATTTGATGCCGGATTGTAAGCCAATTGCTACCAAGTCAAGAAGGTATAGCAGTCAGGATATAGAATTTATTAATTCTGAAGTTCAACGTCTCTTATTGGAAGGAATCATTGAACCTAGTTGTTCGCCTTGGCGGGCACAGGTAGTTGTCACGACTAACGAGAGACATAAGAAACGAATGGTGATAGACTATTCCCAAACTATTAATAGGTATACTCAATTAGATGCGTACCCTTTGCCTAAGATTGATGAGCTTATCAATAAAGTATCTCAGTATAAGGTTTTTAGCACTATTGACCTAAAGAGTGCTTATCATCAGATTCCTATTGCTAAGAAGGATCAACCATATACGGCCTTTGAGGCTGGTGGAAAGCTGTATCAGTTTTGCCGAATACCATTTGGTGTTACTAATGGTGTTGCTTGTTTTCAACGGGCAATGGATGCTTTTATAAGTGATAACTCTCTCTCTGACACCTTTTCATACTTAGATGACATCACGGTGTGTGGCAAATCAAGGGTGGAGCATGATTCTAATTTAGAAAGATTCCTTCAAGCTGCGGAAAAAGTTGGTTTAACTTTCAATAAAGAGAAGTGTACCTTTTCGACCACTGAGGTAAATCTACTGGGGTACATTACCTCGGGAAACAAGATTAAACCAGACCCAGAACGTCTGCGACCATTGATTGATTTACCTTGTCCTACTAATTCTAAGGCTTTGCAACGAGTTGTTGGACTGTTTTCTTACTATTCTAATTGGATTGCAAATTTTTCACAGAAGATCCGGCCTCTTATTCGGGTTACGACATATCCTCTATCATGGGAGGCCAGGACGTGTTTTGATCATTTTAAAAAGGATATCCTTGGAGCAGTTGTGCATTCTATTGATGAGCAGGTTCCTTTTGTGATTGAGACGGATGCTTCTGATTTTGCAATTGGGGCGACTCGGAACCAAAATGGAAGACCTGTGGCCATTTTCTCACGTACCTTGAACAATAGTGAAAAAAGGCATTCTTCAATAGAGAAAGAGGCGTATGCAATAGTAGAAGCACTGCGTAAATGGAGACATTATTTATCGGGGCGACATTTTACGTTGGTAACTGATCAAAAGTCTGTGTCCTTTATGTTTGATGTCAAACATTTTGGAAAGATTAAGAATGATAAAATAATGAGGTGGAGGATTGAGTTGGCATGTTACCATTTATAGTTTATCGTCCGGGGAAGGATAATGTTGCTGCTGATGCGCTGTCGAGGGCTTATTGTTCTGTGATTCACGGAGATACGCTTATTAATCTTCACAATGCCTTATGCCATCCTGGGGTTATGAGGATGATACACTTCGTACGCAGTAAGAATTTGCCCTTTTCAGTTGAAGATGTCAAGCGGATGACTTCATCATGTTCTATCTGTGCTCGGTGTAAACCGAATTTCTTTAAGCCTCAACGAGCTCATCTTATAAAGGCTACTTCTCCTTTTGAACGTTTGAGCGTCGATTTCAAGGGGCCTCTTCCTTCAACTACTCAAAACCGATATATATTTACTGTTGTGGATGAGTTTTCAAGGTTCCCTTTTGCTTTTCCTTGCGCAGATGTATCAGCTGCTACAGTTATCAAATGTCTGACTCAACTTTTTGTCATCTTTGGGATGCCTGCGTATATCCATTCGGATCAGGGAAGTTCTTTTATGTCTTCCCAGTTGAAGGAATACCTTCAGAGTCGGGGAATTTCTACTAGCAGAACTACCCCGTATAATCCCCAGGGTAATGGACAGTGCGAACGATACAATGGGGTGATCTGGAAGGCAGTTATGTTGGCTTTGACATCCCGGAACCTTAAGAATACACAGTGGGAAATTGTACTGCCTGATGCCCTGCATTCCATTAGATCATTGCTTTCAACGGCTACTAATGTGACCCCCCATGAAAGGCTCTTTAACTATCTGCGGAGATCTACTACGGGATATTCGGTACCTTCATGGCTTACTATGCAGGGACCTGTGCTGCTTCGACGCCATGTTAGATTGTCAAAATATGATCCTTTAGTGGAGGAGGTGGAGCTGTTGGAGGCAAATTCCCAATATGCTCATATTCGATTCCAAGATGGGAAAGAAAGTACCGTTTCAATTAAAGACTTGGCTCCTTGTGGTGGCCAGCCCTCTTCTGAGGATATTAACAATAGTCATGATTCAGATAATGTGGATGCTGTTACAGATACTACGAATATTTCCAATCCGACTGCAGATAATTATACTTCTATTAGTCAGCCCTCGATGGATGTTCATGACCGTCCCAGTTTACCTCCTGATGGGATTTCTAATCCGGAAACCGTTGAAAATCGGGATATGAATAGCCTTCCGGCAGAAGATACTTCTGTGTCTCCTGGTGTGGGAGGGCAAGGAATTTCACCAAGGTTGAGAAGGTCGAGACGAACAAGATATCCGGTCGACCGATTGAAAATGGACTTTTAAATTGATAGTAATGTTTTAAAATTGTTGAAATATTATATTATATTGTTTTAGTTGAGAGATACTTAATACTTATGTGCAATGTTACTATTTGTTGTTGCTCACTTAGTATTGTGTCATGTTGAATAGTTTTATTTTGTCTGTGCATAGTTTTAGTTGTAAATAATTAATTATAAATTGTAAAGGTTATTTAGGTTGGAGTATATTTTAAAAGGAGGGGTGAATGTGGTGATTATTCTTTAGTAAGAAGTATTGTGATTGGTTGTTTGTTTCCTGCCTTGGGATATATGCTGTAATCTCATTGGTAGTTGATGTCATGTGATTTGTGGTGGCCATCTTAAATTCAGTTCTTTCCAGCCTTTAGTTGGGACTGGGTGTTGAAGATGTGCGACAGGACTTTTAAGTTAATAAAGCCTAGATTAGAAAGGCAAATCTATTCTTTATTTCAGGGGTTTATCTGCTTTTATTGATGAATTTAAAAAGTCTCTATTAAAACCTGAGCCAGTGTGTTGCGAGCCAAAGAGCCTTGTGTCCAATGCGGGGAATAAAGGCCCACAGCCTCCCCTGGCCCCGGGCCGTGAACAAGGGACTGGAGAAACTCGCTGCCCTGTGGATCAGACAATCAGCCGGCGCTAGTCCCGCCCCTCGGGCTCCCCGATTGGTTGGAGGACCCGCCGCCGGCTCGCTCCTCCAGCCCTGCCCGCTCCCTATTGGTCGGAAGCTCCCGTCAATCAGGCCCTGGGCCCGGGCCACGTGTCCCCGAGGAGATCACGTGCTCCGTCCAACTGCCGCCGCTCGGTCCGGGGATTCGCGGCCTCTCAGGTTTTTCTATTTCTCCTTATTCTCTCCCGATCCACCCCTCCCCCCGACCCCGTGCGATTCTCCACCCAATCGGAGCGGAGAAAACTCACTTTGCATCACCGATCGCGACTCTGGAACCGACACCAAGGCCTTTCCCCGGAATGGCCCGCGCCGACTCCCTCCGGCAGGATCCGATCGCGCAGGCGCAGCTCCGAGTGGGGGAGGGGGTTGATCTGCTCTGGGCACGCACGGTTATTACCCTTGGTAACCGGGAGAGGTCGCTGTGCCGGATTCGGTCCAAACCGCCGTTCCCTGTGCGCATGCGCGGACTATCGTCTGTCAATCAGCCAGAAGAGGTCGCTGGTGAGACCAGTGAAGAAAGAAACACTTGCATTTCTGTGGCGCCTTTCACCACCACCGGATGTCCTAAAGTGCTTTACAGCCAATGAAGTACTTTTGAAGTGTAGTCACTGTTGTAATGTAGGAAATGCGGCAGTGAAATAGCGCACAGCAAGCTCCCACAAACAGCAATGTGATAATGACCAGATAATGTATCTTTTTGTTAACTCTGTTTCTCTCTCTACGGATGTTGCCTCGCCTGCTGTGTGTTTCCAGCATTTCCTGTTGTTATTTCAGATTTCCAGCATCCACAGTATTTTGCTATTATCCTGTTGTTACATTGATTGAGGGATAAACATTGGCTAGCACACCGGGGATATTTCCCCTGCTCTTTCCCACATTACAACAGTGACTACACCTCAAAAGTACTTCATTGGCTGTAAAGCACTTCAAGACGTCTGCTGGTCATGAAAGCACAATATAAATGCAAGTCTTTCTTTCTCAAAATAGTGTCATGGGATCTTTTACATCCACCTGAGAGAGCAGACAGGGCCTCAGTTTAATGTCTCATCCGAAAGACGCCACCTCTGACAGTGCCTCAGTACTGCACTGGAGTGTCAGCCTGAATTTTTGTGCTCAAGTCTCTGGAGTGGGACTTGAACCCACAACCTTATGCCTCAGAGGCAAGAGTGCTACCATAGAGTCATGGGTTTATACAGCACAGAAAGGGGCCCTTCGGCCCATCGTGTCCGCGCCGGCCATCAAGCCCTGTCTATTCTAATCCCATTTTCCAGCACTTGGTCCGTAGCCTTGTATGCTATGGCGTTTCAAGTGCTCATCTAAATGCTTCTTCAATGTTGTGAGGGTTCCTGCCTCCACAACCCTTTCAGGCAGTGAGTTCCAGACTCCAACCACCCTCTGGGTGAAAAAGTTCTTTCTCACATCCCCTCTAAACCTCCCGCCCTTTACCTTGAACTTATGCCCCTGGTTATTGATCCCTCTACTAAGGGGAAAAGTTCCTTTCTATCTACCCTATGCCCCTCATAATTTTGTACACCTCAATCAGGTCCCCCCTCAGGCTTCTCTGCTCTAAGGAAAACAACCCCAGTCTGTCCAGTCTCTCTTCATAGCTGAAGCGTCCAGCCCAGGTAACACCCTGGTGAATCTCCTTTGCACCCTCTCCAATGCAATCGCATCCTTCCTATAGTGTGGCAACCAGAACTGCACACAGTAATCCAGCTGTGGCCTAACTAGCGTTTTGTACAGCTCCATCATAACCTCCCTCCTCTTGCCTTCATTAGCCGAGGCATAGAATATAATTATCCCATATGCCTTCTTAACCACCCTATCTAGCTGTCCTGCTGCCCTCAGGGATCTATGTACATGCACACCAAGGTCCCTCTGATCCTGTCCTTCCTAGGGTCCTATCATTCATTGTGTATTCCCTTGTAAGTCCTCCCAAAATGCATCACCTCATACTTTTCAGGGTTAAATTCCATTTGCCACTGTGCTGCCCATCTAACCAACCCGTCTATATTCTCCTGTAGCCTGAGGCTTCCCTCCTCGCTATTTACCACTCCACCAATTTTCGTGTCATCTGCGAACTTACTGATCATACCTCCTACATTCATATCTAAATCATTAATGTACACTACAAACAGCAAAGGACCCAGCACCAATCCCTGCAGTACACCACTGGACACAGGCTTCCAGTCACAAAAACAACCTTCGACCATCACCCTCTGCCTCCTGCCACTAAGCCAATTTTGGATCCAATGTGCCAAATTGCCCTGGATCCCATGGGCTTTTACCTTCTTGAACAGTCTCCCATGTGGGACTTTGTCAAAAGCCTTACTGAAGTCCATGTAGATTACATCAACTGGACTGCCCTCATCCACACATCTAGTCACCCCCATCGAAAAATTCAGTCAAATTGGTTATACATGATCTCCCCCTGACAAAGCCATGCTGACTATCCTTGATTAATCCTTGCCTCTCCAAGTGGAGACTAATTCTGTCCCTCAGAATTTCCCTACCACTGATGTTTGGCTCATTGGCCTGTAATTCCCTGGTTTATCCCGACTATTACCCTTCTTGAATAATGGTACTACGTTAGCTGTTCTCCAGTCCTCTGGCACCTCCCCTGTGAGAGGTTCTGAAAATTTGTGTCAGAGCCCCTGCAATCTCCTCCCTTGCCTCACACAGCAGGCTGGGATACATCTCGTCTGGGCCTGGGGGTTTATCCACTTTTAAGCCCGCTAAAACCACTAGTACCTCCTCCCTCTCAATACTAATTTGTTCAAGTATATCACAATCCCCCTGCCTGATCTCTATGCCTGCATCGTCCTTCTCCATAGTGAACACAGATGCAAAATATTAATTTAAAACCTCACCTACATCTTCTGGCTCTACACACAGATTGCCACTTTGGTCCCTAATGGGCTCTACTCTTTCCCTGGTTATCCTCTTGCCCTTAATATACTTGATGGGCCTTCAATAACCACAAAACTAGAAGTTATAGACTTAAACAAGTTGGCTTTTAATCACAAAGATCAGAGCTAACATCTCAACACGCCGACTGGTTCACAGGAATGAGTCATACAGATCCTGGGATCTTTATGTAAGAGAAGTCAGGGGCGGAGCCAAGACCCAAGACCTGGAACCTTCCAGGTTAGTTGGGAAAGAGGAAGTGAAACTATACACCATGGGGGAGGGTAATATACATGAGTGCAAAACGAATACAGAACAAGACAAACAGATTTCATTACATTCACCCCTTCTATAGATTTAGTCCATCGGGGTGATGTTTCTTAAAAGTTGGTATAAGTGAGTCTGTCAGGAGGTTTTGCAGTTCTCAGGGATCGGCGCAAAGCCGGTTGGGGTGCCTCTAGGGGAGTGGATTCTGGTTCCTCCGCTGTCCGGGCCTCCGCAGTGTCTTCCAGGTAATCTGCAGTGTCCTCCAGGTTAAAGTTGGGTATTGATACCTCTGGGCGTCCTGTCTCTTTGTAGTGTAGGTCTTCATCGGGTAGTCTCCCATCGTTCTCTCCGCTCCCCGAGGGAGCGAGGTCTTTTATGGAAACAGTGTCCTCTCACCCGTCAGAGTATTCGATATAGGCGTACTGAGGGTTTGCATGGAGGAGCTGTACCTTTTCCACAAGGGGGTCCGTTTTATGGCCTCTCACGTGCTTCCGCAATAGTACTGTCCCCGGAGACGTCAGCCACGCAGGTAGAGATATGCCCGAGGTGGATTTCCGGGGGAAAACGAACATCTTTTCGTGAGGGGTAGCATTAGTGGCAGTACATAACAGAGACCTTATGGAGTGGAGCACGTCTGGGAGGACTTCCTGCCAGCGGGAGGTCGGAAGGCCTTTTGACTTTAAGGCTAACGTGACAGCCTTCCAAACAGTAGCATTCTCCCTTTCCACTTGCCCATTACCCCGGGGGTTGTAGCTAGTGGTTCTGCTAGTGGCTATCCCCTTCGAGAGCAAGAACTGGCGCAGCTCGTCACTCATGAATGACGTCCCCCTATCGCTGTGTATGTAGTTCGGCATGCCAAACATGCAGAATAGAATACAGAGACACTTGATGACCATGGCACTGGCCATGTCTGGGCAGGGAATGGCGAAGGGGAAGCGGGAACATTCATCAATGATATTGAGGAAGTATACTTTACGGTCGGCAGAGGGAAGGGGTCCCTTGAAGTCCAGACTTAGGCGCTCGAATGGCCGTGTGGCTTTGATAAGGTGTGCACGGTCAGGCCTGTAGAAACGAAGCTTGCATTCCGCACAGATGCGGCAGGCTCTGGTCATTGCCCTGACCTCCTCGATGGAGTGGGGCAGATTGCGGGACTTTATAAAATGGTATAGTCGGGTGACCCCTGGGTGACAGAGGTCGTTGTGGAGACCCTGTAATTTGTCCGTATGAATGTTGGCACACATTCCTCGCGATAGGGCGTCTGGGGGTTCATTAAGGGCTCCCGGCCTGTACACAATATCATAGTCGAACGTGGATAGTTCGATCCTCCACCTGAGTATTTTGTCATTCTTGATTTTCCCCCTTTGTTTGTTGTTAAACATGAAAGCCACCGACCGCTGGTCGGTGAGCAGGGTGAAACGTTTGCCGGCTAGGTAGTGTCTCCAGTGCCGCACTGCCTCCACTATAGCCTGTGCCTCCTTCTCGACAGAAGTGTGCCTGATTTCAGGTCTCTGAAGGGTTCGGGAGAAGAAGGCCACAGGTCTCCCAGCCTGATTGAGGGTCGCAGCTAAGGCAAAGTCTGACGCATCGCTTTCGACTTGAAAGGGAATGCATTCGTCCACTGCACACACTGCAGCCCTTTCAATGTCCTGTTTAATACTGGTGAAAGCCTCCCGAGCTTCAGCTGATAGTGGGAAGGACGTCGATTTAATGAGGGGTCGGGCCTTATCAGAGTAATTGGGCACCCATTGGGCATAATACGAAAAAAATCCCAGGCACCTTTTTAAAGCTTTGGGATTGTGTGGCAGGGGCAGTTCCTTTAGGGGGCGTATTCGGTCAGGGTCTGGTCCAATTACCCCATCTTCCACCACACAGCCGAGGATACAGAGACGGGTTGTGTTGAAGACACATTTGTCTTCGTTGTAGGTTAGATTCAGCTTTAGGGCAGTTTTTAAAAATCTCGCAAGATTTAGATCGTGGTCTTGCTGGTTGTGCCCGCAGATAGTGACATTGTCCAGATAGGGGTAGGTCGCTTGTAGTTTATTCTCGTCAACCATGCAGTCCATCTCACGTTGGAAGACCGAGACCCCATTTGTTACCCCGAAGGGCACTCTGAGAAAATGGTAGAGGCGCCCGTTCGCCTCGAAGGCGGTGTATGGGCGGTCCTCCGTTCTAATGGGGAGCTGGTGATACGCGGATTTGAGGTCGATAGTCGAGAAGACTCGGTATTGCGCAATCTGGTTGACCATTTCTGATATGCGGGGTAAAGGGTAGGCGTCCAGCTGGGTATAAATATTAACAGTCTGGCTGTAGTCAATTACCATCCGTTTCTTTTCGCTATTTTTAACTATGACTACTTGGGCACGCCACGGGCTGGTACTGCATTCGATAATGCCTTCCCGCAGGAGTCTGTCCACTTCCGCCTTGATAAAGTGTCTGTCTTCCAGACTGTACTGTCTACTTTTGGTCGCTATGGGCCTACAGTTCGGAGCGAGATTAGCGAATAAAGAGGGCGGGCTGATTTTTAAGGTTGATAGGCCACAGACTGTGAGTGGCGGCTGGGACCCGCCATATGCTAGCGTGACACTTAGTGGTGGCACTGGAAGTCCAGGCCCAAGATTACATTAACACAGAGTTCTGGCATCACGAGGAGTTTAAAATCCTTGTAGTCCGTGCCTTTTACAGTCAGTGTTACCACACAGTAGCCCAAAATGTCCGAAGTGTGGGGCTTAGCAGCCATAGCAATTCTGCTCCGTGTAGGGGTTACCGTTAATGAGTGCCGCCGTACCAGGCTAGGGTGGATAAAACTCTCGGTACTCCCACAGTCAATTAAACATTTAGTTAAATTCCCGTTTACCTGTATGTCCATCATGGATTTTGTCAACGGGTGTGGCCTGGATTGATCCACCGTGATCGAAGCCACTGTTGGGCCCTGGGCGGCCGTTGAGTCGGGAAAAGATGGCGGATCCCAAGATGGCGGCCCGCACAGCATGCACGAGACGGTGACGGAGTTGGAAATCGGATTCCCCCTGCAGACTTTGCTAAAATGCCCCTTTTTCTTACATTTGAAGCATGTAGTGTCCTTCGCTGGGCATCATTGCCTGGGGTGCTTGGCCTGGCCGCAGAAGTAGCATTTCGGGCCTCGAGACATTGCCGCTGTAGTAGGACTCCTGGGTGAACTTCTGTGTGGGGACTCCGGCGGCGTAGAGCTGGTCTGAGACCTGGTTGGGGAAGATGGCTGATTCCAAGATGGCGGCCCCCTCGGCGCGCATGAGGTGGTGAGGGCCGCATGGCCGGAAGAATAAGAGTCAGAGTTTCTCTGGGCCACGTCCAGCGATCGCGCAGTGGCCACTGCCTTTTTTAAGTCCAGGACCTCCTTCTCCAGCAGTCTCTGTCGGATATAATTCGATTTGAGGCCCGTGATGAAGGAATCGCGGACCAATTCGTCAGAGTACGCGTTGGCCGTCACGCCCTTGCAGTTACAGTCCCGGACCAGGTCCTTTAGGCCCTGTAAGAAATCGTCCATTGATTCCTCTGGTCACCGCCTGCGTGTAGCCAGCAGATGTCTGGCGTACACTTCGTTTACCGGCCTCTGGTATTGGGCCTTCAGGATAGTGATGGCCTCCGTCTAAGAGGTGGCGTCCCGGAGGAACAAATAAATCCGATGACTTACGCGAGTAGTCAGTAGACTCAGTTTATCTACCTCGCTAGCGGATGAGGCCCCCGCGAAGAGTTCGAAGCATTTGAGCCAGTGTCCAAATTGATTTGATGCTTCAGCAGAATGTGGATCCAAGTCCAGACGCTCTGGTTTTAGGAGTCGATCCATCCTAGTATTCTTTAGTGATTAAAATTGATGGGCCTTCAATAACCACAAAACTAGAAGTTATAGACTTAAACAAGTTGGCTTTTAATCACTAAGATCAGAGCTAACATCTCAACACGCCGACTGGTTCACAGGAATGAGTCATACAGATCCTGGGATCTTTATGTAAGAGAAGTCAGGGGCGGAGCCAAGAGCCAAGACCTGGAACCTTCCAGGTTAGTCGGGAAAATGGAAGTGAAACTATACACCGTGGGGGAGGGTAATATACATGAGTGCAAAACGAATGCAGAACAAGACAAACAGATTTCATTACAATACTAATAAAACACCTTGGGATTTTTCTTTATTTTGCCTGCCAGTGTTTTTTCATGACCCCTCTTCGTTTTCCTAATACCTTTTTTAAGTACCCCCCTGCACCTTCTATATTCCTCTAGGGCTTCCACTGTTTTTAGTCCTTTGTATCTGCCAAAAGCCTGCCTTTTTTTCCTAAACCATTCTTGTATGTCCCTCGACATCCAGGGTTCCCTGGGCTTGTTGGTCCCACCCTTGACCTTTACGGGAACATGTTGGCGTTGTACTCTGTCTATTTCCTTTCTGAAAGACTCCCACTGCTCTGATGTGGATTTTCCTACAAGTAGCTGATCCCAGTCCACTTTGGCCAGATCCTGCCTTATCATATTAAAATCGGCCTTCCCCCAATTTAGAACCTTTATTTCCGGTCCATCTTTGTCCTTTTCCATGACCACCTTAAATCTCACCGAATTATGGTCACTGTCACCAAAATGCTCTCCTACTAACCCTTTTACCACTTGCCCTGCTACATTCCCTCAAATGAGGTCCAGTACCGCCCCCTCTCTTGTAGGACTTTCTACATGTTGGCTGAAAAAGCTCTCCTGGATGCACTTTAAGAATTCCACACCTTCTAAGCCATTCACACTCTGACTATCCCAGTTAATATTGGGGAGGTTGAAATCCCCAACAATTATTACCCTATTATTTCTACACTTCTCGGAGATTTGCCTACATATCTGTTCCTCTATCTCCCCTTTACTGTTTGGGGGCCTATAGTACACTCCCAGCAAAGTGCTTGCCCCCTTTTTGTTTTTAAGTTCTACCCATGTGGCCTCATTAGAGGAACCTGCTAAGGTATCATCCCTCCTTACAGCAGAAATTGACTCCTTGATTAATATTAGTAACCTGATTTTTGGTCAACTCTTGGAGTATTCACGTTTAATAAACCTCCGGCAGAAGGAGTTGCTTCACTTGTACTGGTTCCTGGGGCCTGATCACCTTCCCCAGGAGCAGGGCCTTGACCCTGACGTCGTTCACTTGTACTGGTTCCTGGGGCCTGATCATCTTCCCCAGGAGCAGGGCCTTGATTCTGGGGGTGTTTTATTGCACCGCTTGGTGTACCTGAGAAGAGCCCCATCAGGGCGAGTGCGGGAGAGTCAGGGGGCGAGTGCGGGAGGGTCAGGGGGCGAGTGCAGGAGGGTCAGGGTGAGTGCGGGAGCCTCCATCTCCAGGACCAGTGTGTATCTGAGTCAATGGGACTCTCTCTGACCTTTCACCCCAGTCCAACTCCAGGACCAGTGTGTAAGTGAGTCAATGGGACTCTCTCTGACCATTCTCCCCGGTCCATCTCCAGGACCAGTGTGTACCTGAGTCAATGGGATTCTCTCTGACCTTTCTCCCCAGTCCATCTCCAGGACCAGTGTGTATCTGAGTCAATGGGACTCTCTCTGATCTTTCTCCCCAGCCCATCTCCAGGACCAGTGTGTATCAGTCAATGGGCCTCTGTCTGATCTTTATCCCCAGTCCATCTCCAGGACCAGTGTGTATCTGAGTCAATGGGACTCTCTCTGACTTTTCTCCCCAGTCCATCTCCAGGACCAGTGTGTATCTGAGTCAATGGGGCTCTCTCTGACCTTTCTCCCCAGTCCATCTCCAGGACCAGTGTGTATCTGAGTCAATGGGAATCTCTCTGACCTTTCTCCCCGGTCCATCTCCAGGACCAGTGTGTATCTGAGTCAATGGGACTCTCTCTGACCTTTCTCCCCAGTCCATCTCCAGGACCAGTGTGTATCAGTCAATGGGCCTCTGTCTGATTTTTATCCCCAGTCCATCTCCAGGACCAGTGTGCATCTGAGTCAATGGGACTCTCTCTGACTTTTCTTCCCAGTCCATCTCCAGGACCAGTGTGTATCTGAGTCAATGGGACTCTCTCTGACCTTTCTCCCCAGTCCATCTCCAGGACCAGTGTGTATCTGAGTCAATGGGATTCTCTCTGACCTTTCTCCCCAGTCCATCTCCAGGACCAGTGTGTATCTGAGTCAATGGCACTCTCTCTGACCTTTCTCCACAGTCCATCTCCAGGACCAGTGTGTATCTGAGTCAATGCGACTCTCTGACCTTTCTCCCCAATCCATCTCCAGGACCAGTGTCTATCTGAGTCAATGGGACACTCTCTGACCTTTCTCCCCAGTCCATCTCCAGGACCAGTGTGTATCTGAGTCAATGGGATTCTCTCTGAACTTTCTCCCCAGTCCATCTCCAGGACCAGTGTGTATCAGTCAATGGGCCTCTGTCTCATCTTTATCCCCAGTCCATCTCCAGGACCAGTGTGTATCTGAGTCAATGGGACTCTCTTTGACCTTTCTTCCCAGTCCATCTCCAGGACCAGTGTGTATCTGAGTCAATGGGACCCTCTCTGACCTTTCTCCCCAGTCCATCTCCAGGACCAGTGTGTATCTGAGTCAATGGGACCCTCTCTGACCTTTCTCCCCAGTCTATCTCCAGGACCAGTGTGTATCTGAGTCAATGGGACCCTCTCTGACCTTTCTCCCCAGTCCATCTCCAGGACCAGTGCGTATCTGAGTCAATGGGACCCTCTCTGACCTTTCTCCCCAGTCTATCTCCAGGACCAGTGTGTATCTGAGTCAATGGGACTCTCTCGGACCTTTCTCCCCAGTCCATGTCCAGGACCAGTGTGTATCTGAGTCAATGGGACTCTCTCTGACCTTTCTCCCCAGTCCATCTCCAGGACCAGTGTGTATCAGTCAATGGGCCTCTGTCTGATCTTTATCCCCAGTCCATCTCCAGGACCAGTGTGTATCTCAGTCAATGGGACTCTCTCTGACTTTTATTCCCAGTCCATCTCCAGGACCAGTGTGTATCTGAGTCAATGGCACTCTCTCTGACCTTTCTCCACAGTCCATCTCCAGGACCAGTGTGTATCTGAGTCAATGCGACTCTCTGGCCTTTCTCCCCAATCCATCTCCAGGACCAGTGTCTATCTGAGTCAATGGGACCCTCTCTGACCTTTCTCCCCAGCCCATGTTCAGGACCAGTGTGTATCTGAGTCAATGGGACTCTCTCTGACCTTTCTCCCCAGTCCATCTCCAGGACCAGTGTGTATGTGAGTCAATGGGACTCTCTCTGACCTTTCTCCCCAGTCCATCTCCAGGACCAGTGTGTATCTGAGTCAATGGGACTCTCTCTGACCTATCTCCGCGGTCCATCTCCAGGACCAGTGCGTATCTGAGTCAATGGGACTCTCTCTGACCTTTCTCCCCAGTCCATCTCCAGGACCAGTGTGTATCTGAGTCAATGGGACTCTCTCTGACCATTCTCCCCAGTCCATCTCCAGGACCAGTGTGTATCTGAGTCAATGGGACTCTCTCTGACCTTTCTCCCCAGTCCATCTCCAGGACCAGTGTGTATCTGAGTCAATGGGGCTCTCTGACCATTCTCCCCAGTCCATCTCCAGGACCAGTGTGTATCTGAGTCAATCGCACTCTCTCTGACCTTTCTCCACAGTCCATCTCCAGGACCAGTGTGTATCTGAGTCAATGGGACTCTCACCTTTCTCCCCAGTCCATCTCCAGCACCAGTGAGTATCTGAGTCAATGGGACTCTCTCTGACCTTTCTCCCCAGTCTATCTCCAGGAACAATGTGTATCTGAGTCAATGGGACTCTCTCTGATCTTTCTCCCCAGTCCATCTCCAGGACCAGTGTGTATCTGAGTCAATGGGATTCTCTCTGATCTTTCTCCCCAGTCCATCTCGAGGACCAGTGTGTATCTGAGTCAATGGGACTCTCTCTGACCTTTCTCCCCAGTCCATCTCCAGGACCAGTGGGTATCTGAGTCAATGGGGCTCTCTCTGACCTTTCTCCCCAGTCCATCTCCAGGACCAGTGTGTATCTGAGTCAATGGGAATCTCTCTGACCTTTCTCCCTGGTCCATCTCCAGGACCAGTGTGTATCTGAGTCAATGGGACTCTCTGACCATTCTCCCCAGTCGATCTCCAGGACCAGTGTGTATCTGAGTCAATGGGACTCTCTCTGACCCTTCTCCCCAGTCCATCTCCAGGACCAGTGTGTATCTGAGTCAATGCGACTCTCTCTGACCTTTCTCCCCAGTCCATCTCCAGGACCAGTGTGTATCTGAGTCAATGGGACTCTCTCTGACCTTTCTCCCCAGTCCATCTCCAGGACCAGTGTGTATCTGAGTCAATGGGACTCTCTCTGACCTTTCTCCCCAGTCCATCTCCAGGACCAGTGTGTATCTGAGTCAATGGGACTCTCTCTGACCTTTCTCCCCAGTCCATCTCCAGGACCAGTGTGTATCTGAGTCAATGGCACTCTCTGACCTTTCTCCCCAGTCCATCTCCAGGACCAGTGAGTATCTGAGTCAATGGGACTCTCTGACCTTTCTCCCCAGTCCATCTCCAGGACCAGTGTGTATCTGAGTCACTGGGACCCTATCTGACCTTTCTCCCCAGTCTATCTCCAGGACCAGTGTGTATCTGAGTCAATGGGACTCTCTCTGACCTTTCTCCCCGGTCCATCTCCAGGACCAGTGTGTATCTGAGTCCATGGGACTCTCTCTGGCCTTTCTCTCCAGTCCATCTCCAGGACCAGTGTGTATCTGAGTCAATGGGACTCTCTCTGACCTTTCTCCGCGGTCCATCTCCAGGACCAGTGCGTATCTGAGTCAATGGGACTCTCCCTGACCTTTCTCCCCAGTCCATCTCCAGGACCAGTGTGTATCTGAGTCAATGGGACTCTCTCTGACCTTTCTGCCCAGTCCATCTCCAGGACCAGTGTGTATCTGAGTCAATGGGACTCTCTCTGACCTTTCTCCCCAGTCCATCTCCAGGACCACTGTGTATCTGAGTCAATGGGACCCTCTCTGACCTTTCTCCCAAGTCTATCTCCAGGACCAGTGTGTATCTGAGTCAATGGGACCCTCTCTGACCTTTCTCCCCAGTCTATCTCCAGGACCAGTGTGTATCTGAGTCAATGGGACTCTCTCTGACCTTTCTCCCCAGTCCATGTCCAGGACCAGTGTGTATCTGAGTCAATGGGACTCTCTCTGACCTTTCTCCCCAGTCCATCTCCAGGACCAGTGTGTATCTGAGTCAATGGGACTCTCTCTGACCTTTCTCCCCAGTCCATCTCCAGGACCAGTGTGTATCTGAGTCAATGGGACTCTCTCTGACTTTTCTCCCCAGTCCATCTCCAGGACCAGTGTGTATCTGAGTCAAAGGGACTCTCTGAGCTTTCTCCCCAGTCCATCTCCAAGGCCAGTGTTTATCTGAGTCAAAGGCACCCTCTGACCTTTCTCCCCAGTCCATCTCCAGGACCAGTGTGTATCTGAGTGAATGGGACTCTCTCTGACCTTTCTCCACAGTCCATCTCCAGGACCAGTGTGTATCTGAGTCAATGCGACACTCTGACCTTTCTCCCCAATCCATCTCCAGGACCAGTGTCTATCTGAGTCAATGGGACCCTCTCTGACCTTTCTCCCCAGTCCATCTCCAGGACCAGTGTGTATCTGAGTCAATGGGACTCTCTCTGACCTTTCTCCCCAGTCCATCTCCAGGACCAGTGTGTATCTGATTGAATGGGACTCTCTCTGACCTTTCTCCCCAGTCCATTTCCAGGACCAGTGTGTATCTGAGTCAATGGGACTCTCTTGAACCTATCTCCCCAGTCCATCTCCAGGACCAGTGTGTATTTGAGTCAATGGGACCCTCTCTGACCTTTCTCCCCAGTCCATCTCCAGGACCAGTGTGTTTCTGAGTCAGTGGGACCCTCTCTGACGTTTCTCCCCAGTCCATCTCCAGGATCACTGTGTGTCTGAGTCAATGGGGCTCTCTCTGACCTTTCTCCCCAGTCCATCTCCAGCACCAGTGTGTATCTGAGTCAATGGGATTCTCCCTGACCTTTCTCCCCGGTCCATCTCCAGGACTAGTGTGTATCTGAGTCAATGGGACTCTCTCTGACCTTTCTCCCCAGTCCATCCCCAAGACCAGTGTTTATCTGAGTCAAAGGCACTCTCTCTGACCTTTCTCCCCAGTCCATCTCCAGGACCAGTGTGTATCTGAGTGAATGGGACTCTCTCTGACCTTTCTCCCCAGTCCATGTCCAGGACCAGTGTGTATCTGAGTCAATGGCACTCTCTCTGACCTTTCTCCACAGTCCATCTCCAGGACCAGTGTGTATCTGAGTCAATGCGACTCTCTGACCTTTCTCCCCAATCCATCTCCAGGACTAGTGTCTATCTGAGTCAATGGGACCCTCTCTGACCTTTCTCCCCAGTCCATCTCCAGGACCAGTGTGTATCTGAGTCACTGGGTCCCTCTCTGACCTTTCTCCCCAGTTTATCTCCAGGACCAGTGTGTATCTGAGTCAATGGGACTCTCTCTGACCTTTCTCCCCAGTCCATGTCCAGGACCAGTGTGCATCTGAGTCAATGGGACTCTCTCAGACCTTTCTCCCCAGTCCATCTCCAGGACCAGTGTGTATCTGAGTCAATGGGACTCTCTCTGGCCTTTCTCTCCAGTCCATCTCCAGGACCAGTGTGTATCTGAGTCAATGGGCCTCTGTCTGATCTTTATCCCCAGTCCATCTCCAGGACCAGTGTGTATCTGAGTCAATGGGACCCTCTCTGACCTTTCTCCCCAGTCTATCTCCAGGACCAGTGTGTATCTGAGTCAATGGGACTCTCTCTGGCCTTTCTCCCCAGTCCATCTCCAGCACCAGTGCGTATCTGAGTCAATGGGATTCTCTCTGACCTTTCTCCCCGGTCCATCTCCAGGACTAGTGTGTATCTGAGTCAATGGGTCTCTCTCTGACCTTTCTCCCCAGTCCATCTCCAGGACCAGTGTGTATCTGAGTCAATGGGACTCTCTCTGACCTTTCTCCCCAGTCCATCTCCAGGACAAGTGTGTATCTGAGTCAATGGGACTCTCTCTGACCTTTCTCCCCAGTCCATCTCCAGGACCAGTGTGTATCTGATTGAATGGGACTCTCTCTGACCTTTCTCCCCAGTCCATTTCCAGGACCAGTGTGTATCTGAGTCAATGGGACTCTCTCTGACCTTTCTCCCCAGTCCATCTCCAGGACAAGTGTGTATCTGAGTCAATGGGATTCTCTCTGACCTTTCTCCCCAGTCCATCTCCAGGACTAGTGTGTATCTGAGTCAATGGGACTCTCTCTGACCTTTCTCCCCAGTCCATCTCCAGGACAAGTGTGTATCTGAGTCAATGGGATTCTCTCTGACCTTTCTCCCCAGTCCATCTCCAGGACCAGTGTGTATCTGAGTCAATGGGACTCTCTCTGACCTTTCTCCCCAGTCCATCTCCAGGGCCAGTGTGTATCTGAGTCAATGGGACTCTCTGACCTTTCTCCCCAGTCCATCTCCAGGACCAGTGTGTATCTGAGTCAATGGGTCTCTCTCTGACCTTTCTCCCCGGTCCATCTCCAGGACAAGTGTGTATCTGAGTCAATGGGACTCTCTCTGACCTTTCTCCCCAGTCCATCTCCAGGGCCAGTGTGTATCTGAGTCAATGGGACTCTCTCTGACCTTTCTCCCCAGTCCATCTCCAGGACCAGTGTGTATCTGAGTCAATGGGACTCTCTCTGACCTTTCTCCCCAGTCCATCTCCAGGGCCAGTGTGTATCTCAGTCAATGGGACTCTCTCTGACCTTTCTCTCCAGTCCAGCTCCAGGATCAGTGTGTATCTGAGTCAATGATACTCTCTGACCTTCCTCCCCAGTCCATCTCCAGGACCAGTGTGTATCTGAGTCAATGGGACTCTCTCTGACCTTTCTCCCCAGTCCATCTCCAGGACCAGTGTGTATCTGAGTCACTGGGACCCTATCTGACCTTTCTCCCCAGTCCATCTCCAGGACCAGTGTGTATCTGAGTCCATGGGACTCTCTCTGGCCTTTCTCTCCAGTCCATCTCCAGGACCAGTGTGTATCTGAGTCAATGGGACTCTCTCTGACCTTTCTCCGCGGTCCATCTCCAGGACCAGTGCGTATCTGAGTCAATGGGACTCTCTCTGACCTTTCTCCCCAGTCCATCTCCAGGACCAGTGTGTATCTGAGTCAATGGGACTCTCTCTGACCTTTCTCCCCAGTCCATCTCCAGGACCAGTGTGTATCAGTCAATGGGCCTCTGTCTGATCTTTATCCCCAGTCCATCTCCAGGACCAGTGTGTATCTGAGTCAATGGGACCCTCTCTGACCTTTCTCCCAAGTCTATCTCCAGGACCAGTGTGTATCTGAGTCAATGGGACCCTCTCTGACCTTTCTCCCCAGTCTATCTCCAGGACCAGTGTGTATCTGAGTCAATGGGACTCTCTCTGACCTTTCTCCCCAGTCCATGTCCAGGACAAGTGTGTATCTGAGTCAATGGGACTCTCTCTGACCTTTCTCCCCAGTCCATCTCCAGGACCAGTGTGTATCTGAGTCAATGGGACTCTCTCTGACCTTTCTCCCCAGTCCATCTCCAGGACCAGTGTGTATCTGAGTCAATGGGACTCTCTCTGACCTTTCTCCGCGGTCCATCTCCAGGACCAGTGCGTATCTGAGTCATTGGGACTCTCTCTGACCTTTCTCCCCGGTCCATCTCCAAGACCAGTGTGTATCTGAGTCAATGGGATTCTCTCTGACCTTTCTCCCCAGTCCATCTCCAGGACCAGTGTGTATCTGAGTCAATGGGGCACTCTTTCACCTTTCTCTCCAGTCCATCTCCAGGACCAGTGTGTATCTGAGTCAATGGGCCTCTGTCTGATCTTTATCCCCAGTCCATCTCCAGGACCAGTGTGTATCTGAGTCAATGGGACTCTCTCTCACCTTTCTCCCCAGTCCATCTCCAGGGCCAGTGTGTATCTGAGTCAATGGGACTCTCTCTGACCTTTCTCCCCAGTCCATCTCCAGGTCAGTGTGTATCTGAGTCAATGATACTCTCTGACCTTCCTCCCCCGTCCATCTCCAGGACCAGTGTGTATCTGAGTCAATGGGACTCTCTCTGACCTTTCTCCCCAGTCCATCTCCAGGACCAGTGTGTATCTGAGTCAATGGCACTCTCTCTGACTTTTCTCCCCAGTCCATCTCCAGGACCAGTGTGTATCTGAGTCAAAGGGACTCTCTGAGCTTTCTCCCCAGTCCATCTCCAAGGCCAGTGTTTATCTGAGTCAAAGGCACCCTCTGACCTTTCTCCCCAGTCCATCTCCAGGACCAGTGTGTATCTGAGTGAATGGGACTCTCTCTGACCTTTCTCCACAGTCCATCTCCAGGACCAGTGTGTATCTGAGTCAATGGCACTCTCTCTGACCTTTCTCCCCAGTCCATCTCCAGGACCAGTGTGTATCTGAGACAATGCGACACTCTGACCTTTCTCCACAGTCCATCTCCAGGACCAGTGTGTATCTGAGTGAATGGGACTCTCTCTGACCTTTCTCCACAGTCCATCTCCAGGACCAGTGTGTATCTGAGACAATGCGACACTCTGACCTTTCTCCCCAATCCATCTCCAGGACCAGTGTCTATCTGAGTCAGTGGGACCCTCTCTGACCTTTCTCCCCAGTCCATCTCCAGGACCAGTGTGTATCTGAGTCAATGGGACTCTCTCTGACCTTTCTCCCCAGTCCATCTCCAGGACCAGTGTGTATCTGATTGAATGGGACTCTCTCTGACCTTTCTCCCCAGTCCATTTCCAGGACCAGTGTGTATCTGAGTCAATGGGACTCTCTTGAACCTATCTCCCCAGTCCATCTCCAGGACCAGTGTGTATTTGAGTCAATGGGACCCTCTCTGACCTTTCTCCCCAGTCCATCTCCAGGACCAGTGTGTTTCTGAGTCAATGGGGCCCTCTCTGACGTTTCTCCCCAGTCCATCTCCAGGATCACTGTGTGTCTGAGTCAATGGGGCTCTCTCTGACCTTTCTCCCCAGTCCATCTCCAGCACCAGTGTGTATCTGAGTCAATGGGATTCTCCCTGACCTTTCTCCCAATTCCATCTCCAGGACCAGTGTGTATCTGAGTCAATGGGTCTCTCTCTGACCTTTCTCCCCGGTTCATCTCCAGGACAAGTGTGTATCTGAGTCAATGGGACTCTCTCTGACCTTTCTCCCCAGTCCATCCCCAAGACCAGTGTTTATCTGAGTCAAAGGCACTCTCTCTGACCTTTCTCCCCAGTCCATCTCCAGGACCAGTGTGTATCTGAGTGAATGGGACTCTCTCTGACCTTTCTCCCCAGTCCATGTCCAGGACCAGTGTGTATCTGAGTCAATGGCACTCTCTCTGACCTTTCTCCACAGTCCATCTCCAGGACCAGTGTGTATCTGAGTCAATGCGACTCTCTGACCTTTCTCCCCAATCCATCTCCAGGACCAGTGTCTATCTGAGTCAATGGGACCCTCTCTGACCTTTCTCCCCAGTCCATCTCCAGGACCAGTGTGTATCTGAGTCACTGGGTCCCTCTCTGACCTTTCTCCCCAGTTTATCTCCAGGACCAGTGTGTATCTGAGTCAATGGGACTCTCTCTGACCTTTCTCCCCAGTCCATGTCCAGGACCAGTGTGCATCTGAGTCAATGGGACTCTCTCAGACCTTTCTCCCCAGTCCATCTCCAGGACCAGTGTGTATCTGAGTCAATGGGACTCTCTCTGGCCTTTCTCTCCAGTCCATCTCCAGGACCAGTGTGTATCTGAGTCAATGGGCCTCTGTCTGATCTTTATCCCCAGTCCATCTCCAGGACCAGTGTGTATCTGAGTCAATGGGACCCTCTCTGACCTTTCTCCCCAGTCTATCTCCAGGACCAGTGTGTATCTGAGTCAATGGGACCCTCTCTGACCTTTCTCCCCAGTCTATCTCCAGGACCAGTGTGTATCTGAGTCCATGGGACTCTCTCTGGCCTTTCTCTCCAGTCCATCTCCAGGACCAGTGTGTTTCTGAGTCAATGGGACCCTCTCTGACGTTTCTCCCCAGTCCATCTCCAGGATCACTGTGTGTCTGAGTCAATGGGGCTCTCTCTGACCTTTCTCCCCAGTCCATCTCCAGGACCAGTGTGTATCTGAGTCAATGGGACTCTCTCTGACATTTCTCCCCAGTCCATCTCCAGGACCAGTGTGTATCTGAGTCAATGGGACTCTCTCTGACCTTTCTCCCCAGTCCATCTCCAGCACCAGTGCGTATCTGAGTCAATGGGATTCTCTCTGACCTTTCTCCCCGGTCCATCTCCAGGACCAGTGTGTATCTGAGTCAATGGGACTCTCTCTGACATTTCTCCCCAGTCCATCTCCAGGACCAGTGTGTATCTGAGTCAATGGGACTCTCTCTGACCTTTCTCCCCAGTCCATCTCCAGCACCAGTGCGTATCTGAGTCAATGGGATTCTCTCTGACCTTTCTCCCCAGTCCATCTCCAGGACCAGTGTGTATCTGAGTCAATGGGACTCTCTCTGACCTTTCTCCCCGGTCCATCTCCAGGACCAGTGTGTATCTGAGTCAATGGGACTCTCTCTGACCTTTCTCCCCGGTCCATCTCCAGGACCAGTGTGTATCTGAGTCAATGGGACTCTCTCTGACCTTTCTCCCCAGTCCATCTCCAGGACCAGTGTGTATCTGAGTCAATGGGACTCTCTCTGACCTTTCTCCCCAGTCTATCTCCAGGACCAGTGTGTATCTGAGTCAATGGGACTCTCTCTGACCTTTCTCCCCAGTCCATCTCCAGGATCAGTGTGTATCTGAGTCAATGGGACTCTCTCTGACCTTTCTCCCCGGTCCATCTCCAGGACCAGTGTGTATCTGAGTCAATGGGACTCTCTCTGACCTTTCTCCCCAGTCCATCTCCAGGACCAGTGTGTATCTGAGTCAATGGGACTCTCTCTGACCTTTCTCCCCGGTCCATCTCCAGGACAAGTGTGTATCTGAGTCAATGGGACTCTCTCTGACCTTTCTCCCCAGTCCATCTCCAGGGCCAGTGTGTATCTGAGTCAATGGGACTCTCTCTGACCTTTCTCCCCAGTCCATCTCCAGGTCAGTGTGTATCTGAGTCAATGATACTCTCTGACCTTCCTCCCCAGTCCATCTCCAGGACCAGTGTGTATCTGAGTCAATGGGACTCTCTCTGACCTTTCTCCCCAGTCCATCTCCAGGACCAGTGTGTATCTGAGTCAATGCGACTCTCTGACCTTTCTCCCAAGTCTATCTCCAGGACCAGTGTGTATCTGAGTCAATGGGACTCTCTCTGACCTTTCTCCCCAGTCCATCTCCAGGACCAGTGTGTATCTGAGTCAAAGGGACTCTCTCTGACCTTTCTCCCCAGTCCATGTCCAAGACCAGTGTGTATCTGAGTCAAAGGCACTCTCTGACCTTTCTCCCCAGTCCATCGCCAGGACCAGTGTGTATCTGAGTGAATGGGACTCTCTCTGACCTTTCTCCCCAGTCCATGTCCAAGACCAGTGTGTATCTGAGTCAATGGCACTCTCTCTGACCTTTCTCCACAGTCCATCTCCAGGACCAGTGTGTATCTGAGTCAATGCGACTCTCTGACCTTTCTCCCCAATCCATCTCCAGGACCAGTGTCTATCTGAGTCAATGGGACCCTCTCTGACCTTTCTCCCCAGTCCATCTCCAGGACCAGTGTGTATCTGAGTCACTGGGACCCTCTCTGACCTTTCTCCCCAGTCCATCTCCAGGACCAGTGTGTATCTGAGTCACTGGGACCCTCTCTGACCTTTCTCCCAAGTCTATCTCCAGGACCAGTGTGTATCTGAGTCAATGGGACCCTCTCTGACCTTTCTCCCCAGTCTATCTCCAGGACCAGTGTGTATCTGAGTCAATGGGACTCTCTCTGACCTTTCTCCCCAGTCCATGTCCAGGACCAGTGTGTATCTGAGTCAATGGGACTCTCTCTGACCTTTCTCCCCAGTCCATCTCCAGGACCAGTGTGCATCTGAGTCAATGGGACTCTCTCTGACCTTTCTCCCCAGTCCATCTCCAGGACCAGTGTGTATCTGAGTCAATGGGACTCTCTCTGACCTTTCTCCCCAGTCCATCTCCAGGACCAGTGTGTATCTGAGTCAATGGGACTCTCTCTGACCTTTCTCCGCGGTCCATCTCCAGGACCAGTGCGTATCTGAGTCATTGGGACTCTCTCTGACCTTTCTCCCCGGTCCATCTCCAAGACCAGTGTGTATCTGAGTCAATGGGATTCTCTCTGACCTTTCTCCCCAGTCCATCTCCAGGACCAGTGTGCATCTGAGTCAATGGGACTCTCTCTCACCTTTCTCCCCAGTCCATCTCCAGGGCCAGTGTGTATCTGAGTCAATGGGCCTCTGTCTGATCTTTATCCCCAGTCCATCTCCAGGACCAGTGTGTATCTGAGTCAATGGGACTCTCTCTCACCTTTCTCCCCAGTCCATCTCCAGGGCCAGTGTGTATCTGAGTCAATGGGACTCTCTCTGACCTTTCTCCCCAGTCCATCTCCAGGTCAGTGTGTATCTGAGTCAATGATACTCTCTGACCTTCCTCCCCCGTCCATCTCCAGGACCAGTATGTATCTGAGTCGATGAGACTCTCTCTGACCTTTCTCCCCAGTCCATCTCCAGGACCAGTGTGTATCTGAGTCAATGGGACTCTCTCTGACCTTTCTCCCCAGTCCATCTCCAGGACCAGTGTGTATCTGAGTCAATGGAACTCTCTCTGACCTTTCTCCCCAGTCTATCTCCAGGACCAGTGTGTATCTGAGTCAATGGGACTCTCTCTGACCTTTCTCCCCAGTCCATCTCCAGGACCAGTGTGTATCTGAGTCAATGGGACTCTCTCTGACTTTTCTCCCCAGTCCATCTCCAGGACCAGTGTGTATCTGAGTCAAAGGGACTCTCTGAGCTTTCTCCCCAGTCCATCTCCAAGGCCAGTGTTTATCTGAGTCAAAGGCACCCTCTGACCTTTCTCCCCAGTCCATCTCCAGGACCAGTGTGTATCTGAGTGAATGGGACTCTCTCTGACCTTTCTCCACAGTCCATCTCCAGGACCAGTGTGTATCTGAGACAATGCGACACTCTGACCTTTCTCCCCAATCCATCTCCAGGACCAGTGTCTATCTGAGTCAGTGGGACCCTCTCTGACCTTTCTCCCCAGTCCATCTCCAGGACCAGTGTGTATCTGAGTCAATGGGACTCTCTCTGACCTTTCTCCCCAGTCTATCTCCAGGACCAGTGTGTATTTGAGTCAATGGGACCCTCTCTGACCTTTCTCCCCAGTCCATCTCCAGGACCAGTGTGTTTCTGAGTCAATGGGACCCTCTCTGACGTTTCTCCCCAGTCCATCTCCAGGATCACTGTGTGTCTGAGTCAATGGGGCTCTCTCTGACCTTTCTCCCCAGTCCATCTCCAGCACCAGTGTGTATCTGAGTCAATGGGATTCTCCCTGACCTTTCTCCCCGGTCCATCTCCAGGACTAGTGTGTATCTGAGTCAATGGGACTCTCTCTGACCTTTCTCCCCAGTCCATCTCCAGGACCAGTGTGTATCTGAGTGAATGGGACTCTCTCTGACCTTTCTCCCCAGTCCATGTCCAGGACCAGTGTGTATCTGAGTCAATGGCACTCTCTCTGACCTTTCTCCACAGTCCATCTCCAGGACCAGTGTGTATCTGAGTCAATGCGACTCTCTAACCTTTCTCCCCAATCCATCTCCAGGACCAGTGTCTATCTGAGTCAATGGGACTCTCTCTGACCTTTCTCCCCAGTTTATCTCCAGGACCAGTGTGTATCTGAGTCAATGGGACTCTCTCTGACCTTTCTCCCCAGTCCATGTCCAGGACCAGTGTGCATCTGAGTCAATGGGACTCTCTCAGACCTTTCTCCCCAGTCCATCTCCAGGACCAGTGTGTATCTGAGTCAATGGGACTCTCTCTGGCCTTTCTCTCCAGTCCATCTCCAGGACCAGTGTGTATCTGAGTCAATGGGCCTCTGTCTGATCTTTATCCCCAGTCCATCTCCAGGACCAGTGTGTATCTGAGTCAATGGGACTCTCTCTGACCTTTCTCCCCAGTCTATCTCCAGGACCAGTGTGTATCTGAGTCAATGGGACCCTCTCTGACCTTTCTCCCCAGTCTATCTCCAGGACCAGTGTGTATCTGAGTCCATGGGACTCTCTCTGGCCTTTCTCTCCAGTCCATCTCCAGGACCAGTGTGTTTCTGAGTCAATGGGACCCTCTCTGACGTTTCTCCCCAGTCCATCTCCAGGATCACTGTGTGTCTGAGTCAATGGGGCTCTCTCTGACCTTTCTCCCCAGTCCATCTCCAGGACCAGTGTGTATCTGAGTCAATGGGACTCTCTCTGACATTTCTCCCCAGTCCATCTCCAGGACCAGTGTGTATCTGAGTCAATGGGACTCTCTCTGACCTTTCTCCCCAGTCCATCTCCAGCACCAGTGCGTATCTGAGTCAATGGGATTCTCTCTGACCTTTCTCCCCGGTCCATCTCCAGGACCAGTGTGTATCTGAGTCAATGGGACTCTCTCTGACCTTTCTCCCCAGTCCATCTCCAGGACCAGTGTGTATCTGAGTCAATGAGACTCTCTCTGACCTTTCTCCCCAGTCCATCTCCAGGACCAGTGTGTATCTGAGTCAATGGGACTCTCTCTGACCTTTCTCCCCAGTCCATCTCCAGGACCAGTGTGTATCTGAGTCAATGGGACTCTCTCTGACCTTTCTCCCCAGTCCATCTCCAGGTCAGTGTGTATCTGAGTCAATGGGACTCTCTCTGACCTTTCTCCCCAGTCCATCTCCAGGGCCAGTGTGTATCTGAGTCAATGGGACTCTCTCTGACCTTTCTCCCCAGTCCATCTCCAGGTCAGTGTGTATCTGAGTCAATGATACTCTCTGACCTTCCTCCCCAGTCCATCTCCAGGACCAGTGTGTATCTGAGTCAATGGGACTCTCTCTGACCTTTCTCCCCAGTCCATCTCCAGGACCAGTGTGTATCTGAGTCAATGCGACTCTCTGACCTTTCTCCCAAGTCTATCTCCAGGACCAGTGTGTATCTGAGTCAATGGGACTCTCTCTGACCTTTCTCCCCAGTCCATCTCCAGGACCAGTGTGTATCTGAGTCAAAGGGACTCTCTGATCTTTCTCCCCAGTCCATCCCCAAGACCAGTGTTTATCTGAGTCAAAGGCACTCTCTGACCTTTCTCCCCAGTCCATCGCCAGGACTAGTGTGTATCTGAGTGAATGGGACTCTCTCTGACCTTTCTCCCCAGTCCATGTCCAAGACCAGTGTGTATCTGAGTCAATGGCACTCTCTCTGACCTTTCTCCACAGTCCATCTCCAGGACCAGTGTGTATCTGAGTCAATGCGACTCTCTGACCTTTCTCCCCAATCCATCTCCAGGACCAGTGTCTATCTGAGTCAATGGGACCCTCTCTGACCTTTCTCCCCAGTCCATCTCCAGGACCAGTGTGTATCTGAGTCACTGGGACCCTCTCTGACCTTTCTCCCCAGTCCATCTCCAGGACCAGTGTGTATCTGAGTCAATGGGACTCTCTCTGACCTTTCTCCCCAGTCCATCTCCAGGACCAGTGTGTATCTGAGTCAAAGGGACTCTCTGATCTTTCTCCCCAGTCCATCCCCAAGACCAGTGTTTATCTGAGTCAAAGGCACTCTCTGACCTTTCTCCCCAGTCCATCGCCAGGACCAGTGTGTATCTGAGTGAATGGGACTCTCTCTGACCTTTCTCCCCAGTCCATGTCCAAGACCAGTGTGTATCTGAGTCAATGGCACTCTCTCTGACCTTTCTCCACAGTCCATCTCCAGGACCAGTGTGTATCTGAGTCAATGCGACTCTCTGACCTTTCTCCCCAATCCATCTCCAGGACCAGTGTCTATCTGAGTCAATGGGACCCTCTCTGACCTTTCTCCCCAGTCCATCTCCAGGACCAGTGTGTATCTGAGTCACTGGGCCCCTCTCTGACCTTTCTCCCCAGTCTATCTCCAGGACCAGTGTGTATCTGAGTCAATGGGACTCTCTCTGGCCTTTTTCTCCAGTCCATGTCCAGGACCAGTGTGTATCTGAGTCAATGGGACTCTCTCAGACCTTTCTCCCCAGGCCATCTCCAGGACCAGTGTGTATCAGTCAATGGGCCTCTCTCTGGCCTTTCTCTCCAGTCCATCTCCAGGACCAGTGTGTATCTGAGTCAATGGGACTCTCTCTGACCTTTCTCCGCGGTCCATCTCCAGGACCAGTGCGTATCTGAGTCAATGGGACTCTGTCTGACCTTTCTCCCCAGTCCATCTCCAGGATCAGTGTGTATCTGAGTCAATGGGACTCTCTCTGACCTTTCTCCCCAGTCCATCTCCAGGACCAGTGTGTATCAGTCAATGGGCCTCTGTCTGATCTTTATCCCCAGTCCATCTCCAGGATCAGTGTGTATCTGAGTCAATGGGACCCTCTCTGACCTTTCTCCCAAGTCTATCTCCAGGACCAGTGTGTATCTGAGTCAATGGTACCCCCTCTGACCTTTCTCCCCAGTCCATGTCCAGGACCAGTGTGTATCTGAGTCAATGGGACTCTCTCTGACCTTTCTCCCCAGTCCATCTCCAGGACCAGTGTGTATCTGAGTCAATGGGACTCTCTCTGACCTTTCTCCCCAGTCCATCTCCAGGACCAGTGTGTATCTGAGTCAATGGGACTCTCTCTGACCTTTCTCCGCGGTCCATCTCCAGGACCAGTGCGTATCTGAGTCATTGGGACTCTCTCTGACCTTTCGCCCCAGTCCATCTCCAGGACCAGTGTGTATCTGAGTCAATGGGATTCTCTCTGACCTTTCTCCCCAGTCCATCTCCAAGACCAGTGTGTATCTGAGTCAATGGGATTCTCTCTGACCTTTCTCCCCAGTCCATCTCCAAGACCAGTGTGTATCTGAGTCAATGGGATTCTCTCTGACCTTTCTCCCCAGTCCATCTCCAGGACCAGTGTGTATCTGAGTCAATGATACTCTCTGACCTTCCTCCCCCGTCCATCTCCAGGACCAGTGTGTATCTGAGTCAATGGGACTCTCTCTGACCTTTCTCCCCAGTCCATCTCCAGGACCAGTGTGTATCTGAGTCAATGGGACTCTCTCTGACCTTTCTCCCCGGTCCATCTCCAGGACCAGTGTGTATCTGAGTCAATGGGACTCTCTCTGACCTTTCTCCCCAGTCTATCTCCAGGACCAGTGTGTATCTGAGTCAATGGGACTCTCTGACCTTTCTCCCCGGTCCATCTCCAGGACCAGTGTGTATCTGAGTCAATGGGACTCTCTCTGACCTTTCTCCCCAGTCTATCTCCAGGACCAGTGTGTATCTGAGTCAATGGGTCTCTCTCTGACCTTTCTCCCCAGTCCATCCCCAAGACCAGTGTTTATCTGAGTCAAAGGCACTCTCTCTGACCTTTCTCCCCGGTCCATCTCCAAGACCAGTGTGTATCTGAGTCAATGGGACTCTCTCTGACCTTTCTCCCCAGTCCATCTCCAGGACCAGTGTGTATCTGAGTCAATGATACTCTCTGACCTTCCTCCCCCGTCCATCTCCAGGACCAGTGTGTATCTGAGTCAATGGGACTCTCTCTGACCTTTCTCCCCAGTCTATCTCCAGGACCAGTGTGTATCTGAGTCAATGGGACTCTCTGACCTTTCTCCCCAGTCCATCTCCAGGACCAGTGTGTATCTGAGTGAATGGGACTGTCTCTGACCTTTCTCCCCAGTCCATGTCCAGGACCAGTGTGTATCTGAGTCAATGGCACTCTCTCTGACCTTTCTCCACAGTCCATCTCCAGGACCAGTGTGTATCTGAGTCAATGCGACTCTCTGACCTTTCTCCCCAATCCATCTCCAGGACCAGTGTCTATCTGAGTCAATGGGACTCTCTCAGACCTTTCTCCCCAGTCCATCTCCAGGACCAGTGTGTATCTGAGACAATGCGACTCTCTGACCTTTCTCCCCAATCCATCTCCAGGACCAGTGTCTGTCTGAGTCAATGGGACTCTCTCTGACCTTTCTCCCCAGTCTATCTCCAGGACCAGTGTGTATCTGAGTCAATGGGACTTTCTCTGACCTTTCTCCACAGTCCATCTCCAGGACCAGTGTGTATCTGAGTCAATGCGACTCTCTGACCTTTCTCCCCAATCCATCTCCAGGACCAGTGTCTATCTGAGTCAATGGGACTCTCTCAGACCTTTCTCCCCAGTCCATCTCCAGGACCAGTGTGTATCTGAGTCAATGGGACTCTCTCTGGCCTTTCTCTCCAGTCCATCTCCAGGACCAGTGTGTATCTGAGTCAATGGGACTCTCTCTGACCTTTCTCCCCAGTCCATCTCCAGGACCAGTGTGTATCAGTCAATGGGCCTCTGTCTGATCTTTATCCCCAGTCCATTTCCAGGACCAGTGTGTATCTTAGTCAATGGGACCCTCTCTGACCTTTCTCCCAAGTCTATCTCCAGGACCAGTGTGTATCTGAGTCAATGGTACCCTCTCTGTCCTTTCTCCCCAGTCTATCTCCAGGACCAGTGTGTATCTGAGTCAATGGGACTCTCTCTGACCTTTCTCCCCAGTCCATGTCCAGGACCAGTGTGTATCTGAGTCAATGGGACTCTCTCTGACCTTTCTCCCCAGTCCATCTCCAGGACCAGTGTGTATCTGAGTCAATGGGACTCTCTCTGACCTTTCTCCCCAGTCCATCTCCAGGACCAGTGTGTATCTGAGTCAATGGGACTCTCTCTGACCTTTCTCCGCGGTCCATCTCCAGGACCAGTGCGTATCTGAGTCATTGGGACTCTCTCTGACCTTTCTCCCCAGTCCATCTCCAGGACCAGTGTGTATCTGAGTCAATGGGGCACTCTTTCACCTTTCTCTCCAGTCCATCTCCAGGACCAGTGTGTATCTGAGTCAATGGGCCTCTGTCTGATCTTTATCCCCAGTCCATCTCCAGGACCGGTGTGTATCTGAGTCAATGGGGCTCTCTCTGACTTTTCTCCCCAGTCCATCTCCAGGACCAGTGTGTATCTGAGTCAAAGGGACTCTCTGAGCTTTCTCCCCAGTCCATCTCCAAGACCAGTGTTTATCTGAGTCAAAGGCACTCTCTGACCTTTCTCCCCAGTCCATCTCCAGGGCCAGTGTGTATCTGAGTGAATGGGACTCTCTCTGACCTTTCTCCACAGTCCATCTCCAGGACCAGTGTGTGTCTGAGTCAATGCGACACTCTGACCTTTCTCCCCAATCCATCTCCAGGACCAGTGTCTATCTGAGTCAATGGGACCCTCTCTGACCTTTCTCCCCAGTCCATCTCCAGGACCAGTTTGTATCTGAGTCAATGGGACTCTCTCTGACCTTTCTCCCCAGTCCATCTCCAGGACCAGTGTGTATCTGAGTCAATGGGACTCTCTCTGACCTTTCTCCCCAGTCCATCTCCAGGACCAGTGTGTATCTGAGTCAATGGGACTCTCTGACCTTTCTCCCCAGTCCATCTCCAGGACCAGTGTGTATCTGAGTCAATGGGACTCTCTCTGACCTTTCTCCCCAGTCCATCTCCAGGACCAGTGTGTATCTGAGTCAATGGGACTCTCTCACCTTTCTCCCCAGTCTATCTCCAGGACCAGTGTGTATCTGAGTCAATGGGACTCTCTGACCTTTCTCCCCAGTCTATCTCCAGGACCAGTGTGTATCTGAGTCAATGGGACTCTCTCACCTTTCTCCCCAGTCCATCTCCAGGAGCAGTGTGTATCTGAGTCAATGGGACTCTCTCTGACCTTTCTCCCCAGTCCATCTCCAGGACCAGTGTGTATCTGAGTCAATGGGACTCTCTCTGACCTTTCTCCCCAGTCCATCTCCAGGACAAGTGTGTATCTGAGTCAATGGGACTCTCTCTGACCTTTCTCCCCAGTCCATCTCCAGGACCAGTGTGTATCTGAGTCAATGGGACTCTCTGACCTTTCTCCCCAGTCTATCTCCAGGACCAGTGTGTATCTGAGTCAATGGGACTCTCTGACCTTTCTCCCCAGTCTATCTCCAGGACCAGTGTGTATCTGAGTCAATGGGACTCTCTCTGACCTTTCTCCCCCTTCCATCTCCAGGACCAGTGTGTATCTGAGTCAATGGGACTCTCTGACCTTTCTCCCCAGTCCATCTCCAGGACCAGTGTGTATCTGAGTCAATGGGGCTCTCTGACCTTTCTCCCCAGTCTATCTCCAGGACCAGTGTGTATCTGAGTCAATGGGACTCTCTGACCTTTCTCCCCAGTCCATCTCCAGGACCAGTGTGTATCTGAGTCAATGGGACTCTCTGACCTTTCTCCACAGTCCATCTCCAGGACCAGTGTGTATCTGAGTCAATGGGACTCTCTCACCTTTCTCCCCAGTCTATCTCCAGGACCAGTGTGTATCTGAGTCAATGGGACTCTCTCTGACCTTTCTCCCCAGTCCATCTCCAGGACCAGTGTGTATCTGAGTCAATGGGACTCTCTCACCTTTCTCCCCAGTCCATCTCCAGGAGCAGTGTGTATCTGAGTCAATGGGACTCTCTCTGACCTTTCTCCCCAGTCCATCTCCAGGACCAGTGTGTATCTGAGTCAATGGGACTCTCTCTGACCTTTCTCCCCAGTCCATCTCCAGGACCAGTGTGTATCTGAGTCAATGGGACTCTCTCTGACCTTTCTCCCCAGTCCATCTCCAGGACCAGTGTGTATCTGAGTCAATGGGACTCTCTGACCTTTCTCCCCAGTCTATCTCCAGGACCAGTGTGTATCTGAGTCAATGGGACTCTCTGACCTTTCTCCCCAGTCCATCTCCAGGACCAGTGTGTATCTGAGTCAATGGGACTCTCTGACCTTTCTCCCCAGTCTATCTCCAGGACCAGTGTGTATCTGAGTCAATGGGACTCTCTCTGACCTTTCTCCCCAGTCCATCTCCAGGACCAGTGTGTATCTGAGTCAATGGGATTCTCTCTGACCTTTCTCCCCAGTCCATCTCCAGGACCAGTGTGTATCTGAGTCATTGGGACTCTCTCTGACCTTTCTCCCCAGTCCATCTCCAGGACCAGTGTGTATCTGAGTCAATGAGACTCTCTCTGACCTTTCTCCCCAGTCCATCTCCAGGACCAGTGTGTATCTGAGTCAATGGGACTCTCTGACCTTTCTCCCCAGTCCATCTCCAGGACCAGTGTGTATCTGAGTCAATGGGACTTTCTCTGACCTTTCTCCCCAGTCCATCTCCAGGACCAGTGTGTATCTGAGTCAATGAGACTCTCTCTGACCTTTCTCTCCAGTCCATCTCCAGGACCAGTGTGTATCTGAGTCAATGAGACTCTCTCTGACCTTTCTCCCCAGTCCATCTCCAGGACCAGTGTGTATCTGAGTCAATGGGACTCTCTCTGACCTTTCTCCCCAGTCTATCTTCAGGACCAGTGTGTATCTGAGTCAATGGGACTCTCTCTGACATTTCTCCCCAGTCCAACTCCAAGACCAGTGTGTATCTGAGTCAATGAGACTCTCTCTGACCTTTCTCCCCAGTCCATCTCCAGGACCAGTGTGTATCTGAGTCAATGGGACTTTCTCTGACCTTTCTCCCCAGTCCATCTCCAGGACCAGTGTGTATCTGAGTCAATAAGACTCTCTCTGACCTTTCTCCCCAGTCCATCTCCAGGACCAGTGTGTATCTGAGTCAATGGGACTCTCTCTGACCTTTCTCCCCAGTCTATCTCCAGGACCAGTGTGTATCTGAGTCAATGGGACTCTCTCTGACCTTTCTCCCCAGTCCATCTCCAGGACCAGTGTGTATCTGAGTCAATGGGACTCTCTCTGACCTTTCTCCCCAGTCCATCTCCAGGTCCAGTGTGTATCTGAGTCAATGGGACTCTCTCTGACCTTTCTCCCCAGTCTATCTCCAGGACCAGTGTGTATCTGAGTCAATGGGACTCTCTCTGACCTTTCTCCCCAGTCCATCTCCAGGACCAGTGTGTATCTGAGTAAATGGGACTCTCTCTGACCTTTCTCCCCAGTCCATCTCCAGGACCAGTGTGTATCTGAGTCAATGAGACTCTCTCTGACCTTTCTCCCCAGTCCATCTCCAGGACCAGTGTGTATCTGAGTCAATGGGACTCTCTGACCTTTCTCCCCAGTCTATCTCCAGGACCAGTGTGTATCTGAGTCAATGGGACTCTCTGACCTTTCTCCCCAGTCCATCTCCAGGACCAGTGTGTATCTGAGTCAATGGGACTCTCTCTGACCTTTCTCCCCAGTCCATCTCCAGGACCAGTGTGTATCTGAGTCAATGAGACTCTCTCTGACCTTTCTCCCCAGTCCATCTCCAGGACCAGTGTGTATCTGAGTCAATGGGACTCTCTCTGACCTTTCTCCCCAGTCCATCTCCAGGACCAGTGTGTATCTGAGTCAATGAGACTCTCTCTGACCTTTCTCCCCAGTCCATCTTCAGGACCAGTGAGTATCTGAGTCAATGGGACTCTCTCTGACCTTTCTCCCCAGTCCATCTCCAGGACCAGTGTGTATCTGAGTCAATGGGACTCTCTCTGACCTTTCTCCCCAGTCCATCTCCAGGACCAGTGTGTATCTGAGTCAATGGGACTCTCTCACCTTTCTCCCCAGTCCATCTCCAGGACCAGTGTGTATCTGAGTCAATGGGACTCTCTCACCTTTCTCCCCAGTCTATCTCCAGGACCAGTGTGTATCTGAGTCAATGGGACTCTCTCTGACCTTTCTCCCCAGTCCATCTCCAGGACCAGTGTGTATCTGAGTCAATGGGACTCTCTCACCTTTCTCCCCAGTCCATCTCCAGGAGCAGTGTGTATCTGAGTCAATGGGACTCTCTCTGACCTTTCTCCCCAGTCCATCTCCAGGACCAGTGTGTATCTGAGTCAATGGGACTCTCTCTGACCTTTCTCCCCAGTCCATCTCCAGGACAAGTGTGTATCTGAGTCAATGGGACTCTCTCTGACCTTTCTCCCCAGTCCATCTCCAGGACCAGTGTGTATCTGAGTCAATGGGACTCTCTGACCTTTCTCCCCAGTCTATCTCCAGGACCAGTGTGTATCTGAGTCAATGGGACTCTCTGACCTTTCTCCCCAGTCTATCTCCAGGACCAGTGTGTATCTGAGTCAATGGGACTCTCTCTGACCTTTCTCCCCCTTCCATCTCCAGGACCAGTGTGTATCTGAGTCAATGGGACTCTCTGACCTTTCTCCCCAGTCCATCTCCAGGACCAGTGTGTATCTGAGTCAATGGGGCTCTCTGACCTTTCTCCCCAGTCTATCTCCAGGACCAGTGTGTATCTGAGTCAATGGGACTCTCTGACCTTTCTCCCCAGTCCATCTCCAGGACCAGTGTGTATCTGAGTCAATGGGACTCTCTGACCTTTCTCCACAGTCCATCTCCAGGACCAGTGTGTATCTGAGTCAATGGGACTCTCTCACCTTTCTCCCCAGTCTATCTCCAGGACCAGTGTGTATCTGAGTCAATGGGACTCTCTCTGACCTTTCTCCCCAGTCCATCTCCAGGACCAGTGTGTATCTGAGTCAATGGGACTCTCTCACCTTTCTCCCCAGTCCATCTCCAGGAGCAGTGTGTATCTGAGTCAATGGGACTCTCTCTGACCTTTCTCCCCAGTCCATCTCCAGGACCAGTGTGTATCTGAGTCAATGGGACTCTCTCTGACCTTTCTCCCCAGTCCATCTCCAGGACCAGTGTGTATCTGAGTCAATGGGACTCTCTCTGACCTTTCTCCCCAGTCCATCTCCAGGACCAGTGTGTATCTGAGTCAATGGGACTCTCTGACCTTTCTCCCCAGTCTATCTCCAGGACCAGTGTGTATCTGAGTCAATGGGACTCTCTGACCTTTCTCCCCAGTCCATCTCCAGGACCAGTGTGTATCTGAGTCAATGGGACTCTCTGACCTTTCTCCCCAGTCTATCTCCAGGACCAGTGTGTATCTGAGTCAATGGGACTCTCTCTGACCTTTCTCCCCAGTCCATCTCCAGGGCCAGTGTGTATCTGAGTCAATGGGATTCTCTCTGACCTTTCTCCCCAGTCCATCTCCAGGACCAGTGTGTATCTGAGTCAATGGGACTCTCTCTGACCTTTCTCCCCAGTCCATCTCCAGGACCAGTGTGTATCTGAGTCAATGAGACTCTCTCTGACCTTTCTCCCCAGTCCATCTCCAGGACCAGTGTGTATCTGAGTCAATGGGACTCTCTGACCTTTCTCCCCAGTCCATCTCCAGGACCAGTGTGTATCTGAGTCAATGGGACTTTCTCTGACCTTTCTCCCCAGTCCATCTCCAGGACCAGTGTGTATCTGAGTCAATGAGACTCTCTCTGACCTTTCTCTCCAGTCCATCTCCAGGACCAGTGTGTATCTGAGTCAATGAGACTCTCTCTGACCTTTCTCCCCAGTCCATCTCCAGGACCAGTGTGTATCTGAGTCAATGGGACTCTCTCTGACCTTTCTCCCCAGTCTATCTTCAGGACCAGTGTGTATCTGAGTCAATGGGACTCTCTCTGACATTTCTCCCCAGTCCAACTCCAAGACCAGTGTGTATCTGAGTCAATGAGACTCTCTCTGACCTTTCTCCCCAGTCCATCTCCAGGACCAGTGTGTATCTGAGTCAATGGGACTTTCTCTGACCTTTCTCCCCAGTCCATCTCCAGGACCAGTGTGTATCTGAGTCAATGAGACTCTCTCTGACCTTTCTCCCCAGTCCATCTCCAGGACCAGTGTGTATCTGAGTCAATGGGACTCTCTCTGACCTTTCTCCCCAGTCTATCTCCAGGACCAGTGTGTATCTGAGTCAATGGGACTCTCTCTGACCTTTCTCCCCAGTCCATCTCCAGGACCAGTGTGTATCTGAGTCAATGGGACTCTCTCTGACCTTTCTCCCCAGTCCATCTCCAGGTCCAGTGTGTATCTGAGTCAATGGGACTCTCTCTGACCTTTCTCCCCAGTCTATCTCCAGGACCAGTGTGTATCTGAGTCAATGGGACTCTCTCTGACCTTTCTCCCCAGTCCATCTCCAGGACCAGTGTGTATCTGAGTAAATGGGACTCTCTCTGACCTTTCTCCCCAGTCCATCTCCAGGACCAGTGTGTATCTGAGTCAATGAGACTCTCTCTGACCTTTCTCCCCAGTCCATCTCCAGGACCAGTGTGTATCTGAGTCAATGGGACTCTCTGACCTTTCTCCCCAGTCTATCTCCAGGACCAGTGTGTATCTGAGTCAATGGGACTCTCTGACCTTTCTCCCCAGTCCATCTCCAGGACCAGTGTGTATCTGAGTCAATGGGACTCTCTCTGACCTTTCTCCCCAGTCCATCTCCAGGACCAGTGTGTATCTGAGTCAATGAGACTCTCTCTGACCTTTCTCCCCAGTCCATCTCCAGGACCAGTGTGTATCTGAGTCAATGGGACTCTCTCTGACCTTTCTCCCCAGTCCATCTCCAGGACCAGTGTGTATCTGAGTCAATGAGACTCTCTCTGACCTTTCTCCCCAGTCCATCTTCAGGACCAGTGAGTATCTGAGTCAATGGGACTCTCTCTGACCTTTCTCCCCAGTCCATCTCCAGGACCAGTGTGTATCTGAGTCAATGGGACTCTCTCTGACCTTTCTCCCCAGTCCATCTCCAGGACCAGTGTGTATCTGAGTCAATGGGACTCTCTGACCTTTCTGCCCAGTCCATCTCCAGGACCAGTGTGTATCTGAGTCAATGGGACTCTCTCTGACCTTTCTCCCCAGTCTATCTCCAGGACCAGTGTGTATCTGAGTCAATGGGACTTTCTCTGACCTTTCTCCCCAGTCTATCTCCAGGACCAGTGTGTATCTGAGTCAATGGGACTCTCTCTGACCTTTCTCCCCAGTCTATCTCCAGGACCAGTGTGTATCTGAGTCAATGGGACTTTCTCTGACCTTTCTCCCCAGTCTATCTCCAGGACCAGTGTGTATCTGAGTCAATGGGACTCTCTCTGACCTTTCTCCCCAGTCTATCTCCAGGACCAGTGTGTATCTGAGTCAATGGGACTTTCTCTGACCTTTCTCCCCAGTCTATCTCCAGGACCAGTGTGTATCTGAGTCAATGGGACTCTCTCTGACCTTTCTCCCCAGTCCATCTCCAGGACCAGTGTGTATCTGAGTCAATGGGACTCTCTCTTACCTTGTTCCACAGTCAATCTCTGAAAGCTCTTTGAATCGGAAGGGTTCTCTCCGGTTGGTGCTCACAATCCTGTGCTGGTTAACCGGCTGTTGTTCCTCAGTCGACAATCCCTGTTTACTTCGAGGTGAGCACCTTCGTCAATCACACCATCATTCACCGGGAGATCTAATTGTGGCAAAGCAGAAAATAAGAACAATATTGAAAGCGTGAAATAATGTAATGTAGACTTTTAATCTGCTTACTAATAATCCAATGTGAAGGCGGAGTATTTGTTTGAATTTGTGCCTTTGCTCAGATCCCCAGTTGCGGGGCTGTGTGTTTCGTTTGGTGATTTTGCTCACAGTAAATTTCCGGCCTCCTGAGACTCCCCCATTCTCACAGCTCTAGGCGGAAATGCGCCATTTTCTGTGCGGAGTTGCTGCCCGGAGCGGTGACCCTCCCTCGCTGTGATCTAAACTCGGGGCTGAGTAGCCGCTGTCGGGCCGAGTTCCCTCAGTCACAGAACGGGCCCTGTAACCCGGGCAACCAGCCTGTGTCTGACCCTCACGCACCGATCAACCCGCGCCGCCCGGCCCGGCACAGAGCAGGGAGCGGCACTGCGCCTGCGCCGGAAGGCAGGGGAGCGGCACTGCGCCTGCGCCGGAGTGCTGGGGTGCGGCACTGCGCCTGCGCCGGAGTGCAGGGGAGCGGCACTGCGCCTGCGCCGGAGTGCAGGGGAGCGGCACTGCGCCTGCGCCGGAGTGCAGGGGAGCGTCACTGCGCCTGTGCCGGAGGGCAGGGGAGCAGCACTGCGCCTGCGCCGGAGGGCAGGGGAGCGGCACTGCGCCTGCGCCGGAGGGCAGGGGAGCGGCACTGCGCCTGTGCGGAAGAGGAAGCAAGGGAGCGGCACTGCGCCTGCGCCTGCGCCGGAGGGCAGGGGAGCGGCACTGCACCTGCGCGGTAGTGGAAGAAAGGGAGCGGCACTGCGCCTGCGCCGGAGGGCAGGGGAGCGGCACTGCGCCTGCGCGGGAGGGGAAGAAAGGGAGCGCCACTGCGCCTGCGCCGGAGGGCAGGGGAGCGGCACTGCGCCTGCGCGGGAGAGAGAGAGAGTGCGAGAGAGGAAAGGGAGCGGTACTACGCCTGCGCGGTACAGCTATGTCGCACGAACGGATCACTGTCGCTCCCAGTGGTGGGAGGACTACATCGGAACATATACAGGCCCAGGTTACCGGCAGCCATCTTTGTAAAGGAGGAAGGAAAGTTTCAGTGCGACGTCACCATATGCCTGAGACAAAGAGCCTTGTGTCCAATGCGGGGAATAAAGGCCCACAGCCTCCCCGGGCCCTGAACAAGGGACTGGAGAAACTCGCTGCCCTGCGGATCAGACAATCAGCCGGCGCTAGTCCCGCCCCTCGGGCTCCCCGATTGGTTGGAGGACCCGCCGCCGGCTCGCACCTCCAGCCCCGCCCACTGGGTGCCGCTAGTCCCGCCCCTCGGGCTCCCCGATTGGTTGGAGGACCCGCCGCCGGCTCGCACCTCCAGCCCCGCCCACTGGGTGCCGCAAGCCCCGCCCCTCGGGCTCCCCGATTGGTTGGAGGACCCGCCGCCGGCTCGCTCCTCCAGCCCCGCCCCGCTCGCACCCTATTGGTCGAAAGCTCCCGTCAATCAGGCCGCGGGCCCGGGTCACGTGTCCCCGATGAGATCACGTCACCGTCCAACTGCCGCTGCTCGGTCCGTGGCCTCGCGGACTCTGAGGTTTTTCTATTTCTCTCGATTCTCTCCCGATCCACCCCGCGCCATTCTCCACCCAATCGGAGCGGAGAAAACTCAATTCGCGTCACCCATCGCGACTCTGGAACTGACACCAAGGCCTTTCCCCGGAATGGCCCCGCGCCGACTCCGTCCGGCAGAATCCGAGTGCGCAGGCGCAGCTCCGAGTGGGGGGAGGCGGGCTGGTCTCCTCTGGGCATGCGCGGTCATTACCCTTGGTGAGCGGGAGGTGTCGCTGTGCCGGACCCGGCCCAAATTCTGCTCCCTGTGCGCATGCGCGGGCTCTCGTCTGTCAATCAACCAACCGCCAGAAGAGGTCGCTGCTGAGACCAGTGAAGGAAGAAAGACTTGCATTTATATAGCGCCTTTCACCACCACCGGACGTCCCAAAGTACTTTACAGCCAATGAAGTACTTTTGCAGTGTAGTCACTGTTGTAATGTAGGAAATGCGGCAGTCAATTAGCGCACAGCAAGCTCCCACAAACAGCACTGTGATAATGACCAGATTATCATTTTTTATGTTGATTGAGGGATAAACATTGGCCCGGACACTGGGGATAATTCCCCTGCTCTTTCCCACATTGCAACAGTGACTACTTCATTGTAGTACTTCATTGGCTGTAAAGCACTTTAGGATATCTGGTGGCACTATATAAATGCAAGTCTTTCTTTCCTGAAATAATGCCATGGGATCTTTTACATCCACCTGAGAGAGCAAACAGGGCCTCAATTTAACATCTCATCCGAAAGACGGCACCTCCGACAGTGCCGCACTCCCTCAGCACTGCACTGGAGTGTCAGCCTGGATTTTTGTGCTCAAGTCTCTGGAGTGGGACTATGAACCCACAACTTTCTGACTCCGAGGCGAGAGTGCTGCCCACTGAGCCACTGGCTGACACTAAAGAGCAAGCAGCTCTGACAAATGGTCATCGACCTGATACGTTAACTCTGTTTCTCTCGCCACAGATGCTGCCTGACCTGCTGAGTATTTCCAGCATTTTCTGTTTTTGTTAAAGAAACGAGGGAGTGATTGCTGACGGGAAGAATGTTGGGTCGTCCTGCACATGCGCACCTCCCTGGCGGCTGAGGCGAAACACCGACTCGCCCCCACCTGAGCTGCGCACGCGTACCAGATGTTGCGGCTCCGCATGCACGCCCGATGTTCCAACCGCGGGGTTTTGTGTGCTGAGCATGCGTGTTGCGGACCGATCGGGACGGGCGATTGTAGAGCAGGAGGGAGAGCGCGGGGGCCATGAGCACATGCGCGGGACTCAGTCAAGAGTGCTTTCTGGAGAGCCGGGGGCTTGTGGGTATTACAGCCGCCATTACTGCTGATCCTTTCAACCAACCTGTGCAGCAGCTGGGGCTTGAAAATCAGCTTCACTGCCCCTAGGTTCGGAAAGGGGAAAATTAAACAACAGTTTGCCTCTGATCCTTTTCTGATCTCAATTTACAGGGTTATAGAAGTGGAGCAGTTACAGGCGGGAAGCTCAGACCAAACATCACGTCAAGATCTGACAGAGTCGCTGGATTCATCAGGACCTGAATATCATCGACCTTTGCACATGGAAGGAGAGAGCAGGGATCGCAACGCAGACAAACCGCACACGTGTTCGGTGTGTGGACGCGGATTCAGCCGATCGCCTGACCTGGTGAGACACGTGCACCGTCACACCGGGGAGAAACCGGGTAAAGGTGGGGACGGCGAGAAGGGCTTCAGTTCCCCGTCTGCATTGAAAGTTCAACGGCGCAGTCACACCAGGGACAGTCTGTTCACCTGCTCCGTGTGTGGAAAGGGATTTGTTTGTTCATCCCACCTGCAAACACACCAGGGAGTTCACACTGGGGAGAGACCATTTCAGTGTCCTGACTGTGGGAAGAGCTTTAAAAGCACTCAGTATCTGAAGGGACACCAGCTTGTTCACACTGATGAGAGACCATTTCAATGTTCTGACTGTGGGAAGAGCTTTAAAAGCCCCCGGGAGCTGAAGAAACACTGGTTCCTACACACTGGGGAGAGGCCGTTCACCTGCTCCGTGTGTGGGAAGGGATTTGCTCGGTCATCCAACCTGCTGGAACATCAGCGAGTTCACACTGGGGAGAGGCCGTTCACCTGCTCTGTGTGTGGGAAGGGATTCACTCAGTCATCCAACCTGCTGAATCATCAGCGAGTTCACACTGACGAGAGGCCCTTTAAATGTTCTGACTGTGGGAAGAGCTTTAAAAGCTCCGGGGAGCTGAAGGGACACCAGGGAGTTCACACTGACGAGAGGCCCTTTAAATGTTCTGACTGTGGGAAGAGTTTTAAAAGCTCCAGGGAGCTCAAGAAACACCAACACCTACACACTGGGGAGAGGCCGTTCAGCTGCTCTGTGTGTGGGAAGGGATTCACTGATTCATCCAACCTGCTGGTACATCAGCGAGGTCACACTGGGGAGACGCCGTTCACCTGCTCTGTGTGTGGGAAGAGATTCACGCATTTATCCAACCTGCTGACACATCAGCGAGTCCACACTGACGAGAGGCCCTTTAAATGTTCTGACTGTGGGAAGAGCTTTAAAAGCTCCAGGGACCTGAGGGTACACCAGCGAGTTCACACTGGGGAGAGACAGTTCACCTGCTCTGTGTGTGGGAAGGGATTCACTCAGTTACCCAACCTGCTGACACATCAGCGAGTTCACACTGACGAGAGGCCCTTTAAATGTTCTGACTGTGGGAAGAGCTTTAAAAGCTCCGGGGAGCTGAAGGGGCACCAGCGAGTTCACACTAACGAGAGACCCTTTAAATGTTCTGAGCGTGGGAATAGTTTTAAAAGCTCCCGGGAGCTCAAGAGACACCAACACCTACACACTGGGGAGAGGCCGTTCACCTGCTCCGTGTGTGGGAAGGGATTCACTCGGTCATCCTACGTGCTGGTACATCAGCGACTTCACACTGGGGAGAGACCGTTCACCTGCTCCGTGTGTGGGAAGGGATTCACTCAGTCATCCCGCCTGCTGTTACATCAGCGAGTTCACACTGGGGAGAGACCGTTCACCTGCTCCGTGTGCGGGAAGGGATTCACTCAGTCATCCAACCTGCTGACACACCAGCGACTTCACACTGATCATAGAATCTAACAGCACAGAAGGAGGTGATTCGGCCCATCGTGTCTGTTGGAGGAAAATTTAAAATGGCACCGTAGTGCCTGCTGAAATACTTGACATTTATTGACATTTTGCAGAGACTGGCATAACAGACAGCTGACTTGATCTGCTTGCACCAACTTGTGATATCACTTGTACAGACGTAAGACAGGAACGGCTAGTCAACTGTTGGGGTAAAAGTGTAAGAGCGAAAAATTATGTTTAGGAAGAACAAGGGAGGTAAAGGGTGTTTAAGGGCGGGGTTACGCAACTGGCAGGACACAGGTATCACTGTGAGAATAGGGTTGCGAAATACCAACATGTCACATGAAAGAAGCTAGCTAACAGTAATATAATTAAGTTGTTTGTGAAAGAAGCTAGCTAACGGTATAATAATATAATTAACTTGTTTTTGACAGAATGTGATTAAGGGTTGCTAAGGTATCGGATTGGCCAAAGTTGAAGGATGCTAAAGTACCAGATTGGCCAAGGAATTAATGTAATAACTGCTGATATGGTACCTTTCCTGTTTTTAAACTGTATAAAAGAAGCTCGGCTACTATTGTAAAACCGAGAAGCTGGCAGCTGAGACCGCGGGGTCTACTGTTCTTCTCCTAGAGCGCTCTGTACATTAAACTGTGCATTTTTACTTCTCTCAAACTATTTGGTTGTGTGAGTTTATTCACATAAGTCTAAGTTGGGTACCGCGTCGACCTGGTATATCACTTGGCCCGCTCAGGCTCCAATTAGACCCTAACAAATTGACGTAGTCGGCAGGATCAGCTCGGAGGGCGCCGGAGCACCCAGAGGTGATCTCGGGCGAGTAGTCAAATTTTTGACCATCCATCAATTAGCGACGCTAGACGGGTGACACCAGAGCACCGACTGATCAAAAGAACAAGAAAGGGGTTTGACGAGAGGTGAGAATTCACAGTTAACCGAAAGTTTGTGGTATTCTTTGTTTGTTTGTATCTCGTAGAGCATTTATAAGGATCATAAGGTAAAACTCGTAGATGTCGCTTACTACCTTCGGGGTTGGACCGGCAGAAGGTCCCGGGGAACCACCGATATATAGGTTGCACGTACGCTTGCTTCTCTTCGTGAGGAGGACGTACCTCTGACAACACAGGGTAAGAAGAGGATTTACAAGATCACAGGTAAGGGTCAAACATGGGGGCCTTCGGGCTCCCTTAGTAATCAGTATATGGCTGATAGGAGAACCCTAATTAAAAAAATGCGGAGAGATGGATGGGATACGAGTCAGACATTGGGAGCACAAAGAGAATGGTGGGAAACAAGGACACTTTGCTAAAGAATGTAGAGCCCCGCGACAGGAATGCTCATTTTGTAAAAAGAGAGGTCACACATGGGACAAATGTTATAGTAGATTAAATCCAGAACCGGGAAAAATGACCAGTGATGAATACCGAGAACTCCAAGCCTTTAGGGATGCTCGGGACGGAGGGCACTGACATGCAGCAGCCCCCGTAATTAAAGATAAGGGAGATAGTAGAATTTATGTGTCCGCACTAGTAGGGGGCCGACAGTGTAACATGCTAGTGGACACTGGCACATCGATGTCAATAACCGATTTACCTTTACCCATCACACAAACTAACATTTATTTGACCGGATTAGGGGGGACAAAGACCCCCGCCTTTTTAAGTACAGTACAAGTGGTCGAATTAGATGGCCATTTGATCCCGATGAGATTTTATGTGTGTAAAAATAATGAAGGAACTATAATGGGAAATGACCTTATGAGGGAATATAAAATCCTGATTGACTGTCATAAAGGAAAATTGATCTGGCCTAGACAGGATGGAAGTAAAACTGAAGTAAACCAATATGCTGCAAATTGCACTAAAATAGCAACTGCTAAACCTCTTTCCCGGGATTGGAAATTAGAAACTGGTAATTTTGGAACAATATGTAATGCCGTAAAAGGCGTATGGGCAGAGGATAAATTAGATACTGGAAAAGTAAGAATGGAACCAATTAAAATCCCTGGACCAGAGCATAAACCGCATAGACAATACCCAATAAAACCCGAAGCTAAGAAAGCAATTACGGAAATAATTAAAACATTGGAAGAACAGGGAGTAGTGCGTAAAACGGAAAGCACAACCAATTCCCCTACCTGGCCGGTAGGAAAACCCGATGGAACTTGGAGATTAACTATTGACTATACCGCTTTAAATAAAGTAACACCAAAGTTACAACCTATTGTAGCAAGTCCAGCGACAATATTAAATGGGTTAAGCGCAGAACATAAAGTTTTCACAGTATTAGATACTGCAAATGGATTCTGGTCATTACCTTTGGACCCAGAATCCCAGGAGAAATTTGCGTTCACTATAGGAGATACGCAATACACATGGACCCGCTTGCCACAAGGGTTCCATAACAGTCCGGCTATATTCCATAGAGTCATGCAGTCTCTACTGGAGACAGTTGACCTCCCGAAGGGAAGTACTATTCTACAATATGTGGATGACCTCTGTGGTGTATGTGCCTTTAAGAGCAATTGTGGTGTATGTGCCTTTAAGAGCCCCAGGTGTGCGTAATGCCGGTAATTGCCACTTGGGCTATATAAGCCTGTGTATTGTGTATATCCTTTAGAACCCCCCCCAGACTTGCTTAGTAAATACCTATGAACCAACTCCTGTCTTCAGTGTCTTTATCTACACACGGACACTACAGTGGCGACGAGGTGGAAACGGACTTACCTGCAATTCGGCAGCACCTCAAGGACATCGATTCCTCCAGCGTCCAGAAGACTCAAAGAAGTAATAGAAACTGTGGTTTCACCAGCTGGCCAAGCTGGTGGCAGGTACTGCGCTAATCCTTCCTGGGCGTCAGGCTGGGGCTCCAGCGGCGGGCTCTACAGCTGAGACAGGCAGCGAAATCGGAGGCAAGCAATAACGGACTGGGAGGGTGCACTCGGGAGACGGCCGGCGCGGCAAGCAGGTCAGCGTTTAGACCTCCGTCGGGAACGAGTCTCCAACAGTGAATAAACGGAAACCCCAGTGAAACATCGTTGTTATCGGTAGCAGCGGCGGGAAAGCGCAGGAAGCGCCATATCGTTGCTACAGAGAAGAAAAAAAAAGCGCGGGAAGCGCCATATCTTTTTTTTGAAATGCCTAAGTCTGGCAATATTGATGCTTTTGATAAGGAAACAGAGCCTAACTTTGGCAATATTGATGTTTTTGATAACAAGATAGAGGATTGGACCACATATGTAGAAAGAGTGGAGGTGTTTTGCACCGCAAATGGAATAGAAGATGAAAAAAAAGCTTCAGTGCTTCTGGATCTAATGGGCGCAGAAACATACAAGCTGTTACGCAACTTAATCACTCCAGCCGAACTGATGGACAAGAATTTTGAAGAGATTGTTGATACCCTACACTGCCAATTCGAGGCAGGACTGGCAGATTCTCTGCAAGACAAATTCATCTGCGATCCCCTAAGTGTAGAAACACAAAAAAAGGTATCTTCTGGAAAAGATTTAACACTGGACAAGGCTTTCAGTACAATAGGAGCGGCAAAGATACAGCAAAGGCCACAGGACTTCGGCACCCATGAAATGACACGCGGTTTCGAGAGATGTTATCGCTGCGGCAGATCCAACCATGACCAGAGGGATTGCTGGTTCAAAGAAAAAGCATGCAGGCGATGCGGAAAGATGGGACACATTCCATGTGTATGCCGATCTGAAAATAAAAAATCCACTGACGGGAAAAGAATCAATAAGGAAAAGCACAGAAAGGTACAAATGATGACGGACAGTAGCTCCAAAGACCAGAAGAGCGATAGCGACTCCGGGAACAAGAGACTAAGCTCTCTCAAATTACATAATGTAATTGCCAATGAAGATTACCAGACCATTTGGGTTACCCTCATAATAGCAGGGTCCCCAGTTAAAATGGAGCTAGATACAGGATCAGCTCTAACCGTAATAAATCGACGAGATTACGAGAGGCTATTTTCGCATATACCTCTAAAAGACACATCCATTATCTTAAAAACATATACGGGGCAGAAAGTATACCCCAAAGGAAAAATAAAGGTGCCTGTGGTATAAAACGGCAAAGAAATACAAAAGTTGTATTTATACATTCTACAAGATGGTGGTCCACCGTTGTTGGGACGTGAATGGATAAGGAAGATACGTTTAGACTGGCACTGCATTCAGGCACTGACGGTGACCAATAAGGAAAAAAACAATGATGACATCATACCTGAACGATTAAAAGACATCTTGGCCAACGCCAAAGAAGTGTTTCAAGAGAAACTAGGAACCTTGAAAGGCATCACCGCCTCAATAAAATTGGAAGATGCAGCAATTCCAAAATTTTTTAAGGCAAGGCCAGTGCCATACGCAATACGTCCGGCAGTCGAAGCAGAGCTGGAGAATTTGGAAAAGTCAGGCGTATTATCCAAAATAGATTGGAGCGAATGGGCAACACCCATCGTTCCAGTCATGAAAAAAGCATTGAAAAATAACTTTGAGGAACAGAGAAAAATTCGCATCTGTGGGGACTTTAAGGTGACTGTAAACCCGGTCCTTCACATGGTACAGTATCCTCTTCCGAGGATAGAAGATATTTTCGCCTCACTATCCGGAGGGAAACGTTTCACAAAAATTGACTTGGCACAGGCATATCTACAAATGGAGGTTGAGGAGACCTCTAAAAAGTATCTCGCAATAAACACACACAAAGGCCTGTACCAGTACAATCGACTGGTTTTTGGAGTAGCATCAGCTCCAGCTATCTGGCAAAGAGCTATGGAGCAAGTCCTGCAAGGGATTCCAGGGACTCAATGCTACCTGGACGACATCCTTATAGCAGGCGAAAACGACAACGAGCACCTTGCCAATTTGGAGCAGGTGCTCACTAGACTGAAAGAACGGGGCCTACGAGCAAATCGCCCCAAGTGCGAATTTTTCCAAAATCAGGTATCATATTGTGGCCACATAATTAATAAGGAAGGGTTGCATAAGTCACCTGAAAAAATTGAAGCAGTTATAAAAGCCCCAGCACCTGAAAATGTTTCACAATTGAGGTCATTCTTGGGATTAATAAATTACTATCATAAATTTTTACCGAACTTATCAACTATTCTACACCCTCTTAATGATCTTCTACACACAGGAGTGATTTGGAAATGGAACGAAGACTGTAAACGTGCCTTCCATAAATGTAAAGACTTAATCACATCCGAGAAAGTTTTGGCTCATTACAACCCATCACTACCAATCAGACTGGCGTGTGATGCATCCCCTTACGGCATAGGAGCGGTATTGTCCCATAGATTCCCTGATGGCTCGGAACGGCCGATAGCTTTTGCGTCACGCTCATTGAACTCAGCTGAGCGTAACTATTCCCAGATAGACAGGGAATCACTCAGCCTGGTATGGGGAGTGAAGAAATTCAACCATTACCTACACGGACAAAAATTTACCTTGCTGACTGACCATCAACCCCTCATCTCCATATTCAACCCTAAGAAAGGTGTCCCCATTATGACGGCACAAAGACTACAGAGGTGGTCCCTTTTTCTAGGGGCACACCAATACAACATTGAATACAAAGGGTCAAAACAGCATGGGAATGCTGATGGTTTATCACGCCTGCCGTTGCCAACGATAGAAGAGGCACCTACAGTAGACCCAGTAGAGATATTCCACTCTACCATAGTGGAATGTCTACCGGTGACAAATTCTGCCATTGAAAGGGAGACAAGAAATGACCCTACTCTCTCACGGGTCTACGATTTAACAGTGAAGGGATGGCCAGCACATGGCGAACCACTGTTGCCAGCATTCTCACAAAGAAGAGAACAGCTGTCAGTGTGCCGAGGAACCTTGATGTGTGGATCCAGAGTGGTGATTCCACCCAAACTCCAGGATAAAGTGCTAAAGGAGCTTCACGAGGGGCATCTGGGTGGAGTGAAAATGAAGAACCTAGCTAGGGCGTTTGTATGGTGGCCAGGTATCGATGGAGACATCGAAGACATGACCAAGAGCTGCCTAGGATGCCAGAAGGTCCAAAATGCTCCGCCACAGGCCCCTCTACATCCATGGGAGTGGCCCTCATCTCCCTGGCAAAGGGTGCACATCGACTTTGCTGGTCCATTTATGGACTCAATGTTCTTAATCGCAGTTGATGCACACTCCAAGTGGCCGGAGGTAATAAAGATGTCCTCCACCACCACGGAAAAAACCATCACAGTATTAAGGACCATATTTGCCAGGAATGGGCTGCCGGAACAGATATGTTCTGATAATGGACCGCAATTTGTGTCCGAAGAATTCAGAAAGTTCTTAAAGAACAATGGGGTAAAGCACTACACGTCCGCCCCATACCATCCCGCCACCAATGGATTGGCTGAAAGGTTTGTCCAGACCTTCAAGAAGGCCATAAAGGCCATGGGTAATGAAGACATAAAACTTCAGCACAAGGTGGATAACTTCTTATTTGCATATAGGAATGCAACACATATGGTTTCAAACCAAACTCCCGCCATGATGTTCTACAATAGAAACCTAAGATGCCGGCTGGATTTGGTCAAGCCCAACATCCGAAGGGACGTGGAGAACCGGCAGTTTCAGGGCATGAATGAAAGGCCAACTAGGGCCTTCCAGATAGGCCAACCGGTTTTGGCCCGGGATTACCGTACCGAGAAATGGCAGCCTGGAACTATCTGCACACGACTAGGACCACTGATGTATACCGTGGACATCGGAGAAAGCATAATAAGGCGCCATGCTGACCAAATCATCAAGTCATCCGAAAAGGGACAACCTACACCACCACGCTATACATCTAACGATGAAGTAGAGATACCCATATCTACCTCCGATCCGGTGATACTGGAACCCGATGAACCCGACACTGGCCTTCAAGCTGAATCAGCCTTGCCAGAAGAACCTACTACACCACCAGAAACTACTACACCCCCGAGGCGTTATCCGGACCGAGTCAGGAAGCCTCCTGAGAGACTAACTTATAATTAATTAATACAGCAATGTATATTATTTTGCATATAACATGTAATTAATAATTACTTAAAATATGATGTACTAGTTAGCTAGAAGGGGAGGAATTGTGGTGTATGTGCCTTTAAGAGCAATTGTGGTGTATGTGCCTTTAAGAGCCCCAGGTGTGCGTAATGCCGGTAATTGCCACTTGGGCTATATAAGCCTGTGTATTGTGTATATCCTTTAGAACCCCCCCCAGACTTGCTTAGTAAATACCTATGAACCAACTCCTGTCTTCAGTGTCTTTATCTACACACGGACACTACAACCTCCTCATTGCTTCAGAGAAGGAGGAAGACCACAATTGTGCACTCGATTTGCTGTTATGAGCACTAAATAGTAAAGGGTTTAAAGTGAACCCCAAAAAAGCGCAAGTTGGGAAATCAGAAGTAACCTATTTGGGCCATAAAATTTCGCAAGGAACTAAAACAATGCCAGAAGATAGAAAAGCGGCTATACGGGCTATGCCCAGACCCAGTACAGTTAGAGGAGTTAGGAAAGTATTAGGACTCTTTAACTATAGTAGGAACTTCATCCCCAACTTTGCTAAAATAGCGGAGCCAATACAAAGATTATTAAAAGGAGGGAAAGCGGCCTTCGATCAGATAGAATGGGGATCGGAACAAGAAAATGCGTATACCGAACTAAAAACTGCCTTAACATTAGCTCCAGGATGAGGATTACCCAATATAGGTAAGCCATTTCACATCTATTGTGAAAATGAAGGAGGCTTCTACGCTGCGGTAGTCACTCAAGACCACGGGGGTGATAATAGACCGGTAGCCTATTATTCCACACGACGATGTCCGGCAGCAGCCAGACTTTCTCGGTGTGTAGCTGCCCTGGATTGTGCAGCATGGGCGGTAAAGGTTAGTGAGCCCATCGTAATGACAGGAGAAATTATCCTCCATACCAAACACACCTTGGTAGAAATGTTAAATACCGGAAGATTAAGGTCAGTTTCAAATATGAGGAGGGCAAGATGGGAAGCCGTATTAGTACCAGCGGATAAATCAGTACGAATAATTCGGGACACCGGAGTTAACCCAGCCGCAGGAATGTTAAACGAAGGAGAACCACATAAGTGTGGGGATATAGATGAGGAAGCTGAGGAAAGTTGGATTAAGGAAGAAGCTTTGGAACAGACAGAAGAGGTCTTCTATGTAGATGGATCCTGCAAACATATTAATGGCTTACCTAGAACAGGCTGGGCAATAGTGGACAATCCTCTTAAAACAGTAAAATCTGGGCGATTAGAAGGAGGACTATCCGCACAGGTTGCGGAGATAGTCGCCCTAACCAAAGCCCTTGAATTAGCAGAAGGAAAAACTGTCAATATTTATACAGATAGCCGGTAGGCCTTTGGGGTAGTACATGACTATATGACAGCCTGGGGAAGACGTGGATTTGTAACCACTACTGGGGAACCTATTAAACATCAACAACGAATAAGAGCCTTATTAGATGCGGCGGCAAAACCAAGTAAGGTAGCCGTTATAAAAATAAAGGCACACCAGAAGGCCCCAGAACAGGGTAACCCTGACTGGCTAAATCAACAGGGTAATCAGGCGGCCGATTTGGCGGCCAAGGCAGCTCTAGAATTAGAGGAAGAGGAAGACAGTTATCCCGTAGGGAGCATACAAATGGAAGAAATTGAAATACAGAAATTGCAGAAAGATACCCCGCCAGTAGAAAAGGATGAATGGAAACAGAAAGGGGTAGTACAAGGATCAGATGGAAACTGGAGGAAGGATACTAAAGTATTAGCACCAGACTGTGTAAGGTTAACGTTACTGGATCTGCATCATGGCCTGACGCATTCAGGACGAGATGCCATGCAGGAAGCTCGCTCAAGAGATTGGTGGTGGCCTGGAATGGGAAGAGATATAGCAAAACACTGTCACCGGTGTGTGATGTGTGCACAATATAATCCAGGCAGGCCTGTAAAAATTAGAATGGCACATCAGCCTCGACCTAGGGGACCTTGGGAACACTTCCAAATTGACTTTACTGGCCCCCTGCCATCATCACACGGAAAAATATATTGTTTAGTAATAATTGATCAGTTTACAAGGTGGGTCGAGGCTTTTCCTACCCGAAATTGTACCGCATTAACAGTTGCGCGTCTTTTGGCAGAAGAAGTTATCCCAAGGTGGGGAGTACCATTGCAAATAGATTCTGATCAAGGAAGGCACTTTACTGGAACAGTGGTAAAAAACCATTTGCAAATTGATGGGAATCAAACAGAAATTCCACATACCCTACCACCCCGAAAGCTCCGGGATGGTAGAGAGAATGAACAGAACTTTGAAATTAGCTCTGGCCAAAGCTATAGCCGAAACGGGAAAAACATGGGTGGAGGTGTTACCCATAATATTAATGAAGTTGAGAGCAACTTCCAATCGTACCACTGGACTAACCCCTTATGAACTAATGACAGGACGAGCAATGCAATTACCAGAAGGCATTATAACAGGTGGAGCAGATGTGGGGCCCTTAAAAGACAGGCTAAAACGATATGTGTTGGAACTAAGTAACCAACTAAAAGAAATGAGGGCGGGGGTGAGGAACCGTCAACAGGAAAGGGACGAGGAGCTGAAATTACAAATGCTCCCCGAGGTTCCACCCGCTGGATCTAAGGTAATGTTAAAAAACTTACCTGGAAAACCGGGATTTGCCCCAAAATGGTCTGGACCCTATGAGGTTATAATCAGTGGAGACACCTGTGCCTGTCTGGACATAAGGGGTGTAGGAAAGTGGAAACATTGGACCCAATTAAAAGTCTATAACCCATAAATTGTTCCCGAGAGAAAAAAACCATGTAATTTAAAACTACAGATTGAATACTGCAAGCAAAAGGTGACAGCCCCAAAACAACATGAGGCTGTTAAGTGTTTTATGTATAGTTGCGTTAATTGGTATTGTCACGGAAGGTATACTTAACTCCCGCAAGAAAAGAGAGCTGCATGTAAATACGTTTTTATATATGTCATATAAGTAATCCAAACTGAGTGGGATAGATGCCTGTTCGGTATGTAGCCATACTCCCACTCATGCGAAAGGAGGGATACCCTTGCGACCAATACCCTTGAACCTCACAGATATGGCAGAATGGATAATTAATAAAAATCATACGAAACAGAAAAATACCACCTTATCCACCTTCGGAAAAACATGGGAACAGAAATGGAGTAGCCTAAGGAATGAGTTCCGGGGGGGAGGATATTCATTAGAAAATTTTAAAGAATGGTATAAGCCAACATATGATTATACGAAAGAACCCCCCTTTTTAGTCCTTACCAATACGTCAGGAAAGGGCCAGCCGATCCCAGAGATATGTTGGGAGCGCGGTACAGAACAGACTGAAGGGATCAGAATTGATGTGGGGAAAAGTCATTGTATACAAAATTTTACCACATATAATGCAGGAAATTCCATGGAAAGCTGGTGGTTCAATACCACCAATTTGATGAATTTGACCAATAATAAACCATGGAATGGGACCAGGCGAACAGATACTGACAACCAGATGGGTTTTACCGTCTTCCGCGCCAACATAAACCCCGAACAACCGGGACAGATAATGACAGCCTATAATGGGACATACTTCATATGCGGTCATAGAGCATACCCCTGGCTACCAGAGAATTGGGCAGGATCATGCTATTTGGGGTATGTAGTACCATACGTACACCACATAAAGGAATTGAAAGACCACCACAAGCATAGTCGTACTAAAAGAGAACTTCCCACCTGGCAGGTGGTACTAGGAGCTATGTTCCCCACGGCTGGAATAGTGTTTACTTCTCAAGAAATATAGTTATTGGCAACCATAATTGAGGGAGTAGCCAATGACATGGCTGAATCCCTGAGAGAGATGAGTGCCGAAATGGTAGCCCTAAGAACTGTTGCCCTACAAAATAGAATGGCACTAGATTACCTACTAGCTGCACAGGGAGGTACACGTGTCATGATCGGAGCAGAATGCTATACATATATCCCAGACAGTTCTGAAAATATTACCAACCTAGCAGACCATATTCAAAAACAAGTAGCTTTGCTCCATCAATCCAATATTGGAGGCGGATGGTTTGATTGGTTACTGGGAGGATCAGGCTGGGGTGCTTGGCTAATGCAAATGATATTGATCATAGTTGTGATATGTATACTGCTGTGCTGTGCATTGAGTATCATTAAAATGTGCTGTCAAACTGCTGTGAAAGCTGTGCTGCCAGTAGCTTCTGTCGAAGAATACACCGACCTCCTGCCCAGAAATACAGGTGAAGAAGAAACGTATGATGACGTGGCCGGAACAGACGGTTCTCACGAGATGAGTCAGTGGTTGTAAACCAACCCTGTGAAGAAACGAAGAACGATGGTCATCTGGGAGCAAGAGGATCGTGCTCCAGGACCAAAAGGAGGGGCTGTTGGAGGACAATTTAAAATGGCACCGTAGTGCCTGCTGAAATACTTGACATTTATTGACTTTTGCAGACCCTGGCATAACAGACAGCTGACTTGATCTGCTTGCACCAACTTGTGATATCACTTGTACAGACGTAAGACAGGAACGGCTAGTCAACTGTTGGGGTAAAACTGTAAGAGCGAAAAATTATGTTTAGGAAGAAGAAGGGAGGTAAAGGGTGTTTAAGGGCGGGGTTACGCAACTGGCAGGTCATAGGTATCACTGAGAATAGGGTTGCGAAATACCAACATGTCACATGAAAGAAGCTAGCTAACATTAATATAATTAAGTTGTTTGTGAAAGAAGATAGCTAACGGTATAATAATATAATTAACTTGTTTTTGACAGAATGTGATTAAGGGTTGCTAAGGTATCGGATTGGCCAAAGTTGAAGGATGCTAAAGTACCAGATTGGCCAAGGAATTAATGTAATAACTGCTGATATGCTACCTTTCCTGTTTTTAAACTGTATAAAAGAAGCTCGGCTACTATTGTAAAACCGAGAAGCTGGCAGCTGAGACCACGGGGTCTACTGTTCTTCTTCTCCCAGAGCGCTCTGTACATTAAACTGTGCATTTTTACTTCTCTCAAACTATTTGGTTGTGTGAGTTTATTCACATAAGCCTAAGTTGGGTAACGTGTCGACCTCGTATATCACTTGGCCTGCTCAGGCTCCAATTAGACCCTAACCCCAATCCTAACCAATAACCACTAGCCCCAACAACTAACCCCAATCATAACCACTAACCCCCAATCCTAACCAATAACCACTAGCCCCAACAACTAACCCCAATCATAACCACTAACCCCAATCCGAACCAATAACCACTAACCCCCAATCCTAACCAATAACCACTAGCCCCAACAACTAACCCCAATCCTAACCAATAACCACTAGCCCCAACAACTAACCCCAATCCTAACCAATAACCACTAACCCCCAATCCTAACCAATAACCACTAGCCCCAACCACTAACCCCAATCCTAACCAATAACCACTAACCCCAACCACTAACCCCCAATCCTAATCAATAACCACTAGCCCCAACCACTAACCCCAATCCTAACCAATAACCACTGGCTCCAACCACTAACCCCAATCCTAACCAATAACCACTAACCCCAACCACTAACCCCAATCCTAATCAATAACCACTGGCCCCAACAACTAACCCCAACCACTAACCCCAATCCTAACCAATAACCACTAACCCCAACCACTAACCCCAATCCTAACCAATAACCACTAACCCCAATCCTAACCAATAACCACTAACCCCAACCACTAACCCCAATCCTAACCAATAACCACTGGCCCCAACAACTAACCCCAATCCTAACCAATAAGCACTAGCCCCAACCACTAACCCCAATCCTAACCAATAACCACTAGCCCCAACCACTAACCCCAATCCTAACCAATAACCACTAACCCCAACCACTAACCCCAATCCTAACCAATAACCACTAACCCCAATCCTAACCAATAACCACTAACCCCAACCACTAACCCCAATCCTAACCAATAACCACTAACCCCAATCCTAACCAATAACCACTAACCCCAACCACTAACCCCAATCCTAACCAATAACCACTAGCCCCAACAACTAACCCCAATCCTAACCACTGGCCCCAACCACTAACCCCAATCCTAACCCATAACCACTAACCCCAACCACTAACCCCAATCCTAACCAATAACCACTAACCCCAATCCTAACCAATAACCACTAACCCCAATCCTAACCAATAACCACTAACCCCAATCCTAATCAATAACCACTAGCCCCAACCACTAACCCCAATCCTAACCAATAACCACTAACCCCAATCCTAACCAATAACCACTAACCCCAATCCTAACCAATAACCACTAACCCCAATCCTAACCAATAACCACTAACCCCAATCCTAACCAATAACCACTAGCCCCAACCACTAACCCCAATCCTAACCAATAACCACTGGCCCCAACCACTAACCCCAATCCTAACCAATAACCACTAGCCCCAACAACTAACCCCAATCCTAACCAATAACCACTGGCCCCAACCACTAGCCCCAATCCTAACCAATAACCACTAACCCCAACCACTAACCCCAATCCTAACCAATAACCACTAGCCACAACCATTAACCCCAATCCTAACCAATAACCACTAGCCACAACCATTAACCCCTAAGCCTACACCCTAACCACAGCCCCTAACAAAGGACCATTGACAGGGATCAATGGAGGAGCTAAAGACCTGATAATGGAAGTATTTGAAATAATTATCTCAATGAAAGAAATAGTGCAAGGTATGTTAGTAACAAGAGATTAAATCAACTGGACCATCAAGCTCAGAAATTACTACTGCAAAGATCAGAACCTTTCAAAGGTTCTCACATGCAGTCCGTGTGGAGGAGATTTACTAAATGATACAGGTAATAACAGATTTCAAAACCTATGCAAGATAGTTCTATAAAGCTATGGTTCAAAGGAATTGCAGCTGAGTGTGCTCTTTTGTGTTAACAAATAAACTGTAGCTTAATTTAAAACATTAAAGGAAACTTAATAATTCAATTAACATTTCATTACCTGTGGTGATAAGCACCCCAGTCCCTGCGGTGTGCAGATGAGTTTACTCTTTTGTAGGGATCATAAACAAATAAACTGTAACTTAATAAACCATTAAATGAAACTTAACAAATTAAATTAAAATTTTGTTGGCCGGGGTGATGATGCACTCCAGTCCCCGCAGTGCCCACCGGTCGCGGAAGGCCTCGAGCCTGCCAGCGGACACCGCGTGCTCCATCTCCAGGGCCACCGGAAGAGAGGCAGGCAGTCGGGCCGAACGACCCCCTCGACCGCCCGCTGCCTGGACCAGTTGATGGCAGTTGAGTGTAAGTGAGACACTACAGTTCAGTCTATGACACCCACAAGTCGTGTACTCAAATGGAGCAAGCTTGGGGTTTGATGTGGTAGAAGGCGAACGAGATGAGAACGGAAATAATCTAGAGTAAGAAAAGGCCCGAAAATTAAACAGTCTGGAACAGAACATCAATTCGTCTTCTCTTATGGAGAAATCAAATATTTGACACACTGTGTTTGAAACAAAGCTTATTTATTCCCTGAAATAACAACAGAAAATGCTGGAAATACTCAGCAGGCCAGGCAGCATCCGTGGAGAGAGAAACAGAGTTAACGTTTCAGGTCTGGGACCCTTCATCAGAACTGGAAAAAGCTGGAGATGTAACAGATATTACTAAGGTAAGAGGCAGGAAAGTTATCCTGGGTGGATCTGAAACACGAAGGGTGGAAGTTCAGTTGGAATCCACGTGGAATAAGTTGGAACCGGAGACAGGTGCTGAGGAAAGGGATGTGGCTGTGAAACCGAGTCTTGGAAAATGTTACAAATGGGGATGGCAAAATCATACAGCATGAAAAATGGGAGTAAGTGTTAAAGTCTGAAATTGTTGAACTCAATGTTGAGTCCAGAAGGCTGTAAAGTGCCGAATCGAAAGATGAGGTGCTGTTCCTCGAGCTTTATTTATTCACTATTTAAACAGAATATTAATCTCCAGCGCAGATACAGGAGTTATTAAGATCAGCAGAAACAAACCATGACTACTAGAATGAACATGGTTCAGTCCTCAATCTGAACAGCTGGGGTCCTGATCACAGTAAATCATGTTCCATTCACTAATCTGGTGAGGAGGAACTGAAAGAAATCAGTATTTGTAGGGAAATGGTGTTAGGAAAATTGATGGGACTGAAGGCTGATAAATCCCTAGGGCCTGATGGTCTACATCCCAGGGTACTTAAGGAAGTGGCCCGAGAGATAGTAGATGCATTGCTGGTCATCTTCCAGAACTCGATCGACTCTGGAACGGTACCCATGGATTGGAGGGTAGTTAATGTTACCCCACTATTCAAAAAGGTGGTAGAGAAAAAGCGGGGAATTATAGACCGGTAAGCCTGACATCGGTAGTGGGGAAAATGCTGGAGTCTATTATAAAAGATGTAATAGCAGAGCACTTGGAAAGCAGTGACAGGATCGGACAAAGTCAACATGGATTTACAAAAGGTAAATCATGCTCGACTAATCTACTGGAATTTTTTGAGGATGTAACTGGTAAAATAGATAAGGGAGAACCAGTGGATGTGGTGTATTTGGACTTTCAGAAGGCTTTCGATAAGGTCCCACATAAGAGATTAGCGTGCAAAATTAAGGCACATGGGATTGGGGGTAAGGTATTGACTTGGATAGAGAACTGGTTGGCGGACAGAAAGCAAAGAGTTGGAATAAACGGGTCGTTTTCCGAGTGGCAGGCAGTGACTAGTGGGGTGCCGCAAGGATCGGTCCTAGGACCCCAGCTGTTCACAATATATATTAATGATCTGGATGAGGGAATTGGATGTAATATCTCCAAATTTGCAGATGACACAAAGCTAGGTGGGAGGGTAAGCTGTGAGGAGGATGTCGTGAAACTCCAGTACGATTTGGACAGGTTGGGTGATTGGGCAGAAACATGGCAAATGCACTATAATGTGGATAAATGTGAGGTTATCCACTTTGGTGGCAAAAACAGGAAGGCAGATTATTATTTGAATGGCAATAGATTGGGAGAAGGGGAAGTGCAAAGAGACCTGGGTGTTCTTGTGCACCAGTTGCTGAAGGTAAGCATGCAGGTGCAGCAGGCAGTTAAGAAGGCAAATGGTATGCTGGCCTTCGTAGCAAGAGGGTTCGAGTACAGGAACAAGGATGTATTGCTACAGTTGTACAGGGCCTTGGTGAGACCGCACCTTGAGTATTGTGTGCAGTTTTGGTCACCTTACCTGAGGAAGGACGTTCTTGCCATGGAGGGAGTGCAGCGAAGATTCATCAGGCTGATACCTGGGATGGCAGGAATGATGTATGAGGTGAGATTGTGTCGATTGGGCTTATACTCACTGGAGTTTAGAAGATTGAGAGGGGATCTCATCGAAACCTATAAAATTCTGTCAGGTCTGGACAGACTACATGCAGATAGGATGTTTATGATGGCCAGGGAGTCCAGAACCAGGGGTTACAGTCTAAGGATAAGGGGTAAGCCATTTAGGACTGAAATGAGGAGGAACTTCTTCACCCAGAGAGTGGTGAAGCTGTGGAATTCTCTGCCACAGAGGGCGGTGGAGGCCAGTTCATTAAATATATTCAAAAAAGAGTTGGATATATTTCTTAAGGCTAAAGGGATCAAGGGATATGGGGAGAAGGCAGGGACAGGGTACTGAATTTGGATGATCAGCCATGATCTCATTGAATGGTGGAGCAGGCTTGAGGGGCCGAATGGCCTACTCCTGCTCCTATCTTCTATGTTTCTATGTCTTTTACCCAGCACTCCCCGCGGTGGACCACATGCCGCACCCAGACTACAAGAGCCCAGCGCGCAGGCGCAGCAGTGGCCGGTATAGTGAGCATGCGCAGTGCGTTACCGGAGTTGGAGAGGAGCTGAAGCCGGGAGGGCGACGGAGGGGAGTAATGGACCGGTAGGTGGGTGGGGAGGCTTCATAAACAACTCGTGCAGGAGGCAAGCCCCGAATAATAACCTGAAGATCCCGTGTTTGCAGTTGCGGGGATTTCTTCCCCTTACAGGCCCAGGTTAACGGCAGCCATCTTTGTAAAGGACAGCGGAAAGTTTCAGTGCGACGTCACCATATGCCTGAGACAAAGAGCCTTGTGTCCAATGCGGGGAATAAAGGCCCACAGCCTCCCCGGGCCCTGAACAAGGGACTGGAGAAACTCGCTGCCCTGCGGATCAGACAATCAGCCGGCGCTAGTCCCGCCCCTCGGGCTCCCCGATTGCTTGGAGGACCCGCCGCCGGCTCGCTCCTCCAGCCCCGCCCACTGGGTGCCGCTAGTCCCGCCCCTCGGGCTCCCCGATTGCTTGGAGGACTCGCCGCCGGCTCGCTCCTCCAGCCCCGCCCACTGGGTGCCGCTAGTCCCGCCCCTCGGGCTCCCCGATTGGTTGGAGGACCCGCTGCCAGCTCGCTCCACCAGCCCCGCCCCGCTCGCTCCCTATTGGTGGGAAGCTGCCGTCAATCAGGCCGCGGGCCGGTGTGACGTGTCCCCGAGGAGATCACGTGCACCGTCCAAGTGCCGCCGCTCGGTCCGGGGCCTCTGAGGTTTTTCTATTTCTCTCGATTCTCTCCCGATCCACCCCGCAGCATTCTCCACCCAATCGGAGCGGAGAAAACTCACTTCGCGTCACCGATCGCGACTCTGGAACCGACACCAAGGCCTTTCCCCGGAATGGCCCCGCGCCGACTCCGTCTGGCAGGATCCGAGTGCGCAGGCGCAGCTCCGAGTGGGGGAGGGGGTTTTGGTCTCCTCTGGGCATGCGCGGTCATTACCCTTGGTGACCGGGAGGGGTCGCTGTGCCGGACTCGGCCCAAACCGCCGCTCCCTGTGCGCATGCGCGGGCTTTCGGCTGTCAATCCACCAACCGCCAGAAGAGGTCGCTGGTGAGACCAGTGAAGAAAGAAAGACTTGCATTTATATAGCGCCTTTCACCACCACCGGACGTCCCAAAGTACTTTACAGCCAATGAAGTACTTTTGAAGTAACAACAGAAAATGCTGGAAAAACTCAGCAAGTCAGGCAACATCCGTGGAGAGAAATTTGAGTTGACGTTTCGGTTACACTTCAAAAAAGTACTTTTGCAGTGTAGTCACTGTTGTAATGTAGGAAATGCGGCAGTCAGTTAGCGCACAGCAAGCTCCCACAGACAGCAATGTGATAATGACCAGATAATCTATCATTTTTTATGTTGATTGAGGGATAAACATTGGCTCGGACACTGGGGATAATTCCCCTGCTCTTTCCCACATTACAACAGTGACTACTTCATTGTAGTACTTCATTGGCTGTAAAGCACTTTAGGATATCTGGTGGCACTATATAAATGCAAGTCTTTCCTGAAATAATGCCATGGGATCTTTTACATCCACCTGAGAGAGCAAATAGGGCCTCAGTTTAACATCTCATCCGAAAGACGGCACCTCCGACAGTGCAGCACTCCCTCAGCACTGCACTGGAGTGTCAGCCTGGATTTTTGTGCTCAAGTCTCTGGAGTGGGACTATGAACCCACAACTTTCTGACTCCGAGGCGAGAGTGCTACCCACTGAGCCACTGCCTGACACTAAAGAGCAAGCAGTTCTGACGAATGGTCATCGACCTGAAACATTAACTCTGTTTCTCTCTTCACAGATGCTGCCTGACCTGCTGAGTATTTCCAGCATTTTCTGTTTTTATTAAAGAAACGAGGGAGTGATTGCTGACAGGAAGAATGTTGGGTCATCCTGCGCATGCGCACCTCCCTGGCGGCTGAGGCGAAACACCGACTCGCCCGCACCTGAGCCGCTCACGCGTACCAGATGTTGCGGCTCCGCATGCACGCCCGATGTTCCAACCGCAGGGTTTTGTGTGCTGAGCATACGTGTTGCAGGCCGATCGGGACGGGCGATTTTAGAGCAGGAGGGAGAGCGCGGGGGCCATGAGCACATGCGCGGGACTCAGAGTCAACAGAGCACTTTCTGCAGAGCCGGGGCCTTGTGGGTATTACAGCCGCCATTACTGCTGATCCTTTCAACCAACCTGTGCAGCAGCTGGGGCCTGAAAATCAGCTTCACTGCCCCTAGGTTCGGAAAGGGGAAAATTAAACAACAGTTTGCCTCTGATCCTTTTCTGATCTCAATTTACAGGGTTATAGAAGTGGAGCAGTTACAGGCGGGAAGCTCAGACCAAACATCACGTCAAGATCTGACAGAGTCGCTGGATTCATCAGGACCTGAATATCATCGGCCTTTGCACATGGAAGGAGAGAGCAGGGATCGCAACGCAGACAAACCGCACACGTGTTCAGTGTGTGGACGCGGATTCAGCCGATCGCCTGACCTGGTGAGACACGTGCACCGTCACACCGGGGAGAAACCGGGTAAAGGTGGGGACGGCGGGAAGGGCTTCAGTTCCCCGTCTGCATTGGAGGTTCAATGGCGCAGTCACACCAGGGACAGTCTGTTCACCTGCTCCGTGTGTGGAAAGGGATTTGTTTGTTCATCCCACCTGCAAACACACCAGGGAGTTCACACTGAGGAGAGACCATTTCAATGTTCTGACTGTGGGAAGAGCTTTAAAAGCCCCAAGGAACTAAAGCTACACCAACTTGTCCACACTGATGAGAGACCATTTCAATGTTCTGACTGTGGGAAGAGCTTTAAAAGCCCCGCGGAACTAAAGCTACACCAACTTGTCCACACTGATGAGAGACCATTTCAATGTTCTGACTGTGGGAAGAGCTTTAAAAGCGCTCGGTATCTGAAGGGACACCAGCTTGTTCACACTGATGAGAGACCATTTCAATGTTCTGACTGTGGGAAGAGCTTTAAAAGCCTCAGGGAACTGAAGGGACACCAGGGAGTTCACACTGATGGGAGACCATTTCAGTGTCCTAACTGTGGGAAGAGCTTTAAAAGCCCCGGGGAACTAAAGCAACACCAACTTATTCACACTGACGAGAGACCCTTTAAATGTTCTGACTGTGGGAAGAGCTTTAAAAGCCCCCAGCAGCTGAAGGGACACTGGCTCCTACACACTGGGGAGAGGCCGTTCACCTGCTCCGTGTGTGGTAAGGGATTCACTAATTCATCCCACCTGCTGGTACATCAGCGAGTTCACACTGGGGAGACGCCGTTCACCTGCTCCGTGTGTGGGAAGGGATTCACTGATTCATCCCAACTGCTGGTACATCAGCGAGTTCACAGTGACGAGAGACCCTTTAAATGTTCTGACTGTGGGATGAGCTTTAAAAGCTCCGGGGGTTTGAAGAGACACCAACACCTACACACTGGGGAGAGGCCATTCACCTGCTCTGTGTGTGGGAAGGGATTCATTCAGTCATTCCAGCTGATGGTACATCAGCGAGTTCACACTGGGGACAGACCGTTCACCTGCTCCGTGTGTGGGAAGGGATTCGCTCGGCCCTCCAGCCTGCTGGTACACCAGCGAGTTCACACTGACAAGAGACCCTTTCAATGTTCTGACTGTGGGAAGAGCTTTAAAAGCTCTGGGGAGCTGAAGGGACACCAGCGCGTTCACACTGGGGAGAGACTCTTTCAATGTTCTGAGTGTGGGAAGAGTTTTAAAAGCTCCGGGGAGCTCAAGAAACACCAACACCTACACACTGGGGAGAGGCCGTTCACCTGCTCCATGTGTGGGAAGGGATTCACTCAGTCATCCAATCTGCTGATACATCAGCGAGTTCACACTGGGGAGAGACAGTTCACCTGCTCTATGTGTGGGAAGGGATTCACTCAGTCATCCAATCTGCTGATACATCAGCGAGTTCACACTGGGGAGAGACAGTTCACCTGCTCTGTGTGTGGGAAGGGATTCACCCAGTTACCCAACCTGCTGACACATCAGCGAGTTCACACTGATGAGAGGCCCTTTAAATGTTCTGACTGTGGGAAGAGCTTTAAAAGCTCCGGGGAGCTGAAGGGGCACCAGCGAGTTCACACTAACGAGAGACCCTTTAAATGTTCTGAGTGTGGGAAGAGTTTTAAAAGGTCCGGGGACCTCAAGCTACACCAACACCTACACACTGGGGAGAGGCCGTTCAGCTGCTCTGTGTGTGGGAAGGGATTCACTGATTCATCCAACCTGCTGGCACATCGGCGAGTTCACACTGGGGAGAGACCGTTCACTTGCTCCGTGTGTGGGAAGGGATTCACTCAGTCATCCAACCTGCTGACACATCAGCGAGTTCACACTGACGAGAGGCCCTTTAAATGTTCTGACTGTGGGAAGAGCTTTAAAAGCTCCGGGGAGTTGAAGAGACACCAGCGACTTCACACTGATCATAGAATCTAACAGCACAGAAGGAGGTGATTCGGCCCATCGTGTGTTTGAAAGATCTGTCCAATTTAGTCCCACACCCCAGCTTTATCCCCAGAACTCTGCAAACTAGTCCTCTTAAAGGACTCATCCAATTACTGTTTGAAAGTTCCTGTGGAACCTGATTCCAACATCCTTTCAGATGGTGCGTTCCAGATCTTAACAACCCTCTGTATGAAAACAATTCTCCTCATTTCCCCTCTAGTTCTTTTAGTAACTATTTTAAATCTGTGACCTTTGGTTACCGACCCACTTGCCAGAGTGAACAGTTTCTCCCTACTTGCTCGATCAAAACCCCTCATCATTTTGAACACCTCTATTAGGTCTCCTCTTAACCTTCTCTGCTCTAAGGGGAACAATCCCAGCTTCTCCAATCTCTCCACATAACTGAAGTCCCTCATCCCTGGTACCATCCTGGTCAGCCTCCTCTGCACCCTCTCCAAGGCCTTGACATCCTTCCTAAAGTGTGGTGCCCAGAACTGTACACAAGACTCCAGCTGAGGCCAAAACCCTGCAGCTGTACAAAACCCTGGTTAGACCACACCTGGAGCACTGTGAGCAGTTCTGGGCACCACACCTTAGGAAGGATATATTGGCCTTGGAGGGAGTGCAGCGTAGGTTTACCAGAATGATACCTGGACTTCAAGGGTTAAGTTACGAGGAGCGATTACACAAATTAGGGTTGTGTTCCCTGGAATTTAGAAAGTTAAGGGGTCATCTGATCGAAGTTTTCAGGATATTAAGGGGAACAGATAGGATAGATAGAGAGAAACTATTTCTGCTGGTTGGGGATTCTAGGACTGGGGGCATAGTCTTAAAATTAGAGCCAGACCTTTCAGGAGTGAAATTAGGAAACACTTCTACACACAAAGGGTGGTAGAGGTTTGGAACTCTCTTCCGCAAACAGCAATTGATGCTCGATCAATTGTTAATTTTAAATCTGAGATTGATAGGTTTTTGTTAACCAAAGGTATTAAGGGATATGGGCCAAAGGCGGGTGTATGGAGTTAGGTCACAGATCAGCCATGATCTCATTGAATGGCGGAACAGGCTCGAGGGGCTGAATGGCCTCCTCCTGTCCTATGTTCCCAACTAGTGATTTGTAAAAGTTTAGTGTAACTTCCTTGTTTTTGTATTCAATGGCACTATTTACAAAGCCAAGTATCCCATACGCTTCCTGAACCGCCTCACCAACTTGCCGCGGCACTTTCAAAGACTTGTGAATATGGACCCCCAGGTCCCTCTGCTCTTGCACCCCCTCAAAATAGTCCCATTTAGATTATACGGCCTCTCCCTGTTGTTTCTCCCAAAGTGCATCACTTCACACTTCTCCTCATTTAATGTCATCTGCCTTGTGTCTGCTCATTTCACAGTCTGTCTCTGTCCTTCTGAAGTCTGCTACTACTACACTCACAAAACTTGGCAACATAGTAAATAGTATCATCCGTAAACTTTGAAATTGTTCACCTATACCCAAGTCCAGGTCAGTTATATATAACAAGAAAAGCAATGGTCCTAATTCCGACCCCTGGGGGAGCCCACTGCATACCTCCCTCCAGTTCAGAAAAACATCCCTCAGCACTGCTCACTGCCTCCTCTCCCTTAGCCAATTATATACCCAAATTACCATCAGCCCTTTAATTCCCTCTGCTTCTATTTTCAGAGTAAGTCTCTTATGTGGTACTTTATCAAATGCCTTTTGAAAGTCCATATATACAACATCTGCTGCACTACCTTCATCAACCCTCTGTTACTTCATCCGAGAACTCAATCAGGTTAATCAGACACGATTTACCTTTAACAAATCCATACTGGCTGCCCCTTATTAATCCATGCTTCTCCAAGTGAGAATTAATTTTGTCCTTGACAATGGTCTCTAGTCGTTCACCCACCACTGTAGGGGTCGCAAAATCCCCTCAGCCCCCGAAGATCGGGAAATATTAATCCACATCGTAGATGAAGACTTGTGTGATTTAAATTGTCTCTGGGCTGGACAATGTTTTAAAACAGACCCAGAACCGCAAAAGGCTGCGTTAAAAAGCTCATAAGCTAGGCAGCACTTGGACACTGGAATCAAAGAACTTTGTGAAAATCGCACACTTTAAGATTGTACATTTTATTAAAAGATGTACTCTTGAGTTTTGGACTGTTTAAATTGCCCAGGGCATAAAAATGGCTGAACAGACCTCATGGAAACAGAATTTTAAAAGGCAGCAGAAAAGGACAGACAGGCTGTTAGCATATGAAAAGCTCAGCGCTGCCCTGTAGTAAGTTTGAATGGAGCCCGAGCTGTCGGTCACCCTGTGGTATTGGGTGGGTCTGGTAACCTACAAGCTGCTTGTTTACACTGGGGAGTGGCCCATTTGAATCAGCCAATCATCGGACGGCAAGCACAATGGGTTGCTAACACACATCCATTCACTGAAATTGACTACTACGTGATGTCTCCATGTATGAATGGAGGAAGTTAAAAGCCATTCTCTTGTGTATTCGGACTTTTCGGCGCGAAATTGCGCACGGACCTTTTCAGCGCGAAAACAGCAGGGACTCCCAGGGTATAAAGATTAAGCCCAGGAAGTCCTCTGCCCCCTTTTTTGTCTCTTTTACTCTTTGGACTGCAGGTGAGCAAGGCTTCTGACCCACTAGCAAGACAATCTAGGGAGAAGTAAAGCGGTGGTAACTTAAGGGAAATGTTGCTAAGATTGTACGGTTAACATTGTAGCCATTTATCCCTCATTTTTGCCGTCTGCCTTCCCCTGTTAAGCAATTTTACCGTGATTACTTTGATTGTGTGGTGTAGTTTCTTTAGTTTTAATAAAATTTGACTTTCTTGCATCCAGACTATTTGTCCGTTTTTAATATATCATTAATTATAAGTTCCTCCAGTCAGAACTGGAGTTTTTTTTAGCAATTTGAAACCGCTGATTGAAATTGGTCACAGGGCAGTGGCAAAGGCAGCCTGACCAGGTAAATTACTGTAAACCAGGTAAAGGATGCCCACCTACAAATTGGCGACCACGGCAGGACTGGAGGAAGTTTTTGAAAGGATAAGTGGTCTGGATCTAGAGAAAGCATCAGCTCTTGCTTTTCTTGCTTTCAGTCTGTGGGTAGCCCTGCAGAAGTTAGCGGCAGCATGTAAGCTGACCTATTATAGTATAGGTGGCTGGGTTAAGAAGGGTGAGATGAGGGTGCGGGAGGAGGTTACAGAGGCCAAGAATCGGGAGTCAGTGTTTGAAAAATGCCAGGCGGACGTAGAACGCCTCATAAGAGAGGTGAATGAGGCCAGAGATAGTGGGATGAGGGTGTGGGAAGAAAATGCACGCCTCACACTAGAGGTCACAAAATGCCAGGCAGAGATCGAGCGCCTTGTGCAGGAAGTCACAGAGGCTAGGGACAGTGAGATGAGGCTACAGGAGGAAAACGCACATCTCACCCAAGAAGCTACTGAGGGCAAAAGCCACACGAGGCACAAGATAGAGTTCCTAAAGTGCCAAATTACAGAAGCAAAGAGTAACGAGATGAGACTGCGGGAAGAGAATGCCCACCTCACCTCAGAAGTAACAGCAGGAGGAAAAGGTTAGGGAGGTAAAGGCAGCTTATAAGCTGGCCTGCGACCAAAGATTTAGTGGAGCAGATCATACCCCATGTAACAGACAGATAGAGAGTTTGGGTATGGTGTTATTAAGGACTAAAGGGATGATATGTCTCATAAGTCCGAAGGGAAGTCCGTCGGACAGTACCAGCAGCCCAAATCAAACTGCCCCACAGGCAGCACCCAGAACAGAGCTGGCTAGGGAATTAGAGATCCCAAGACCGCAGCCCACAGCTCCGAGTTTTGAGGAGCTCTGGCAGCAAGAAGGGGTGGACAATGGGGTGGTAGGAGAATGCCAGCAAGTCCCACTAGGCAGGCGGGGACCAGGACCAGTGTACCCCCTCCGACAACGGAGGTATGGTCTGCCCGTGAACGATAATGACCCAGGGGCTGTTCAGCATACCTATCTGGTACCCTATGATACCCAACAGCTCAGAGGCCTGGTGAAACATATTCCCCTGCTCTCCGAGAAGGGAAACCCTGAATGCACTTCCAAGAGATAGAACAGGCAGCCTGTGTTAACGGCTGTGATGACGAAGAGAAAGCCAAAATGTTGCTTTTCTCTGTAGATAGTAAGCTCTATCAGACCCTTTCAGATGAGGCTAAGAGAGGGCAGAAGGGTTTTGAGGACCTAAAGGAGGAAACACTGGAAGCCATGGGTGCGAACGACGGCAGTCCATTCGATCGCATAGGGAAAACTCTGCAGAAGGAAGGGGAGACCCCACAGGCATTTGCAGACAGGCTGTGGCCAGTCTACAACAGTGCGTGTACAGGGGGACAAGATAGGGCACACCTGAACCAGCGGCAGCGGACCCAATGGTTTCATTGCCTGGTGTCCAATTGCCTGCCCCAGATAAAAGCAAAGGCTGATACTTGGTTTGACCACCGAGACCCCCTAGCAACCGAAGAGACTGTAATCCGGCAGCTCACAGTAGCATATAGGAACGGTAGGAATAGTGGGACCCCCCAGCAAAAGGGTAAGGTCCACGAGGTTAAACCTGGGGCTCAAAACAAGAAAGAGTGGCGCCAGGAGGGGAGCCATCCCTCCCAGAACAAGGTCACTTGTTACAGGTGCGGGGAGGATGGCCACTGGCACCGGGATTGTGAAAAGCCTGGGAGAGATGATAAAGCCAGGACCCCCAAGGCCCAACTCAGAAGGCAGAGACAGAAACTTCTCCCGATACAGTCGAGTCCATCATGGAGTCGATAAAATCTTTCCTCAGGGCCAATCAGGGAAAGGTAGCAGCAATCAGTGGTGCTACAGCCCCCTCGCCCACCTCTGCCTCCCCACAATGACTGGAGCCCACGCAGCCTGTCCGTCTGTGTAATCTCCGGTACGATGAATGGAAGAGACCGCTCGTACAGATGGAGGTAGAGAAGGTTACAGGGACTTATCTATTGGATACGGGGGCATCATGCACCGTGATCCATATGGATAATCCCACCACCTCACCTCTGTCTAACGGGGTTCCATACATACTATCGGGATTCACCGGTCAGGAGCAGGCGGGGGTAATTTATGGGCAGGCAGCAGACAGCATGGGGAAGCATCATTGGAATAACCGGCCGCTGCTCGAGCCTAGCAAGAGCCACCAGTGGGAGATAGGAGACCTAGTGATGGTAAGAAACTATTCCCAGGTGGGAAGTTTAGAGCCACTCTACATGGGACCCTATAGTATAGTTGATAGGGCCAGCCCCATGGTCTATGCAGTAAAACTACCCCGGTGCACAAAGTGGTTCCACACCAACCAATGTAAATTGTATAAATCTGACCATACAAGTTCAAGTTCACAGGCTGTAAAGACAGGCGCTGTGGCTTGTTTCAAGGGAAAAGTTGTCCGGCCTACCAATTGGGACACTTCCCCGCCCCAGTGGGACCTAAGTTTTGGCCAAAGTTTAAATTTGAAGCAGTTATTTAGTTCAGAAACAGAGAAACCGCAGCCTGAGAGTAGAAATCTGCAGGCTGCTGTGAGTTCATTCACAGAAAATCGCTTGGGGGGCTCCAGGAAGGAGCCGCCTTTTGAAGAGACTGCCTGCTCATGCGTAGTCGCCGGTCTGGAGACAGGAATTCCCCAGTCTTTTGAACGGCCTGTTCGCGCAGGTGCAGTTCCCCAGCCCGTGACCACAGCGGCTCCTCTTCAGTTTTCTCGCGCAGGCGCAGTCACCTGGTTAAAGGGACAAGCTTCCCAGCCCGCTTCTAGAGTGGTTCCCCCTATGGTGTGGGACTCTGGGAGGAAGGGATAGCAATTCCTCTTGCAGGGGACATATGGAAGGAGCTGGTACCAGGTTTTGGACCTGGAGAGGAAGATTTTCAGCCACCAGCAGCGGGTGGTGAGGGGATACCTGCCCCCAGTACAGGAGTGGGTAGGGAAAAGGAGACAAACCCGGATTACTGGCAGGCTGCCAGGTATATTAAACAGTGCGGGCTGTTTGCATCAGGGGGAGAAGGCTCCCAGCCAGCTAGGGCTGTGACCCAAGCTCAGGGTCCGTCAGCCAAAGTTTCCCCCACAGAGACGCCCCTCAGAAGGTCTCAGCGGGTCCACAAGCCCAAGATAAGATGGTCACCAGAGTACCCGCCACAAGGAGCAATCTCCCGAGCCCGGGAGGAAACTGATCACAGAGGTCCCCAACTAGCAGCCATAAGTTGCCAGGGACCAGAAGCAGGAGGCAGTCCAGCTTTGCTGCAGGCAGCAGTAATCTGTGACAGTGACACCAGAGATTAACCTGGCCATCCGGAGATGGGCGGCATTTGTATTATAGCTTTGTGTTAAGTTACCAATGTTTATAGCTTGCTTTTAAGGTGTTTAAATTTTAAGTTTAGAATGTAACTAGTAGTTTTGAGTTTAAGTTCAAGGTTTAAGTTTATAAGTGTGCCAAATGCTTGTATTTTGGTCCGAGGTCGAGGGACTCGACCATGTCTCCACCTAAGACAGCAGGTCAGTGAGAGACCTGGCTGCATTTTAAGTTCTTTTGCAGGAGAGTGGACAAAGGAGCAGCCCTGTTCGCTCAGCCCGAGCTGGGCATCAAATGAAGGTATAGTTATACAGAATGTTGGGGATCACCTCGCCACTGGACGAATCTAGGAGGAGACCCCGCAGCGACCTTTGGGAGAAACCGGACAGGGTCCGGAGGAACCTGCCTATTCATCCTACGTGGAAGAGATGGCCCCAGCTGGGTGGGGCACGGCCCCAACCCAGCACTATCCTGACCGAATTTCACTTGCGGGAGACCTCGCTATTGAGGAGTCATGGTGGGGAAGTGCGGGCGCCTTGTCAGATAGGGACGCGTTCCCCGGGAGTGGGTGGTGGTGGCCCGGGAAAGATTGTAAAGGGAAGGGGGAGACCCAAGAGTCGCGTGGGTGCGTTCGGGGAAGGGAGGAACTCACCCGGGGCCCACGGGTAAAGTTAGAGTGTAAGTGTGGCTGGGAAGGATGAGTGGGTGGCCGGATCTGGGATCCAAGTTTGAGTGTGGGGCCAGTGAGAGCCGCCACACAGGCACCCATCATTTTCTGCAGCCAGTCGAGGGAAGACTGGAGGGGGAGGGACTGGGAGTCACAATCCTATACTCCCCGGTCTCGGTCTGTGAAACATGAGGGGTACCCCGCCTCCACAAAGGGACAAGGGAACGGCTCGGGGCTGGCAGATCAGACTGTTCTGTAAAATCCATTCAGTATATTTTAAACGTTTATGACCATTAAAGGGGGGATGGATGGAACATTTACTGCCCGGGTGGGAGGAGCAATACCCACTCGAATTTTGCGACCCATCATTGGCACGTGATGGTTGGGGTTTATTTCAGCATTTTGTTTCAAATGTTTAATGAAGATTTTGTATTTTGTTTTACAGTTCCAAGCACTGCAGAGGCGTTGGACCCTCTCCGTGCTTGGGATCATTTTGATTACATTGTATAACCAAGATTGCAACATTTTGTAATATGTTATAATGTAACAAGTGGTGCAGGGGTATGAGACCCCTTATTGTAACATTTTGTAATTGATGTATCTGTAGATGCCTACCGTACCATGGTTTTTCTCGGATTTGAGGGTAATAGACGGGTCGGGGAATCAGTGATAGGTAGCTATAGGTAAATACAGGGGATGATTGTTTGTGGGGGGGGTCAGAAAATTTTGCTCACTTCTTCAAGAGGATACTACAAGCAAGTTGGAAGTATCCAAGTGGGGAAATGTAGGGGTCGCAAAATCCCCCCAGCCCCCAAAGATTGGGAAATATTAACCCACATCGTGGACGACGACTTGTGTGATTTAAATTGTCTCTGGGTTGGACAATGTTTTAAAACATACCCAGAACTGCAAAAGGCTGTGTTAAAAAGCTCGTAAGCTAGGCAGCACTTGGACACTGGAATCAAAGAACTTTGTGAAAATCGCACACTTTAAGATTGTACATTTTATTAAAAGATGTACTCTTGAGTTTTGGACTGTTTAAATTGCCCAGGGCATAAAAATGGCTGAACAGACCTCATGGAAACCGAATTTTAAAAGGCAGCAGAAAAGGACAGACAGGCTGTTAGCATATGAAAAGCTCAGCACTGCCCTGTAGTAAGTTTGAATGGAGCCCGAGCTGTCGGTCACCCTGTGGTATTGGGCGGGTCCGGTAACCTACAAGCTGCTTGTTTACACTGGGGAGTAGCCTGTTTGAATCAGCCAATCATCGGACAGCAAGCACAATGGGTTGTTTACACACATCCATTCACTGAAATTGACTCTACTACGTGATGTCTCCATGTATGAATGGAGGAAGTTAAAAGCCCTTCTCTTGTGTATTCGGACTTTTCAGCGCGAAATTGCGCACGGACCTTTTCGGCGTGAAAACAGCAGGGACTCCCAGGGTATAAAGATTAAGCCCAGGAATTCCTCTGCCCCCTTTTTTGTCTCTTACTCTTTGGACTGCAGGTGAGCAAGGTTTTGACCCACTAGCAAGACAATCTAGTGAGAAGGGGTGGTAATTTAAGGGAAATGTTGCTAAGATTGTACGGTTAACATTGTAGCCATTTATCCCTCGTTTTTGCCGTCTGCATTCCCCTGTTAAGCAATTTTACCGTGATTACTTTGATCGTGTGGTGTAGTTTCTTTAGTTATAATAAAATGTGACTTTCTTGCATCCAGACCATTTGTCCGTTTTTAATATATCATTAATTATAAGGTCCTCAAGTCAGAACTGGAGGGGGGGGGTTTAGCGATTCAAAACCGCTGATTGGAATTGGTCAAAGTGCAGTGCCAAAGGCTGCCTGACCAGGTAAATTACCGTAAACCAGGTAAAGGATGCCCACCTGCACCAATGACATTAGACTGATTGGCCTGTAGTTACCAGGTTTATCCCTCTTCCCTTTTTTTAAACAGGGTGTAACATTTGCAATCCTCCAGTCCTCTGGCACCACTCCCATATATCTGAGGGAGATTGAAAGATTGTGCTCGGAGCATCTGCTATCTCCACCCTAGCTTCCCTTTGCAATCGAGGATGCATCCACCTGGACTGGGTGACTTGTTAACTTTGAGTGATGACAACCTATTTAGCACCTCCTTTCTATCCATTTTTATCCAATTTCTCTACTCCCCCTCCTCTACTGCGACATTAACTTCATCCTCTTCTTTTGTGAAGACAGATGCTAAGTACTCATTCAGTACCTCAGCCACGCCCTCTGCCTCCGTATGATGAGCTCCTATTTGGTCCCTAATCGGCCCCACCATTCCTTTAACTATCCTTTTACTTTTCATATGTTTATAAAAGATTTTTGGGTTCCCTTTTACATTACCCACTAATCTTTTCTTGTATTCTCTCCCTTGTGTCAGCTGTGGCTCTCTGAGTCAGAAGGTTGTTCTAGTCCCACTCCAGGGACTTGAGCACATAAAGCTAGGCTGACACTCCAGTGCAGTGCTGAGGGAGTGCTGCACTGTTTCTGATGAGACTTTAAACTGAGGCCCCGTCTGCTCTCAGGTGGATGTAAAAGACCCCATGGCACTCTTTTGAAGACAAGTAGGGGAGTTATCCCCGGTGTCCTGGCCAATATTTATCCCTCAACCAACAGAACAAAAACAGATTACCTGGTTATTATCACAATGCTGTTTGTGGGAGCTTGCTGAGCATAAATTGGCTGCCGTGTTTCCCACATTACAACAATGACTCCACTTCAAAAGTACTTCATTGGCTGTAAAGAGCTTTGAGATGTTTGGTGGTCGTGAAAGGCGCTATATCAATGCAAGTCTTTCTTTCATATATCCTTTTTCAATTTCCCCACACTCTCTGTATTCTCCTGGTTTTTGACTTTATTCTGTACCTGACATTTGTCATAAACTTCCTTTTTCTGTTTTATTCTTACCTCGATATCCTTTGTCATCCAGGGAGTTTGAGCTTTGGACGCCCCATCTTTCCTCCTTATGGGAATATGCTTGGTTTGTACCTGGTGTCAAATTTTGTTTTATAACGCTCCCGTGAAGCACGTTGGGACATTTTACTACATTAAATACGTTCTATAAATCCAAATCGTTGTTATTGTCTGAAACTAACAAATTCCACAGAGGAAAAATAACAGTATTTTTACTCCCAAATATTAAATATTTTGTTCCACGAGATTTATCTGCTTTTAGTGATGAATTTAAAAAGTCTCTATTAAAACCTGAGAAAGTGTGTTGTGAGACAAAGAGCCTTGTGTCCAATGTGGGGAATAAAGGCCCACAGCCTCCCCGGGCCCCGAACAAGGGACTGGAGAAACTCGCTGCCCTGCAGATCAGACAATCAGCCGGCGCTAGTCCCACCCCTCGGGCTCCCCGATTGGTTGGAGGACCCGCCACCGGCTCGCTCCTCCAGCCCTGCCCCGCTCGCTCCCTATTGGTTGGAAGCTCCCGGCAATCACCCGGGCAGTGTGAGCTGAGCATGCGCGAACCTTGGCAGCTGCCGCTGACACATCAGGTGAGAGAGCTCAGGGAGCGGGTTAATGAACCCCAGGGGAGGCTGCGAGATTCTCAGCAGCTCAGCTCTGCTCGGTGCTGTGTGAACGGGCTGCTCCACACCCCGGCTGCTCACAGGGAATGTCAGTGCGGAGCACCCAGTGCAGAAGGCCCAGGGTGGAAGTCCCAGAGAGTGTCCTCAGCGGGAGGCCCAGCACGGAGGACCCCAGGTGGGAGGCCCAACACGGAGGACCCAGAGGAGAGTGTCCTAGGCGGGAGGCCCAGCACGGAGGATCCCAGGCAGGGGGCCCAGCATGGAGGACCCCAGGTGGGGGGCCCAGCGCGGAGGACCCCAGGCGGGGGGCCCAGCGCGGAGGACCCCAGGCGGGGGGCCCAGCGCGGAGGACCCCAGGCGGGGGCCCAGGCGGGGGGCCCAGGGCGGAGGACCCCAGGCGGGGGGCCCAGCGCGGAGGACCCCAGGCGGGGGGCCCAGGGCGGAGCGACTGGTCGACAGAAGCGGAGTCGGGAGATGCTGTGGGTGAGCATGCTGCACGGTTTCTAAAGTTGAAGAACGGTCTCCGGCCCGAATGAGTTCCAGCAGCCCCGCCTGTGCTTCGTCTGGTGGCAGCTGTGAGGCTTTGTTTCAGTGATGGGATCGGGTTTGTGCGCTGCCATTTTGGTGGAGGAAAGACAGACTGTTCCTATCTATAGTATGGTGCTTGAACAGCCATAAGATGGGAAAAGAGAACGGGATACAAGTGAAAAAGGAAAATAAAAGACAAAACAAGGTATATCGGCAAGGAATAACCAATGTCTTGATGGCTGGGTCCTGTGAGTGATAACAGCAAGAAGAAGGAAATTTGAGTACTCGTTTTCCTCTTTTACGGGATTTGAGAAAGTGGTCGGCTTCTTTTCTGTGGAAAGGTTGAAGATTGTGGATAAGGATTATGACATTATATGGTTGGATAACATCAAGTGAAGACCAGGAGTTATTAGAGTGCCAATAGGACTGGCGTTGAACTGGTATTACTTGTATTTTGAAGAAGTTTCGGGTTCTGGTTAAAAATAGTTTACTTGAAGTCTTAAGTGATTTTTTGATGTGGTTGTAGGACTTTGTATATTGTGGTGTTATTTAGTGTTAAAGCCTTCCTTAATCGAATGAACGAACGCTCTAGTGAACGCACGCATGCAGATACAAATATATGCACGCACACACGCATACACAGTGGAACTTACGTTCAGCCGAATGAAGGGCCCGCTCTCCAGGACGGGGGTCGCTCGGTGAGTGTGAGGCCTGCCGGACGGATGAACTAACGCACGCATACACACAGGTAGACAAATGATATGCACGCATACACAATGGAACTTACGTTCGACTGAATGAAGGGCCCTTGCTCTCCAGGATGAAGGCCCGCTTGGTGAGCACGAAGCCTGCCGGACGGATGAACGAATGCACGCATGCACGCAGATAGAAATGACACACATGTACACAGTCATGCACAATGGAACTTACGCTTGAGCGAACGAACGGACGAATGGAGGAATGAATGATTGAACGATGCCAGTTGGACTGGTGTGTACGGATTCTTGGTTTATTAAATAGTTGCAGTTTGTACTGTAAATATTATTGATTTACCTGTAAAATTTATTGTTGTATTTATATTGTTGACCATAATTGGTCAATGAATGTAATGGATTTACTATGTAACTGATGAGTTGTATAAGTACTGTTGTACTTGAATGTTAACATTTTAAAAAGGACAACAGGTTATACCAAGCAAAAATGAAGAGTTACTAGATTGCCAGTAGGACTGGTATGTATTGTTTTTTACTATGGGTGCCTGTATTGTTGACATTGGTTTTGCCTGGAAAAATTTATTATTGTATTTGTACTGTTAATCTAAAAGCTGTTTTTTTTTTTTAAGGCTTAGCCTTATTGTGGTTAATGAATGTAATGGATTTATCATGTAATTGATGAGCTGTAACAAGTACTACCAGATTTAAATAAAAGAGAAAAAATGAACCCCGGGATCCCTGATAGCCAGCCAGGAATCTGGTGCTGCTGCTGTGCCAGAAGAGAAGAGAGGAGAGGAGAGGAGAGGACAGGTGAGGTCTCTCTCTCTGTCCAGGAGGAGAGACCACATCTGTTGCTGCTGCAGCTACTATTGGGGTGCCAGAGGAGAGGAGAGGAGAGACCAGGAGACCAGACCAGAGCTAACAACAAAGGGAAGCCATTCCATCACTGTTTCCCCAACTGGTCTCCATTACAGGAGAGGGAGAGAGGTGAGAAAAACGAACATCCTACATCTGTTCAGAAGGAGGGAGAGCCATTGGAAAACTTCTACAGGTGGGTGTTTCATGGTGTACTCTCATAAAGACTTTGTATTTAAGTGGGGGGGAGGAAAGAAGAAGGAGAAGAAAACATCTAGGGGTGTGTGTGAGTGTTTGTGGCTCTTGTAAAAACTAGGCCACACACACCACTAGCAAACACCCCTCCCTATTGCTTGACCTGGGACAGCTGGAGCTGCCCAGGTGAAGTCATCATTTAATTATCACATCGTTAAGACCTGGTGGTGGACTGAGCCTGGGCATCGCTAGCTTTATTTTCCCAGGTGAAGACATCTTCTCCCCCCACAAGAAGACCATCAATAGAGACTTATTTTTCAGAGAGTGCACCCCTGCGAGCACCCACCCACCATCTTGAGTGGAGACCCAGCCCCTGCGGCCTCCCTCCTTCCCACCCCCCTTTCTCTCTCTCTTTTTGTCTCTCTCTTTGTCTCTCTCTAAAGAGGCACCTCATATCCATCAATTGCCCATTGAGCAGAGGGGAGAAGGCCCCTCTCCCAATTTAATCAACAAGGGGAGAGGTGTGTCTTCACTTTTAAAGCTCCCCCTGCTCAGGGAAAACAACCACTGAGGCCATTAACATCACCAGGCCTGTGACTTGGGCGGGTGTAGCCCTTTATAATAAGCACCCCACGATGGTGACCACATCATCACTGGTGACGGGGCCAGCAAGGTCATATGCAAGTGTGGCAGCCATGGCCACGGCTGCTCCCGCTGCTTCTGCTGCCCCGTCACCATTCCGCCTCATCACTAAAAAACACGGGGTGAAGAGCTACACTCACCCCAACATGACTATCGAGGCGTGCGTGAAGGCCATGGCTGGGGTTGTTGGCCCTTCAGCCATCATCGCCACCTCGAAAATGTACGGCAAGGCAGTGTTCTTCCTGGCATCGGAGCGGGCGATGTCCCTGGCTGTAACCAAGGGGCTCACCGTGGGTGGGACCTTCCTGCCGGTGGATCCTCTTGAGGTCACCGCGCAAAGGATCCTCTTGTCAAACGTCCCGCCCTTTGTTTTGGCTGAGCTCCTCCTCCCCCCACCTACGTCAACTGGGGGAGGTGAGGTCGGGGATCACACCCATCCCACTCGGATGCAAGGAGGCCAGCCTCCGGCATGTCTTCTCCTTCCAGCACCAGCTTTATGTTCAGCTGGCTCAGGATGAGGACACCGAGGGCGCTTTTATCATGTGCCACGATGGGGCTGCCCACCGCGGCTTTTGGATGTCGGACGGTGTGCAGTGCCACGCCTGTAAGGAGGTGGGGCACGTACGAAAGAACTGCCCTGCCTCCAAGGCCCTAGACAGATGGTCGGATCTGGTGCTGCTCGTCGGCTCCATACGTGCCGCTGTCAAATCCATGGGCGCGGACGAGGGCGCGGGGCCACGGGAGCAGCGTCAGATCAACAAATTCCTCACTGGGCTGCTGAGGGAGTGGCGGTCGAATAGCGGCCGCTCTCCCTCCTCCCGTTGGGTTAAGTAGAGTTTGCACTATGCTCTTGTCATGAAGATAACCATAGCCAGCCTCAACATCAACGGCAGCAGAGATGCGCGCCGTAGAGTTAATAACTTCTTGGTCCTCCGGGACGGGAGGTATGCGGTGTGCTTCCTGCAAGAAACCCACACCGTTCCGGAGGACGAGGCCACGTGGCTCCTGGAGTGGCAAGGAGGGGTCAGCATGAGTCACCTCTCCAACTATTCCAGCGGGGTGGCTACCTTGCTGGCCCTGCATTTTCAGCCGGTTATCTTGTGGGTCAAGGAGCACGTGCCGGGCTGCTTGCTTCAGGTCACTGCGGCTGGTGCGCAGCAAGTGTGCTTCTTTGAAGAAGTGTCTGCTCTTCTGGGCTCCATCGACGTCGGTGAGTGCATCATCCTCGGGGGAGATTTTAATTGCACCCTCAAGGCGAGGGACCGTTCGGGTCCCCCGCGCAGCCTGGCATTGGTGGAGAAGTTGAGGGACCTGGTCGGGTCCAAAGATGTGCGGGTTAGGTTGATTGGCTATGATAAATTGACCCTTAGTGTTAGGGGGATTAAATACGTGGGGTTACGGGGATAGGGTGGGATATGTGTTGGTGTAGGCGTTACGGGGATCAGGTGGGATATGTGTCAGTGCAGGCTCGATGGGCCGAAATGGCCTCTATCTGCACTGTGGGGTTTCTGTGTGATTTCTGTGTGGGTCCTTTGACTTGGTGGACATCTGGCGAAATCTCCACCCCGATTCCAGCGCCTTCACTTACGTAAGGTCTGGAGGAGGAAGGTCCAGAATCGACCGCCTTTACATTTCCCGGGCGTACGTCTCCTGCGTCCCGGCGGTTTCCATGCGGCTGGTGTCGTGCACGGACCACCACCTGGTGTGGGTGGAGCTCGCTCCATTGCGTGCGCTGGGGGGGTCCACGTACTGGCATTTTAACAACCTGCTGCTGGAGGACGCACGGTTCCAGGATTCGTTTCGTCGGTTCTGGGCTGACTGGAAAAGAAAGCGGGGGGGGGCTTCCCCTCCTTGAGGCTATGGTGGGACGTGGGCAAGGCTCACGTCCGTCTCTTCTGTCAGGAGTACACGAGGTGGTCAACCAAGAGGCGGGAGGCCCAGGTCGGTCGGTTGGAGAGGGAAGTGCTCGACCTGGAGTCCCGTCTCGGTCAAGTCGTCGATGACCCGGCCCTGCGGAAGGTGTACGAAGAGAAGCAGGGCACACTGAAGGACCTGCAGCTCGTCGGGTCCCGAGGCGCGTACAAGAGATCGCGGATCCAGACCCTCCGGGACCTGGACCGCAGCTCCCCCTTCTTCTACTCGCTGGAAAATATGGGGGGTCCGTAAGCAGCTCTTGGGGCTGCTGGCCGACGACGGATCTCTGGTCTCTGATCCGGAGGGGATCAGCGCGGAGACCTGGGCCTATTACAGGGCTCTGCTCTCTCCGGATCTGTCCAGGGAGGATGCGCACAGAGCTTTGTGGGAGGACTTGCTGAAGGTTGGCCTGGAAAGCGCCGAAAAATTGGATGCTCCGCTAAGCTTGGCGGAGCTGACCGGCGCCCTCGGCCAGCTCTTGAAGGGAAAGTCCCCAGGGCTGGATGGGCTGACCGTGGAGTTCCACAGTGTGTTCTGGGGCATCTTGCGGGGTGACTACGTGCGGGTCCTGGGGGAAAGTCTGGCGACCGGGGAGATGCCCCTCTCTTGGCACAGGGTGATCATTGTCCTGCTGCCTAAGAGGGGCGATCTCCACCTATTGAAAAGCTGGCGCCCGGTCTCCCACCTCAGTACGGATTATAAAGTTTTTGCCAGGACTATGTCTGCCCGCCTTGGCACCGTGCTGGCCCACATGATCCACCTGACCAGTCCTACACAGTCCTGGGCCGGACTATCCACGATAACATCCATCTGGTCCGGGACCTGGTCCACCATTCCCAGAGATCTGTTCTGTCGGTCGCCTTCCTTTCCCTGGATCAGGAGAAGGCATTCGACAGGGTGGATCATGAGTATCTCTTCGGAACTCTGCGCGCATTCGGGTTCGGGATGCATTTCGTCGCCCGGATCTGACTTCTGTACGCCGCCGCGGAGTGTCTGATTAAAGTTAACGGGTCTTTGACGGCTCCCCTTTGTTTCGGGAGGAGGGTGCGTCAGGGATGCCCCATGTCCGGCCAGTTATATGCCGTCTGCGTGGAGCCTTTCCTGCACCTCTTGTGGAAGAGGCTGATGGGATTGGCTCTGCAAGGGCCGGGTGTGGAAGTTGTCCTCTCGGCTTATGCTGATGACGTGCTCCTCATGGTCACGGATCCCACTGACTTGCGGATGATGCGAAAATGCCAGCAGATTTACTCGGATGCACCCTCCACCAGAATCAACTGGGAGAAATGCTCCAGGCTCCAGGTGGGTCAGTGGCGGGTGGACTTCCTGCCGGAGGAGTTCAGGCCCTTCGCCTGGAGCACCACACACCTCCTCTACTTGGGAGTCTACCTCAGCCCCGCCAAGGACGCCTGGCCGGCAAACTGGCAGGAGCTGGAGGCCAAAGTCACCGCTTGCCTAGGATGCTGGACAGGACTGCTCTGAGTGTTGTCCGACAGGGGTCGAGCGCTGGTCATAAACCAGCTGGTGGCCGCCATGTTGTGGTACCGGTTGGTCACTTTGATCCCGCCCCCTGCGTTTGTCGCCAAGATGCAGAAGAAGCTCATCGACTTCTTCTGGGACAAAGGGAAGCACTGGGTCTCTGCCGCGGTTCTGAGTCTCCCGCTTAGGGAGGGTGGTCAGGCGCTGGTGTGCCTTCGCACCTGGGCGGCGACTTTCTGTCTTCGGACCCTGCAGAGATACCTGTACGTCGAGAATCCTCCTCGATGGTGTGGGCTGGTGACGTATTTCTTCCGCCAGCTGCACGGCCTCAACTACGACACGCAGCTCCTGTTTGTGGAATTGGGCTGTATGCGTGCCTACCTGCGGGAGCTGCCTGTCTTCTACCAGGAACTGCTATGGGTCTAGAACAGCGTCGCCTCCAGGCGGAGTTCTCCCCTGTCAGGAGTGGCAGCTCTCCTTCAGGAGCCGCTGCTCAGGAATCTGCACCTCCATGACCGCTGGATCGGGCGGCTGGCGGAGGGCAGGGCTGTGCCTGGTAAGGTGACTAGGGTCAGGGACCTGCTCGATGGCGGAGGAGCGGGCTGGATGGTGCCGGAGGAGCTGATGCAGTGCCTGTCCTGGGCCAGTGTCTGGCTCGCGGCCAAAGCCATCGAGACGCTGAAAGCGGCACTGGGCCCCGACTCCACTAGGTGTATCGAGGAGGCTCAAGCATGTGGTGCGATCCCGTCTGAACTGACCACTGTTCGGATGGAATTCCTCATCGGTGCATGGCCCCAAAACGCCTCTCGGGAACTGGTGCCTCACAATTTGAGCCATCTCGAGGAAATGCCCTCCGTGCCTTATAGTTCTGCGCGGAGGGGTTTCCTGTACGGGCTGCTCCTGCACACTCTCCACTTTGTCATCTTCGCCTGCCGTCCAGACATGCCTTGGCGTGCCATCTTGCCATCCGGTGGAGGCGGAGGTCCCCAATGGGGGGCTCTCTATGCGAGAATCCTCCCTTTATCTATTGGGGACTTGGCCTGGAGGGTGTTGCATGGAGCAGTCCCGTGCAATAAGATTTTAAGTAAGTTCACGGACTCCCAGGCCTCTTGCTATTTTTGTGGCCTGGAGAAGTCCGTGTTCCATGTTTATGTGGAATGTGAGAGGTTGCAGCCCCTGTTCCATTATTTGAAGGGGCTGCTCCTCGATTTTTGGCTGCACTTCAGTCCCACGCCTCTGATCTACGGCCACCCGGTGCGGAGGAGAGAGGGCAGGTCAGAGGACCTCCTTGTAGGACTGCCCCTGGGCCTGGCTAAAGTGGCCATAAACAGGTCCAGGCAGCGGGCGGTCGAGGGTGTCATTCGGCCCGATTGCCTGCCTCTCTTCTGCGGCTATGTTCATGCCCGGGTTGCCCTGGAGATGGAGCATGCGGTGTCTGTCGGCACACTTGAGACCTTCCGAGAGCGGTGGGTGATGCGGGGACTGGAGTGCATCATCACCCCGGCCAATGTGATTTTAATTTAACTTGATTCATTTTTTAAATTAATCCAGTGTTTTTAAGCTTCTTTACAGTCCATCTGTTTGGCTGGGAGAGCGGGAGGCTCCGCTCGGCGATGCAGAGAGCCCTGCAGATGGAGAAGAATGTCGACCAGAGTCTGCTGGATCTGCACAAACTCTCCACTGGGAATGCCGACCCTCAACTTTGTGAATTCCTGGAGACCCACTATCCGGATGAACAAGTGAAGATGATCAAGAAGCTTGGAGATCACATCATTAACTTGGAGACTGGGACCCCTGCCTTGTAGGCATGAGGGCTTGTGACTTTGTACAAAGAGCCGAGACTTGAGCTCTGTGAATGTCATTAAAAAAAAGCACAAAAAAATGAACCAAAAAAAATATTTAAAATTAAAAAAAATATATATATAAAAAAATATAAACTAAAAAAAAATAAACTGCGGGTAGGCCGTGCCGCAGGGTTTATAAAGTTGGAGAATGGTCTCAGGCCCAAATGAGATCCAGCGGCTGAATGTGTTCTGCCAGACAGCAGCGGTGAGGCTTTTTCTCGGTGACAGGCCCGGGTTACGCACCACCATCTTGGTGAAGGAAAGACAGACCGGTTCTGCCTGCAGCAGGGCGCATGCGTGGCCATCTTTGTACAGGAACAGAGAGTGGGCAGGGCTTCAGGGTCCCAGTGACCAAGAGGTGCAGTCATTGACTCATTGATTTTATTCTCACTCTGCAGACAGCCGGTTTGGAACTGAAGGTTTCAGGGTCCCAGTGACCAAGAGGGACAATCATTGACTCATTGATTTTATTCTCACTCTGCACACAGCGGGTGTGGAACTGAAGGTTTCAGGGTCCCAGTGACCAGGACAGACAATCATTGACTCATGATTTTATTCTCACTCTGCACACAGCGGGTGTGGAACTGAAGGTTTCAGGGTCCCAGTGACCAGGACAGACAATCATTGACTCATGATTTTATTCTCACTCTGCACACAGCGGGTGTAGAACTGAACCCAACCAGAGTAGAGGGAGGGGGAAAACTGGGAGTGGAGGAAAGAAATGTTGGAGATGGTGCGATGGGTTTGGATTTCAGCACAGGGGGGAGGGAGAGTGTGTGGGATGGGGATTTACAGCTTTGGGGTTAAATGTGTTATTTTGGTCATATTTCTAGATTTGCCATTTTCTGCCCACAGGGCAATCACAGTGCACTGACCAACACCTCAGCTTGTCAGAATAGGGCAGGTGGAACCGAGCCAGAGGCAGCTCTGGGGCTTCATCTTCTGAGCATTGGGTTGGGAAACAAGAAATCCATTGTTTATTGGGCCCTGGGCGAGCACTGCCCTCCCTCCCACAATTTTAATATTTTGATGCATCTGTCTATTTATATACTGGAATGTTTTAATTGCTTTCATAGCAAAATGCATTTATTATTAAACCTTCACAGAAGGCAACTGTGGTAACAATTGAATAAAACTCAGAGAGTTGTGGGGATCTGGAATGCTCGACCTGAAAAGGTCATGAGCTGATTCCATCAATGAGTTTAAAAGGGAGTTGGGCGGGTACTTGAGGATGAGGATCTTACATGGTTACGGACAACAAGCAGGGATGTGGGACTAAGCACGAGTGCTCTTTCTAAGGGCCAGCACAGGCACGATGGGCCGAATGGCCTCCTTCGTGCTGTACGTTTCCATGATTCTATGAAAACTAACAGAACCAAACAAAGAAATGATCTTCCTTGGTTATTGATCATTTCACTAAATTTCAACAGAGTTCTCTATACACCAACAACAACTTACCTTTATATAGAGCTTTTAAAACATCTCAAGGCACTTTACAGTAGGGTAATAAGACAACAATTGACACACATATTTTGCTTGTGGTCCAGTGCACTGACACAAAGTTCCTCCACAACTGTAACAATTTTATTGTGGTTGCTGCGAAGGCTGCGCTCACTCTACTCGTACACCTGGTCTCCAAAGGAGGCAAAACAGGACTAATGCTGCCGAGCTCAGCTCTTTTTGATCAGAAAATATCAACTGTTTTGCCTCGCCAGGAAATGCACAAAAGAGGCAGCAGTGCTGATTGGCTGCCCAGGGAAGTCCTATTTAGATTAAACTCCTTCACCCAGAGGTTGCTGAGAATGTGGAACTTGCTGCCACAGGGAATAGTTGAGGCGAAGAGCATGGATGTATTTAAGGGGAAGCTGGATAAACACATGGGAGAAAGGAATAGAAGGAGATGCTGATAGGGTGAGATGAAGAGAGGTGGGAGGAGGCTCGTGTGGAGCATAAACACCACATGGTACAGTTGGGCCGATTGGCCTGTTTCTGTGCTGTACAATCTGTGTAATTCTATGTAATAAGAGAGGAGAGAATGTTCCATAGAAACTAGAATTATCTGTTCCAAATTTTAATCCTGAACTTACAGTGATGTCTTTTGTAAACTGCTTTTACAGGGAATATCGGCCTTTGAATGTGGAAGGAGAAATGTTTGCCTGTTCTGTCTGTGGGAAAAGATTTCGAAGATCGGTGTGACTGGAAAAGCACCGAGACACACACACCCGAGTGAGAGTGTTCCAGTACACTGACTGTGGAAAGAGCTTTAACCAGTTACACAGTCTGAAAAAACATCGCACTGTTCACAGTGGGGAGAAACCGTAAACGTGTTGTGTGTGTGGATGAGGCTTCAACTGATTCAGCTCCATGTCCCAGCTGGAAACTCATCGACGCAGCGAGTTCACACCGGGGAGAGACCGTTTACCTGCTCTGAGTGTGGGAAGGGATTCACTAATTCATCCAACCTGCTGATACACCAGCACATTCACACTGGGGAGAGACGGTTCACCTGCTCCATGTGTGAGGAGGGATTCACTCATTCATCCAACCTGCTGATAAACCAGCACATTCACACTGGGGAGAGACCATTCATCTGCTCCTTGTGTGAGAAGGGATTCACTAATTCATCCAACCTGCTGATACACCAGAATATTCACACTGGGGTGAGGCCGTTCACCTGCTCCGTGTGTGGGAAGGGATTCACTCAGTCGTCCACCCTGCTGACACACCAGCGAGTTCACACCGGGGAGAGGCTGTTCACCTGCTCAGTGTATGAGAAGGGATTCAATCAGTCATCCAACCTGCTGGCACACCAGCGAGTTCACGCCGGGGAGAGGCCGTTCACCTGCTCAGTGTGTGAGAAGGGATTCAATCAGTCATCCAACCTGCTGAGACACCAGCAAGTTCACAAGTGACTGCAGCGGTTCGATTCTGCTGTTATTGCTGCTGTTAGTCACATCCAGGACTGAACCATGTTGATTCTGACAGTTGGGGTTTGTTTCTGCTGATATTAATAACCCCTATAACTGGGCTGGATTTTAATATTCTGGATATATAGCTGATTGCATTGTCGGGGCAACAGTGTCCCTTTAAGTGCTGCTGTCTGATCTTTCCCCTTAATTTCTGATGTGTGTCCCTGAAATATTTTACAATAAAATTATGAACTTTTACTCCAATCGTATATTAATCTTTGCTATAAAATCTACAATTCATTGTCTGAAAGATTCCATTGATTATCATCTCCAATTAGAAAGTGCTGATTAATCCTCACTGACAACTCTTACTGACTTGCACATTACAAACAGTGGCACCTCCATTATCCACCAGAAAGAAGGGGAATGGGAATTGGTGAAGAATCGAGAGTCCCCAAATGTTGCCCCTTATGGTGTATGTGCCTTGAAGAGCACCTGTGTACTGTAATGCCGGTAGTGGCCACTCGGGCTATATAAGCCTGTATAGTGTCTTGTATCTGTTAGTTCACCTCCAGACTTTGTTCAGTAAACACCTGTTAAACCAACTCCTGCATTCCATGTCTCCATTAACACATGGATACAACAGTGGTGACGAATTGGAAACGGACTTACCTGCAATTCGGCAGCACCTCAAGGAGATCGATTCCTCAGACGAAAGTCGAAGAAAAAAAAAGGAAAAAAAAACTTTGGTTTCACCAGCTAGCTGGGCTGGTGGCAGGTACTGCAATAATCCTTCCTGGGTGGTGGGCTGGGGCTTGATCGGCTGGCTCTGCAGCGGGGCCAAGCAGCGAAGGCGGAGGCAAACAGAGACGGAGGGTGGTGCACTCGGGAGACGGCCAGCGCTGCAAAGCAGGTCGGCGTTCGGACCAAGCAGAGGGAGGGAAAAGTCTCAGAGAGTCTGATGGGAACAAGTCTCCAACTATTAAAAATATCTGTATAAATAAAAACCGCAGAGAACAGCGTTGTCAGCAGCGGCAGCGGCGGGAAAGCGCGGGAGGCGCCATTTTTTCTCGGCAGGGAAGAAAGGAAAGCGCGGGAGGCGCCATTTTTTTTCCAGGATGCCTAAGACTGGAAATATTACTGCTTTCGATAGTGATGTAGAGGATTGGACCACATATGTGGAAAGAGTGGAGGTATATTTCACAGCGAATGAAATAGAGGATGATAAAAAGGCATCGGTACTTCTAAATCTAATGGGCGCAAGGACATACGGGCTGTTACGAAACTTAATCACTCCAGCCAAACCGATGGACAAGAATTTTAAGGAGATTGTTGATACCCTACAGGAGCACTTGAACCCAACACCGCTGCTGATAGTGGAATGATTCAAATTCTTCAGGAGGAATCAGCAGAAGAATGAAAGTAACGCTGATTACCTCACCGAATTAAGGAAGCTGTCAAAGCACTGCCAATTCGGGGCAGGACTGGCAGATTCTCTTCGAGACAAATTCGTCTGCGGTCTCCTAAGTGAAGGAACACAGAAAAGGCTACTTTCTGAGAAAGATTTAACACTGGTCAAGGCTTTCAGGGTAGCTGTATCATACGAAGCAGCAGCAAGAGGAGCTGCAGAGATACAGCAAAAGCCACAGGACTTCGGCACCCATGAAATGACACAGGGTTTCGAGACATGTTATCGCTGTGGCAGATCCACCCATGACCAGAGGGACAGCTGGTTCAAGGACAAAGCATGCAGGCAATGCGGAAAGATGGGACACATTGCACGTGTATGCCGATCTGGAAACAAAAAATCCACTGACAGAAAAAAAATCAATAAGGAAAAGTACAGAAAGTTGCAAATGAGGACGGACAGTAGCTCCGAAGACCAGAAGAGAGATAGCGACTCCGGAACAAGAGACTAAGCTGTCTCAAATTACATAATGTAATTGCCAAAGAAGATTACCAGACCATTTGGGTTACCCTCACGATAGCGGGGTCCCCAGTTAAAATGGAGCTAGATATAGGATCAGCTCTGACCAGATGAACCCGACACTGGCATTCAAGCCGAATCAACCTTGCCAAAAGAACCTACAACACCACCGAAAACTACTACACCACCGAGGCGTTATCCGGACCGAGTCAGGAAGCCTCCAGGGAGACTAACTTATAATTAATTAACTGCAGCAAATGTGTAGATTATTGTTCTTGTAAACATGTTAATTAATGAACACTTAAAAATGTTATGTACTGGTTGTCTAGAAGGGGAGGAATTGTGGTGTATGTGCCTTTAAGAGCCCCTGTGTACTGTAATGCCGGTAGTGGCCACTCGGGCTATATAAGCCTGTATAGTGTCTTGTATCTGTTAGTTCACCTCCAGACTTTGTTCAGTAAACACCTGTTAAACCAACTCCTGCATTCCGTGTCTCCATTAACACACGGATACAACACCCCTCCCATCTGGTACAGCAATCCCCTCGGCACGGGAATGGAGACAAGTCCAGTTATAGTGATGGGATGAGTTAAAGGTATTTACTCAGATGGGCGGAAGGTGGGAAGTGGTGTTCCACGGGGATTGGTGCTGGGACCACTGTTGTTCACCATTTACATGAATGATTTGGACTTGGGAATCAGAAGTACAATTTCAAAATTTGCTGATGACACTAAATTGGGGGGTGTAGTTAATACTGAGGAAGACTGTGATAGCATCCTTGTAGGATTATTCAGTTGTGTTCAGTAAATAGCACCATCTTTTAATTTGCTTTGACTGATCACATCACTATATAGTTATGTGAAAAACAGAAATTATTAACAGCTCCCAATTTCAGAATTGTCAGATTCAAACTCAACTTCTTCCAAGTACAATCTAACATTTCAAAAATTGTAATGGATGTAGGCGAGATATTAGGACTGTTGTCTAACACAATCTAAACACAGTGACACACAGACAGATGGGCAGGTGTAGCTTCACAGCGAATTCTTTCAAGCCTCACTAAAAAGTGGCAGACTGGCAATCCATTGTCCACTAATGCAGTTGTGATCTTTGTAAATTAAGAAATGGAAATGTGTCAAAGAGTTGATTAACAGAGTGGGGCATCATCTTCCTTTGATTTCTATTTCTGACACCAGGCAACAGAAAAAGGTCATTACAACACAACATAAGCAGACTCTTCAGGTGTGAGACATCAGACTTCAGAACAACACGTCTGCCAGCTCTGGCCACAAACCTCAGTACAGTCAACCTTTCAGCAGCTGCAGCCCTGATAAAATAACTAGTAGTTTAACATGTCTAGTCGAACTTTTGTATCAAAATAGAAGAAATGTATTTGTGACACACACACAATTAATAATTAAATCACAATGTGATTGTGAGGATCGATTATCGCATCTTGATACCTTCCGTGTCCACCAGTCGAGGAAGGTATCAAGTGAGCCGGTGGACACCGCCTGCTCCCTCTCCAGGGCCACCCGGGCAGGGACAAGACCATGGGAGAGAGGCAGGCAGCCAGAGTGAACCCCCATGGGCCCCGCCCATCCAGGATCTACAAATTGCTGTTTCCGCCAGGCCCAAGAGCAGGTCCAGGAGAAGATCCTCCCACTTACCCACCCCCACTCCGCACCAGGCGGCCAAAGATTAGGAGCATGGGGCTAAAGTGTAACCAAGAGTTGAGGAGCAGCCCCTTCAGGTAACTATACAGGGGCTGTAACCTCTCACACTGAATATGTACACGGCACGTGGACTCGTCTAGGTCGCAAACATCACATCTGACCTTGAAGTCTGGAAAGGAGCTTAAACTGTTGCACACGACAGCTCCCTGCAACAGTCTCCACCCCAGATCCCCAATGGTGCTGGGAAGGACTCCCGTGTAGAGAGCCCTCCACTGGGGAACCTCGCCTCTGTCAGACAGCAAGATGACCCGCCAGTCTAATTGAGATTGGGCAATAAACAAAATTAATCAATAAATGACACAGAAATCTGAGTCCCCGGGTCCTCAGCCCTGGTGTGAAGTACGCTGGCCACCAGTCTGGTTTAATTACTAAATGTTTTCTAACTCGGGTTCAGGCCTGTCATTCTGAGGGAAACAAGGCTTCATTTATTGCTGTGTCCCACCCGAGCGGCTGTTAATGGCTTTAATAAACTGGCAGCAAGGTTTTTTTTAAAGGTGGAAAGAGGTGAAAAACGCAACTAGCGATGCCTCAAAACTCATAGACAGAGAAATCCACTTCATCAGCGCCCCTGCCACAGGACTCAATATCCACTCCCTCCACCACTGGTGCACTGTGTCTGCAGTATGTACGGTCTACAAGATGACCACGGTCAGGCCATGTGGAGTCAAGGGCCAGGCAGCAGAATGGATGGAAAGATCACTACAAACTTCCCTTAACTCCGTTTCTGTTTTGTAGCCAGCTTTCCATCCATTCTGCTGCCTGGCCCTTCACTCCACACAGCCTGACCTTGGTCATCTTGTCGATCTTACATACTGTTACAGATAGCGAGCTGGTCACAAAACAGAAAACAGAGAGTAGGGGTTAAGAGTAGCTACTCAGAGTGGCAAAAGGTGGGAAGTGGTGTTCCACAGGGATCGGCGCTGGGATCACTATTGTTCACCATTTACATAAACAATTTGGACATGTGAATCAGAAGAACCCATCACATGGGTTCGGGTGGATGCAGAGTGATAGAAAATTTGTGGTAAGGATCAGATCAGCCATTGAATGGTGGAGCAGGCTCGAGGGGCCGATTGGCCTACTCCTGCTCCTATTTCTTATGTTCTTATGTTCTAGAACATTTTCAAAGTTTGTCGATAACACCAAATTGGGAGGTAGAGTTAATACTGAGGAAGACAAAATGCAAGAAGACATTAATAAATTTCAGAATGGGCATGTAATTGGCAAATGAATTTTACTGTAGATCAGTGTGAGGTGGTGTGTTAATGAATTTCACTGTAGATCAGTGTGAGGTGGTGTGTTAATGAATTTCACTGTAGATCAGTGTGAGGTGGTGTGTTAATGAATTTCACTATAGGTCAGTGTGAGGTGGTGTGTTAATGAATTTCACTATAGATCAGTGTGAGGGGGTGTGTTAATGAATTTCACTATAGATCAGTGTGAGGGTGTGTGTTAATGAATTTCACTGTAGATCAGTGTGAGGTGGTGTGTTAATGAATTTCACTATAGATCAGTGTGATGGGGTGCGTTAATGAATTTCACTGTAGATCAGTGTGAGATGGTGTGTTATTGAATTTCACTATAGATCAGTTTGAGGGGGTGTGTTAATGAATTTCAATATAGATCAGTGTGAGGTGGTGTGTTAATGAATTTCACTACAGATCAGGTTGAGGGTGTGTGTTAATGAATTTCACTATAGAACAGTGTGGGGGGTGTGTGTTAATGAATTTCACTGTAGATCAGTGTGAGGTGGTTTGTTAATGAATTTCACTATAGATCAGTGTGAGGTGGTGCGTTAATGAATTTCACTTCAGATAAGTTTGAGGGGGTGTTAAAGTATTTCACTGTAGATCAGTGTGAGGTGGTGTGTTAATGAATTTCACTATAGATCAGTGTGAGGTGGTGTGTTAATGAATTTCACTGTAGATCAGTTTGAGGTAGTGTGTTAATGAATTTCACGAGAGATCAGTGTGAGGTAGTGCGTTAATGAATTTCACTGTAGAGCAGTGTGAGGTGGTGTGTTAATGAATTACACTGTAGATCAGTGTGAGGTGGTGTGTTAATGAATTTCATTATAGGTCAGTGTGAAGTGGTGTGTTAATGAATTTCACTATAGATCAGTTTGACGTGGTTCGTTAATGAATTTCACTATAGCTCAGTGTGGGGTGGTGTGTTACTGAATTTCACTATAGATCAGTGTGAGGTGGTGTGTTAATGGATTTCACAGTAGGTCAGTGTGAGGTGGTGTGTTAAAGAATTTCACTATAGGTCAGTGTGAGGTGGTGTGTTAATGAATGACACTGTAGATCAGTGTGAGGTGGTGTGTTAATAAATTTCACTGTAGGTCAGTGTGCGGTGGTGTGTTAATGAATTTCACTGTAGATCAATGTGAGGTGCTGTGTTAATGAATTCTGCTATAGATCAGTGTGAGGTGGTGTGTAATTGGGAAATGAATTTCACTGTAGATCAGTTTGAGGTGGTGTGTTAATAAATTTCACTACAGATCAGTGTGAGGTGGTTTGTTAATGAATTTCACTATAGATCAGTATGAAGTGGTGTGTTAATGAATTTCACTGTAGATCAGTGTGAGGGTGTGTGTTAATAAATTTCACTGTAGATCAGTGAGAGGTGGTGTGTTAATGAATTTCACTGTAGATCAGCGTAAGGTGCTGTGTTAATGAATTTCACTATTGATCAGTGTGAGGTGGTGTGTTAATTAATTTCACTGTAGATCAGTGTGAGCGGGTGTGTTAATGAATTTCATTGTAGATCAGTGTGAGGTGGTGTGTTAATGAAATTTACTGTAGATCAGTTTGTGGTGGTGTGTTAATGAATTTCACTATAGGTCAGTGTGAGGTGGTGTGTTAATGAATTTCACTATAGATCAGTGTGAGGTGGTGTGTTAATGAATTTCACTGTAGATCAGTGTGAGGTGGTGTGTTAATGAATTTCACAATAGGTCAGTGTGAGGTGGTGTGTTAATGAATTTCACTAAAGATCAGTGTGAGGTGGTGTGTTAAAGAATTTCACTGTAGATCAGTGTGAGGTGGTGTGTTAATGAATTTTACTTTTGGTCAGTGTGAGGTGGTTTGTTAATGAATTTCACTATAGTTCAGTGTGAAGTGGTGTGTTAATGAATTTCACTGTAGGTTAGTGTGAGGTGGTGTGTTAATGAATTTCACTGTAGATCAGTGTGAGTTGGTGTGTTAATGAATTTCACTATAGATCAGATTGAGGTGGTGAGTTAATGAATTTCACTATAGGTCAGTGTGAAGTGGTGTGTTAATGAATTTCACTGTAGATCAGTGTGAGGTGGTGTGTTAATGAATTTCACTATAGATCAGTTTGAGGGTGTGTGTTAATGAATTTCACTATAGATCAGTGTGAGGGGTGTGTCTTAATGAATTTCACTGTAGATCAGTGTGAGGTGTTGTGTTAATGAATTTCACTATAGATCAGTGTGAGGTGGTGTGTTAATGAATTTCACTGTAGTTCATTGTGAGGTGGTGTGTTAATGAATTTCACTGTAGATCAGTGTGAGGTAGTGTGTTAATGAACTTCACTGTAGATCAGTGTGAGGTGGTGTGTTAATGAATTGCGCTCTAGATCAGTGTGAGGTGGTGTGTAATGAATTTCACGATAGATCAGTGTGAGGCGGTTCATTAATGAATTTCACTTTAGATAAGTGTGAGTGGGGTGTTAATGAATTTCACTGTAGATCAGTGTGAGGTGGTGTGTTAATGAATTTCATCATAGGTCAGTGTGAGGTGGTGTGTTAATGAATTTCACTATAGATCAGTGTGAGGTGGTGTGTTAATGGATTTCACTGTAGGTCAGTGTGAGGTGGTGTTAAAGAATTTCACTATAGGTCAGTGTGAGGTGGTGTGTTAATGAATGACACGGTAGATCAGTGTGAGGTGGTGTGTTAATGAATTTCACTATAGATCAGTGTGAGGTGGGGTGTTAATGAATTTCACTGTAGATCAGTGTAAGGTGGTGTGTTAATGAATTTAACTGTAGATCAGTGTGAGGTGGTGTGTTAATTAATTTTGCTATAGATCAGTGTGCGGTGGTGTGTAATTGGGAAATGAATTTCACTGTAGATCAGTTTGAGGTGGTGTGTTAATAAATTTCACTATAGATCAGTGTGAGGTGGTTTGTTAATGAATTTCACTATAGATCAGTGTGAGGTGGTGTGTTAATGAATTTCACTGTAGATCAGTCTGAGGGTGTGTGTTAATAAATTTCACTGTAGATCAGTGTGAGGTGGTGTGTGAATGAATTTCACTGTAGATCAGTGTAAGGTGGTGTGTTAATGATTTTCACTATAGATCAGTGTGAGGTGGTGTGTTAATGAATTTTACTGTAGATCAGTGTGAGGTGGTGTGTTAATGAATTTCACTTTAGAAAAGTGTGAGGGAGTGTGTTAATGAATTTCACTGTAGATCAGTGTGGGTGTGTTAATGAATTTCGCTGTAGATCAGTGTGAGGTGGTGTGTTAATGAATTTCACTGTAGATCAGTGTGAGGTGGCAGGTTAATGAATTTAACTATGCATCAGTGTCAGGTGGTGTGTTAATGAATTTCACGAGAGATCAGTGTGAGGAGGCGTGTTAATGAATTTCACTGTAGATCAGTGTGAGGTGGTGTGTTAATTAATTTCACTGTAGATCAGTGTGAGGCGGTGTGTTAATGAATTTCATTGTAGATCAGTTTGAGGTGGTGTGTTAATTAATTTCACTTTCGATCAGTGTGAGGTGGTGTGTTAATGAATTTCACTGTAGATCAGTGTGAGGTGGTGTGTTAATGAAATTTACTGTAGATCAGTTTGTGGTGGTGTGTTAATGAATTTCACTATAGGTCAGTGTGAGGTGGTGTGTTAAGGAATTTCACTATAGATCAGTGTGAGGTGGTGTGTTAATGAATGACACTGTAGATCAGTGTGAGGTGGTGTGTTAATGAATTTCACTGTAGATCAGTGTAAGGTGGTGTGTTAATGAATTTCACTGTAGATCAGTGTGAGGTGGTGTGTTAATGAATTTAGCTATAGATCAGTGTGAGGTGGTGTGTAATTGGGAAATGAATTTCACTGTAGATCAGTTTGAGGTGGTGTGTTAATGAATTTCACTATAGATCAGTGTGAGGTGGTGTGTTAATGAATTTCACTGTAGATCAGTGTGAGGGTGTGTGTTAATAAATTTAACTGTAGATCAGTGTGAGGGGGGGTGTTAATGAATTTCACTGTAGATCAGTGTAAGGTGGTGTGTTAATGAATTTCACTGTTGATCAGTATGAGGTGGTGTGTTAATGAATTTTACTGTAGATCAGTGTGTGGTGGTGTGTTAATGAATTTCACTTTAGATAAGTGTGAGGGAGTGTGTTAATGAATTTCACAGTCGATCAGTGTGGGTGTGTTAATGAATTTCACTGTAGATCAGTGTGCGGTGGCAGGTTAATGAATTTCACTATGGATCAGTGTGAGGTGGAGTGTTAGTGAATTTCACGAGAGATCAGTGTGAGGAGGTGTGTTAATGAATTTCACTATAGATCAGTGTGAGGTGGTGTGTTAATTAACTTCACTGTAGATCAGTGTGATGGGGTGTGTTAATGAATTTCATTGCAGGTCAGTGTGAGGTGGTGTGTTAATGAAATTTACTGTAGATCAGTTTGTGGTGGTGTGTTAATGAATTTCACTATAGGTCAGTGTGAGGTGGTGTGTTAATGAATTTCACTATAGATCAGTGTGAGGTGGTGTGTTAATGAATTTCACTGTAGATCAGTGTGAGGTGGTGTGTTAATGAATTTCACAGTAGGTCAGTGTGATGTGGTGTTTTAATGAATTTCACTAAAGATCAGTGTGAGGTGGTGTGCTATAGAATTTCACTGTAGATCAGTGTGAGGTGGTGTGTTAATGAATTTCACTTTCGGTCAGTGTGAGGTGGTTTGTTAATGAATTTCACTATACTACAGTGTGAAGTGGTGTGTTAATGAATTTCGCTATAGGTCAGTGTGAGATGGTGTGTTAAAAAATATCACTATAGATCAGTGTGAGCGGGTGTGTTAATGAATTTCACTATAGATCAGTGTGAGGTGGTGTGTTAACGAATTTCATTATAGATCAGTGTGAGTTGGTGTGTTAATGAATTTCACTGTAGGTTAGTGTGAGGTGGTGTGTTAAAGAATTTCACTGTAGATCAGTGTGAGTAGGTGTGTTAATGAATTTCACTATAGATCAGTGTGAGGTGGTGAGTTAATGAATTTCACTATAGGCCAGTGTGAAGTGGTGTGTTAATGAATTTCACTGTAGATCAGTGTGAGGTGGTGTGTTAATGAATTTCACTATAGATCAGTGTGAGGTGGTGTGTTAATGAATTTCACTACAGATCAGGTTGAGGGTGTGTGTTAATGAATTTCACTATAGATCAGTGCAAGGGGTGTGTGTTAATGAATTTCACTGTAGATCAGTGTGAGGTGGTGTGTTAATGAATTTCACTATAGATCAGTGTGAGGTGGTGTGTTAATGAATTTCACTGTAGTTCATTGTGAGGTGGTGTGTCAATGAATTTCACTATAGATCAGTTTGAGGTAGTGTGTTAATGAACTTCACTGTAGATCAGTGTGAGGTGGTGTGTTAATGAATTGCACTCTAGATCAGTGTGAGGTGGTGTGTTAATCAATTTCACTATAGATCAGTGTGAGGCGGTGCATTAATGAATTTCACTTTAAATAAGTGTGAGTGGGGAGTTAATGAATTTCACTGTAGATCAGTGTGAGGTGGTGTGTTAATGAATTTCATTATAGGTCAGTGTGAGGTGGTGTGTTAATGAATTTCACTATAGATCAGTGTGAGGTGGTGTGTTAATGGATTTCACTGTAGGTCAGAGTGAGGTGGTGTTAAAGAATTTCACTATAGGTCAGTGTGAGGTGGTGTGTTAATGAATGACACTGTAGATCAGTGTGAGGTGGTGTGTTAATGAATTTCACTATAGATCAGTGTGAGGTGGTGTGTTAAGGAATTTCACTGTAGATCAGTGTGAGGTGGTGTGTTAATGAATTTTGCTATAGATCAGCGCGAGGTGGCGTGTAATTTGGAAATGAATTTCACTGTAGATCAGTCTGAAGTGGTGTGTTAATAAATTTCACTATAGATCAGTGTGAGTTGGTTTGTTAATGAATTTCACTATAGATCAGTGTGAGGTGTTGTTAATGAATTTCACTGTAGATCAGTCTGAGGGTGTGTGTTAATAAATTTTGCTGTAGATCAGTTTGAGGTGGTGTGTTAATGAATTTCACTGTAGGTCAGCGTAAGGTGGTGTGTTAATGAATTTCACTATAGATCAGTGTGAGGTAGTGTGTTAATGAATTTTACTGTAGATCAGTGTGAGGTGGTGTGTTAATGAATTTCACTGTAGATCAGTTTGAGGTAGTGAGTTAATGAATTTCACGAGAGATCAGTGTGAGGTGGTGTGTTAATGAATTTCACTGTAGATCAGTGTGAGGTGGTGTGTTAATGAATTTCACTGTAGATCAGTGTGAGGTGGTGTGTTAATGGATTTCACTGTCGGTCAGTGTGAGGTGGTGTGTTAAAGAATTTCACTATAGGTCAGTGTGAGGTGGTGTGTTAATGAATGACACTGTAGATCAGTGTGAGGTGGTGTATTAATGAATTTCACTGTAGATCAGTATAAGGTGGTGTGTTAATGAATTTCACTGTAGATCAGTGTGAGGTGGTGTGTTAATGAATTTTGCTATAGATCAGTGTGAGGTGGTGTGCAATTGGGAAATGAATTTCACTGTAGATCAGTTTGAGGTGGTGTGTTAATAAATTTCACTATAGATCAGTGTGAGGTGGTTTGTTAATGAATTTCACTATAGATCAGTTTGAGGTGGTGTGTTAATGAATTTCACTGTAGATCAGTGTGAGGGTGTGTGTTAATAAATTTCACTGTAGATCAGTGTGAGGTGGTGTGTTAATGAATTTCACTTTAGATAAGTGTGAGGGAGTGTGTTAATGAATTTCACTATAGATCAGTGTGGGTGTGTTAATGAATTTCGCTGTAGATCAGTGTGAGGTGGTGTGTTAATGAATTTCACTGTAGATCAGTGTGAGGTGGCAGGTTAATGAATTTCACTATGGATCAGTGTGAGGTGGTGTGTTAATGAATTTCACGAGAGATCAGTGTGAGGAGGTGTGTTAATGAATTTCACTATAGGTCAGTTTGAGGTGGTGTGTTAATTAATTTCACTGTAGATCAGTGTGAGGCGGTGTGTTAATGAATTTCATTGTAGATCAGTGTGAGGTGGTGTGTTAATTAATTTCACTATAGATCCGTGTGAGGTGGTGTGTTAATGAATTTCACTGTAGATCAGTGTGAGGTGGTGTGTTAATGAAATTTACTGTAGATCAGTTTGTGGTGGTGTGTTAATGAATTTCACTATAGGTCAGTGTGAGGTGGTGTGTTAAGGAATTTCACTATAGATCAGTGTGAGGTGGTGTGTTAATGAATGACACTGTAGATCAGTGTGAGGTGGTGTGTTAATGAATTTCACTGTAGATCAGTGTAAGGTGGTGTGTTAATGAATTTCACTGTAGATCAGTGTGAGGTGGTGTGTTAATGAATTTAGCTATAGATCAGTGTGAGGTGGTGTGTAATTGGGAAATGAATTTCACTGTAGATCAGTTTGAGGTGGTGTGTTAATAAATTTCACTATAGATCAGTGTGAGGTGGTTTGTTAATGAATTTCACTATAGATCAGTGTGAGGTGGTGTGTTAATGAATTTCACTGTAGATCAGTGTGAGGGTGTGTGTTAATAAATTTAACTGTAGATCAGTGTGAGGGGGGGTGTTAATGAATTTCACTGTAGATCAGTGTAAGGTGGTGTGTTAATGAATTTCACTATTGATCAGTATGAGGTGGTGTGTTAATGAATTTTACTGTAGATCAGTGTGTGGTGGTGTGTTAATGAATTTCACTTTAGATAAGTGTGAGGGAGTGTGTTAATGAATTTCACAGTCGATCAGTGTGGGTGTGTTAATGAATTTCACTGTAGATCAGTGTGAGGTGGCAGGTTAATGAATTTCACTATGGATCAGTGTGAGGTGGAGTGTTAGTGAATTTCACGAGAGATCAGTGTGAGGAGGTGTGTTAATGAATTTCACTATAGATCAGTGTGAGGTGGTGTGTTAATTAATTTCACTGTAGATCAGTGTGATGGGGTGTGTTAATGAATTTCATTGCAGGTCAGTGTGAGGTGGTGTGTTAATGAAATTTACTGTAGATCAGTTTGTGGTGGTGTGTTAATGAATTTCACTATAGGTCAGTGTGAGGTGGTGTGTTAATGAATTTCACTATAGATCAGTGTGAGGTGGTGTGTTAATGAATTTCACTTTCGGTCAGTGTGAGGTGGTTTGTTAATGAATTTCACTATAGTTCGGTGTGAAGTGGTGTGTTAATGAATTTCGCTATAGGTCAGTGTGAGTTGGTGTGTAAAAGAATTTCACTATAGATCAGTGTGAGGGGGTGTGTTAATGAATTTCACTATAGATCAGTGTGAGGTGGTGTGTTAATGAATTTCATTATAGATCAGTGTGAGTTGGTGTGTTAATGAATTTCACTGTAGGTTAGTGTGAGGTGGTGTGTTAATGAATTTCACTGTAGATCAGTGTGAGTTGGTGTGTTAATGAATTTCACTATAGATCAGTGTGAGGTGGTGAGTTAATGAATTTCACTATAGGTCAGTGTGAAGTGGTGTGTTAATGAATTTCACTGTAGATCATTGTGAGGTGGTGTGTTAATGAATTTCACTACAGATCAGCTTGAGGGTGTGTGTTAATGAATTTCACTATAGATCAGTGTGAGGGGTGTGTGTTAATGAATTTCACTGTAGATCAGTGTGAGGTGGTGAGTTAATGAATTTCACTATAGATCAGTGTGAGGTGGTGTGTTAATGAATTTCACTATAGATCAGTGTGAGGTAGTGCGTTAATGAACTTCACTGTAGATCAGTGTGAGGTGGTGTGTTAATGAATTGCACTCTAGATCAGTGTGAGGTGGTGTGTTAATGAATTTCACTATAGATCAGTGTGAGGCGGTGCATTAATGAATTTCACTTTAGATAAGTGTGAGTGGGGTGTTAATGAATTTCACTGTAGATCAGTGTGAGGTGGTGTGTTAATGAATTTCATTATAGGTCAGTGTGAGGTGGTGTGTTAATGAATTTCACTATAGATCAGTGTGAGGTGGTGTGTTAATGGATTTCACTGTAGGTCAGTGTGAGGTGGTGTTAAAGAATTTCACTATAGGTCAGTGTGAGGTGGTGTGTTAATGAATGACACTAGATCAGTGTGAGGTGGTGTGTTAATGAATGACACTGTAGATCAGTGTGAGGTGGTGTGTTAATGAATTTCACTGTAGATCAGTGTAAGGTGGTGTGTTAATGAATTTCACTGTAGATCAGTGTGAGGTGGTGCGTTAATGAATTTTGCTATAGATCAGTGTGAGGTGGTGTGTAATTGGGAAATGAATTTCACTGTAGATCAGTTTGAGGTGGTGTGTTAATAAATTTCACTATAGATCAGTGTGAGGTGGTTTGTTAATGAATTTCACTATAGATCAGTGTGAGGTGGTGTGTTAATGAATTTCACTGTAGATAAGTGTGAGGTGGTGTGTTAATGAATTTCACAGTAGATCAGTGTAAGGTGGTGTGTTAATGAATTTCACTATAGATCAGTGTGAGGTGGTGTGTTAATGAATTTTACTGTAGATCAGTGTGAGGTGGTGTGTTAATGAATTTCACTTTAGATAAGTGTGAGGGAGTGTGTTAATGAATTTCACTGTAGATCAGTGTGGGTGTGTTAATGAATTTCGCTGTAGATCAGTGTGAGGTGGTGTGTTAATGAATTTCACTGTAGATCAGTGTGAGGTGGCAGGTTAATGAATTTCACTGTGGATCAGTGTGAGGTGGTGTGTTAATGAATTTCACGAGAGATCAGTGTGAGGAGCCGTGTTAATGAATTTCTCTATAGATCAGTGTGAGGTGGTGTGTTAATTAATTTCACTGTAGATCAGTGTGAGGCGGTGTGTTAATGAATTTCATTGTAGATCAGTGTGAGGTGGTGTGTTAATTAATTTCACTGTAGATCAGTGTGAGGTGGTGTGTTAATGAATTTCACTGTAGATCAGTGTGAGGTGGTGTGTTAAAGAAATTTTCTGTAGATCAGTTTGTGGTGGTGTGTTAATGAATTTCACTATAGGTCACTTTGAGGTGGTGTGTTAATGAATTTCACTATAGATCAGTGTGAGGTGGTGTGTTAATGAATTTCACTGTCGATTAGTGTGATGTGGTGTGTTAATGAATTTCACAATAGGTCAGTGTGAGTTGGTGTGTTAATGAATTTCACTGTAGATCAGTGTGAGTTGGTGTGTTAATGAATTTCACTATAGGTCAGTGTGAGGTGGTGAGTTAATGAATTTCACTATAGGTCAGTGTGAAGTGGTGTGTTAATGAATTTCACTGTAGATCAGTGTGAGGTGGTGTGTTAATGATTTTCACTGTAGATCAGTGTGAGGTGGTGTGTTAATGAATTTCACTACAGATCAATATGATGTGGTGTGTTAATGAATTTCACTGTAGGTCAGTGTGAGGTGGTGTGTTAATGAATTTCACTGTAGATCAGTGTACATAGATACATAGAAGATAGGAGCAGGGTAGGCCATTCGGCCCTTCGTGCCTGCTCCGCCATTCGATGAGATCATGGCTGATCCTTTAATTCAGTATCCCGTCCCCGCCTTCTCTCCGTAACCCTTAACCCCTTTTGCCCGTAGAAATATATCTAATTCCCTCTTAAATATATTTAATGAGCTGGCGTACACTGCCCTCTGTGGCAATGAGTTCCACAGGTTCACCACTCTCTGAGTGAAGAAATTCTCCCTCATCTCTGTCCTAAATGGTTTAGCCCTTATCCTTAAATTATGTCCTCTAGTTCTGTTCTCACCCACCAAGGGAAACATTCCTTCTGCATCCAGTCTGTCTAGACCTGTCAGAATTTTATACACTTCTATGAGGTCCCCTCTCAATCTTCTAAACTCCAGTGTGTACATCCCTAAACTACATAGTCTCTCCTCATAGGTCATTCCCGCCATTCCTGGTATCAGCCTGGTGAATCGCCGCTGCACCAGGTGACGGGGTGTGTTATTGAATTTCACTATAGGTCAGTGTGAGGTGGTGTGTTTTGGTGGGAAGAATAAGGAGGCAACTCACTACTTGGACATGGGGGTGAAATTGGGTTTCTTTGTGCCTCCCGCGATACTCAGCAGGAGGTTAGCGGCGGAGGTAGTCAGTAGCTCCCCGCGGCACTGCACCGCCGGCAGTGACGTCATCGCCACGCACAGCACCCCGGCTGCAAACTTGGGTGGCAACCCCTGACCTATCGCCGGACGATATGTCCGACAGGGTCAGGGGTCATTTCTGCAGCCGCGGCGACGCCACTTAAAGGGCAGGTGTCGGGCGGCAACCTTTTATTTTGGCTGACAGCCAGCACCTGCCCACTTCCCCTTTCTTCTTCGGGGTGTCGGCCACGATCGCACAGCCCGGTGCTCCTCTTGATCCGACACCCCACTCCTTGGTGGGCCAGCAGGGCCCCGGTGTGCGCAGTGCTAGGCCCCTCCCCTTTAATCAGGGAGGGAGGTCTGCTATGACACGGTGCTATGTGCCGATGGGCGTGGCGCTGTTACACGAAGCGCTGTGAAATTCACTGGTAGTGCCTCAAGAGGGAGGGGAGCGCTTCCAGTAGCACCCTGCCTCCTGCCTGTGGCGCTACCACTGAATTTAATGCGCAGGGGCGCTAACTTTTTCGGGGTGCTGAAATTAGCCCCGGCCCCTCTGAATTTCTCCCTAAGAGTCTAAATGGGCTGGAGGAGCAGAGGGATCCAGGGATACAGATACACAAATCACTAAAAGTAGCAACACAGGTTAATAAGGCCATTAAAAAAAAGCACTGGGGTACACGCCTAAAGGAGCCTCCTGTTCCGTGCCTAGGAGCTCTGAACCATGGCAGAGAGCAGCTGGGACACGTTTCTCACACGCCTCGAGAGTAACCCGCATGGCAACTTTGCTGTCTGTGAAGAGAAACAAGAAAGACCAACGTGCCATTTGCCCCTCTCAGTGTGGCCCTGAAGCACTGTGTCCAGGCTGGAGTTCTGTTCCCGCAGTACGATCCTCCCCCAGATTGTCCTTTCTGAGCTCCAGCCAGGTGATGCTAAGCAACTCAGGTGGGAAAGACAAAAATCTACAACAATGTGTTTAAAACAAAGCTGATTTATTTGACCTCTATCCAGAATATTAAACTCCAGCCCAGTTATAGGGGTTATTAACATCAGCAGAAACAAACCCCAACTGTCAGAATGAACATGGTTCAGTCCTGGATGTGATTAACAGCAGCAGTGACAGCAGAATCCAACCCCTGCAGTCACTTGTGAACTCGCTGGTGTGTCAGCAGGTTGGATGACTGAGTGAATCCCTTCCCACACTCAGAGCAGGTGAACGGCCTCTCCCCAGTGTGAACTCGCTGGTGTCTGAGCAGGTCGGATGACTGAGTGAATCCCTTCCCACACACGGAGCAGGAGAACGGCCTCTCCCCAGTGTGAACTCGCTGGTGTGTCAGCAGTTTGGATGCCAGAGTGAATCCCTTCCCACACTCAGAGCAGGTGAACGGCCTCTCCACAGTGTGAACTTGTTGATGTGTCAGCAGTTTGGATGCGAGAGTGAATCCCTTCCCTCACACGGATCAGGTGAACTCCCTCTCCCCAGTGTGAACTCGCTGGTGATTCAGCAGGTTGGATGCCAGAGTGAATCCCTTCCCACAAACGGAGCAGGTGAATGGCCCCTCCCCAGTGTGAGTGCGCTGGTGTACAGTGAGCTCAGATGATCGCCTGAACCTAGTCCCGCAGTGAGAGCACCTGAACGGTCTCTCGTCAGTGTGAACACGTTGATGGCATGTCAGTTCCCTGGAACTATTAAAGCACTTCCCACAGTCTGGGCGATTAAAAGGTCTCTCATCAGTGTGAACTCGCTGGTGATTCAGCAGGTTGGATGAATTAGTGAATCCTTTCCCACACTCTGAGCAGGTGAACGGCCTCTCCCCAGTGTGAACTCGCTGGTGATTCAGCAGCTTGGATGAATTAGTGAATCCCTTCCCACACTCAGAGCAGGTGAATGGCCTCTCCCCAGTGTGAACATGCTGATGACTCAGCAGGTTGGATGACTTAGTGAATCCCTTCCCACACTCAGAGCAGGTGAACGGCCTCTCCCCACTGTGAACTCGCTGATGATTCAGCAGGTCGGATGACTGAGTGAATCCCTTCCCACACTCAGAGCAGGTGAACGGCCTCTCCCCAGTGTGAACTCGCTGGTGTGTCAGTAGGTGGGATGTCCGAGTGAATCCCTTCCCACACTCAGAGCAGGTGAACATGCTCTCTCCAGTGTGAACACGCTGGTGTGTCAGTAGGTGAGATGAATTAGTGAATCCCTTCCCACACTCAGAGCAGGTGAACGGTCTCTCTCCAGTGTGAACTCGCTGGTGATTCAGCAGGTTGGATGAATTAGTGAATCCCTTCCCACACTCAGAGCAGGTGAACGGTCTCTCCCCGGTGTGAACACGCTGGTGTGTCTGAAGTTCAGATGACTGAGTGAATCCCTTCCCACACTCAGAGCAGGTGAACGGTCTCTCCCCAGTGTGAACTCGCTGGTGTGTCAGCAGGTTGGATGACTGAGTGAATCCCTTCCCACACTCAGAGCAGGTGAACGGCCTCTCCCCACTGTGAACACGCTGGTGTATCAGCAGGTTGGATGACTGAGTGAATTCCATCCCACACTCAGAGCAGGTGAACGGCCTCTCCCCAGTGTGAACTCGCTGGTGTGTCAGTAGGTGGGATGACTGAGTGAATCCCTTCCCACACTCAGAGCAGGTGAACGGCCTCTCCCCAGTGTGAATGCGCTTGTGTCTCGATAGGCCAGAGGATCGGCTGAAGCCTCGTCCACACACAGAACACGTGTACGGTTTCTCCCCACTGTGAACGGTGCTTTTTGCTTCCATGTTCAGAGGCCGGTGATATTCAGATCCGATGAGTCGAGTGGCTCTGTCAGATCTTGAAGTGATGTTTGGTTTGAGCTTACCGTCTGTAAATCCTCCCCTTCCAGTGCCCTGTAAATAAAATTAATATAAAACAGGGAGCGTGAGAGACAACCCACAAGAAAACAAAGGCAGGTTGTGAAATTGAGCTCAATGAATCTGGTCAATTGTGGGGCCGGCACTAGAAAAAAGTGACCATGAAAGCTGCTGGATTGTCATAAATACCCAACTGGTTCACTGATGTACTTCAGGGAAGGGAATCCACCACCTGGTCTGGGCCTACACAAGACTCTGGCCTCTATGGGAGGAGAGAGAGAGAGAGAGAGGTGGGAGGGGGAGGGGCGAAGGAAAGTAGCTTTATACATCTGCAACTCGACCAGAACTTTGATAAACCTCCAAAACCCACAACCTCCACCACCTAGAAGGACAAGGGCAGCTGTTGTATGGGAGCACCATCACCTCCAAGTTCCCCTCCAAGTCACACACCATCCTGACTCAGATATATTCATCGTTGCTGGGTCAAAATCCTGGAACTCCTTACCGAACAACATTGTGGGAATACCTTCACCACACGGACTGCAGTAGTTCAAGAAGGTGACTCACCAGCCCCTTCTCAATGGGAAACTGGGGATTGGCAATATTTGCTGCTCTTGCGAGCTACGCCCACATCCCAAGAATGAATTAAAACAAATCTGTAGATGTAAACTGGATTAAAAGCCTGTACAGAAATACTTGTTCCTAAAACAGTACTCTTTTACATTGTACGGACAGTGTCTGTTTAACAACCTAATCTCCCCCAGAATCCACCTCCCATGATAGAAACATAGAAGATAGGAGCAGGAGTAGGCCATTCGGCCCTTCGAGCCTGCTCCGCCATTCAATGAGATCATGGCTGATCATCCAAATTCAGTACCCTGTCCCTGCCTTCTCCCCATATCCCTTGATCCCTTTAGCCTTAAGAAATATATCCAACTCTTTCTTGAATATACTTAATGAACTGGCCTCCACCGCCCTCTGTGGCAGAGAATTCCACAGGTTCACCACTCTCTGGGTGAAGAAATTCCTCCTCATTTCAGTCCTAAGTGGCTTACCCCTTATCCTTATACTATGACCCCTGGTTCTGGACTCCCCGGCCATCAGAAACATCCTTCCTGCATCTGGTCTGTCCAGGCCTGACAGAATTTTATAGGTTTCGATGAGATCCCCTCTCAATCTTCTAAACTCCAGTGAGTATAAGCCCAATCGACACAATCTCTCCTCATACGTCATTCCTGCCATCCCAGGTATCAGCCTGGTGAATCTTCGCTGCACTCCTTCCATGGCAAGATCATCCTTCCTCAGGTAAGGCGACCAAAACTGCACACAACACTCAAGGTGTGGTCTCACCAAGGCCCTGTACAACTGCAGCAAGACATCCTTGTTCTTGTACTCGAACCCTCTTGCCACGAAGGCCAACATACCATTTGCCTTCTTAACCGCCTGCTGCACCTGCATGCTTACCTTCAGCGACTGGTGCACAAGAACACCCAGGTCTCTTTGCACTTCCCCTTCTCCCAATCTATTGCCATTCAAATAATAATCTGCCTTCCTGCATTTGCCACCAAAGTGGATAACCTCACATTTATTCACATTATAGTGCATTTGCCATGTTTCTGCCCAATCACCCAACCTGTCCAAATCGTACTGGAGTTTCTCGACATCCTCCTTACAGCATACCCTCCCACCCAGCTTTGTGTCGTCTGCAAATTTGGAGATATTACATCCAATTCCCTCGTCCAGATCATTAATATATATTGTGAACAGCTGGGGTCCTAGGACCGATCCTTGCGACAGCCCACTAGTCACTACCTGCCACTCGGAAAACGACCCGTTTATTACAACTCTTTGCTTTCTGCCCGCCAACCAGTTCTCTATCCTGAGATGAGGAGGAATTTCTTCACCCAGAGAGTGGTGAACCTGCGGAATTCTCTACCACAGAAGGCAGTGGAGGCCAATTTATTAAATATATTCAAGAAGGAGTTAGATATATTTCTTTAGGCGAAAGGGATCAAGGGATATGGGGAGAAAGCAGGGACCGGGTACTGAATATGGATGATCAGCCATGATCTCATTGAATGGCGGAGCAGGCTCAAGGGGCCGAATGGCTGACTCCTGCTCCTATCTTCTATATGTTTCTATGTATTCAATCTTTCCTTGCAGCTGAAATTCTCTAGTCCTGGCAACATCCTCGTAAATCTCCCGTCTCGAGCACAGTCACATCTTTCCTGCAATGGGGCGATCAGAACTGCACGCGGTGACCTAACTGGTGTTTTTGTATAGTTCAAGCAGAACCTCCTTGCTCTTACATGATACAGAGAGAGGCACTGCCCCTTTAAATACCTGGGGACACATAGAAACATAGAAGATAGGAACAGCAGTACGCCATTCGGCCCCTCGAGCCTGCTCCGCCATTCAATGAGATCATGGCTGATCATCCAAATTCAGAACCCTGTCCCTGCCTTCTCTCCATATCCCTTGATCCCTTTAGCCTTAAGAAATATATCTAACTCCTTCTTGAATATATTTAATGAATTGGCCTCTACTGCCTTCTGTGGTAGAGAATTCCACAGGTTCAGCACTCTCTGGGTGAAGAAATTCCTCCTCATCTCTGTCCTAAATGGCTTACCCCTTATCCTTAGACTGTGACCCCTGGTTCTGGACACCCCCGCTATCGGGAACATCCTTCCTGCATCTAGTCTGTGTAGTCCTGTTAGAATTTTATAAGTTTCAATGAGATCCCCTCTCATTCTTCTAAACTCCAGCAAGTACAAGCCCAATCGACCCAATCTCTCCTCATACATCATTCCTGCCATCCCAGGTATCAGCCTGGTGAATCTTCGCTGCACTCCTTCCATGGCAAGAAAATCCTTCCTCAGATAAGGCGACCAAAACTGCACACAATACTCAAGATGAGGACTCACCAAGGCCCTGTACAACTGCAGCAAGACATCCTTGTTCCTGTACTCAAACCCTCTCGCTATGAAGGCCAACATACCATTTGCCTTCTTAACTGCCTGCTGCACCTGCATGCTTACCTTCAGCGACTGGTGCACAAGGACACCTCGGTCTTGTTGCACTTCGCCTTCTCCCAATCTATTGCCATTCAGATAATAATCTGCCTTCCTGTTTTTGACACCAAAGTGGGTAACCTCGCATTTATCCACATTATATTGCATCTGCCATGCTTCTGCCCAATCACCCTACCTGTCCAAATCATACTGGAGTTTCTCGGCATCCTCCTCAGAGCACACACGCCCACCCAGCTTTGTGTCGTCTGCAAACTTGGAGATATTACATCTAGTTCCCTTGTCCAGATCATTAATATATATTGTGAATAGCTGGGGTCCAAGGACCGATCCCTGCGGTACCCCACTACTCACTGCCTGCCACTCGGAAAAAGACCCGTTTATTCCAACTCTTGGCTTTCTCTCTGCCAACCAGTTCTCTATCCAAGTCAATACCTTGCCCCCAATCCCATGTGCCTTTAACTTTACACGCTGTCGAACGCCTTTTGGAAATCCATGTACACCTCGTTAACCGCATTGCCCTCATGAACCCCGTTACCTCATCAAAAAACTCAATCAGAATCAGAGTGGCCAGGCCCGGCGGACATGCGGCCAGGGCCCCGGCACCAGGAAACCCAGGGTGCAGCGCCTCCCCCATCCGAGCTGCTGCTTCCCGGTTTCTTCAGCCGGTTCCACCAAGTCTGACTCAGGACAAAGGACAGGAGCCAGGCTCCCAGAATGGCCCTCGGCCCCGGGGAGCATGCGCACTCTCAGCGGGGAAATCAGCGCGTTGCATAGAGCGGTTTCTGGGGCGCAGGGAATTGTGGGTGCTGCTGCCGCCATTCGTCAGCGGCTGTTGGGAAAGTTTTATTGCAGGCTGACGGAAGTCGGTCCCTGGCCACCTGTGTAGGTCTTTTTGTTGCAGCAGTTTGAGCTGGAGTGGAGATGGAGGAGAAGCTGCTGGATTTTCGATGGAATCTGGAACAGTACCCATGGATCGGAGGGTAGCTAATGTTACCCCACTATTCAAAAAAGGTGGTAGAGAGAAAACGGGGAATTACTGACATCGGTAGTGGGGAAAATGCTAGAGTCCATTATAAAAGATGTAATAGCAGAGCACTTGGAAAACAGTGACAGGATCGGACAAAGTCAACATGGATTTACAAAAGGTAAATCGTGCTTAACTAATCTACTGGAATTTTTTGAGGATTTAACTAGTAAAATAGATAAGGGCGAACCAGTGGATGTGGTGTATTTGGACTTTCAGAAGGCTTTCGATAAGGTCCCACATAAGAGATTAGCGTGTAAAGTTAAGGCAAGGTATTGACTTGGATAGTGAACTGGTTGGCAGATAGAAAGCAAAGAGTTGGAATAAACGGGTCTTTTTCCGAGTGGCAGGCAATGACTAATGGGTTACCGCAGGGATCGGTCCTTGGGCCCCAGCTATTCACAATATATATTAATGATCTAGACAAGGGAACTAGATGTAATATCTCCAAATTTGCAGACGACACAAAGCTGGTTGGGCGTGTGTGCTGTGAGGAGGATGCCGAGAAACTACAGGATGATTTGGACAGGTTGGGTGATTGGGCAGAAGCATGGCAGATGCAATATAACGTGGATAAATATGAGGTTATCCACTTTGGTGTCAAAAACAGGAAGGCAGATTATCATCTGAATGGCAATAGATTGGGAGAAGGGGAAGTGCAACGAGATCTGGGTGTCCTTGTGCACCAGTCGCTGAAGGTAAGCATGCAGGTGCAGCAGGCGGTGAAGAAAGCAAATGGTATGTTGGCCTTCGTAGCGAGAGGGTTCAAGTACAGGAACAAGGATGTCTTGCTGCAGTTGTACAGGGCCTTGGTGAGACCACATCTTGAGTATTGTGTGCAGTTTTGGTCACTTTATCTGAGGAAGGATTTTCTTGCCATGGAAGAAGTGCAGCAAAGATTCACCAGGCTGATACCTGGGATGGCAGGAATGATGTATGAGGAGAGATTGGGACGATTGGGCTTGTACTCGCTGGAGTTTAGAAGAATGAGAGGGGATCTCATCGAAACCTATAAAATTCTGACAGGACTGGACAGACTGGATGCAGGAAGGATGTTCCCGATGGTCGGGGAGTCCAGAACCAGGGGTCACAGTCTAAGGATAAGGGATAAGCCTTTTAGGACAGAAATGAGGAGGAATTTCTTCACCCAGAGAGTGGTGAACCTGTGGAATTCTCTACCACAGAAGGAAGTAGAAGCCAATTCATTAAATATATTCAAGAAGGAGTTGGATATATTTCTTAAGGCTAAAGGGATCAAGGGGTATGGGGAGAAAGCAGGGACCGGGTACTGAACTTGGATGATCAGCCATGATCGCATTGAATGGCGGAGCAGGCTTGAGGGGCCGAATGGCCTACTCCTGCTCCTATCTTCTATGTTTCAATCTCTTATGCGGGACCTTATCGAAAGCCTTTTGAAAGTCCAAATATACCAGATCCACTGGTTCTCCCTTATCTATTTTACCAGTTACATCCTCAAAAAATTCCAGCAGATTAGTCAAGCACGATTTACCTTTGTCCAATCCGGTCACTATTTTCCAAATGCTCTGCTATTACGTCTTTTATAATGGACGCTAGCATTTTCCCCACTACCGATGTCAGGCTTACCGGTCTGTAATTCCCCATTTTCTCTCTACCACCTTTTTTGAACAGTGGGGTAACATTAGCTACCCTCCAATCCAGGGGTACTGTTCCAGAGTCTATCGAATTTTGGAAGATGACCAGCAATGCATCTACTATTTCTAGGGCCACTTCCTTAAGTACCCTAGGATGTAGGTTATCTTCTATGTTTCTATGTATTCAATCTTTCCTTGTAGCTGAAATTCTCCAGTCCTGGCTACATCCTCGTAAATCTCCCGTCTCGAGCACAGTCACATCTTTCCTGCAATGGGGCGAGCAGAACTGCACGCAGCACTCTAGCCGGTGGCCTAACTGGTGTATTTGTACAGTTCCAGCAGAACCTCCCTGCTCTTACATGATACAGAAATAGGCACTGCCCCTTTAAATACCTGGGGGGGCACCATTCCCTTTTAAATGGCCAAGCAATAATTTTGTGTTGAAAAGGGGCCGCAGTCCCCTTTGACTCACCCCCCCACCCACCACAAATACTCACAAGAGAGAGAGAGAGGAGGAAGAATGCTGGTCTTTGTCCCTTTAAAAGTGGCTGCCCACCAAAATGTTCACAGCATCAGGGCTCTTTCTTCTGGATAAAAGAGAAAAGGTTCACTTATTTTTAATGAATGCAGTTGATGAACAGCCTTGCAATAAAGATAATGTAAAGGAATAAACACTCACAAGCTGGGGTTTTTTCCACCCCCTCCTCCCCTTCCCTTTAACAGCTCCTGCAGACAATGAAAGCAGGAAAGCGGCGCGCGCAGCCCACCGAGGTCCCGCCCCCCTCCCTCCCGCGCCGCCATTGGTTGGAGGACCGTCAGCCCGCCCGGTCCTCCCAGCGTTTTCCCCGCTCCTGATTGGCGGGCGCCTCGCGTAAATCACCCCCCTCCGATTACGCGCTGACGCCAGCACGCAACGCCCAGGGGACGGTTGAATCGGCGCGCGCCACCGCAAGGTTAAAAAAAAAGAAACACCCCACACAAATGAGGAAAAACAATAATAATAATAATCGCACTTTAGAGCGGAGGAGGTTGGGGGAATTAATGAGTGTTTTCAATTTGTTTTGGAAAAACATTTTTTTGAAAAGCTTCCCAACGGTGCGAGGCGGGCTGCGCATGCGCTTCAGCCAGCCTTTGACTACCCCACGTGGGCCGCGCCCGGACACGCCCACTTGCCTTCCCCTGCACCAATCACAGCGCGGGCAGGCGCTTCTCTCAATCGCCAGCTGTCAATCACCCTCCCTTCCCCTGCACCAATCAGAGCGCGGGCAGGCGCTTCAACAATCGCCACCTGTCAATCACCCTCCCTTCCCCTGCACCAATCACAGCGCGGGCAGGGGCTTCAACAATCACCACCTGTCAATCACCCTCCCTTCCCCTGCACCAATCACAGCGCGGGCAGGCGCTTCAACAATCACCACCTGTCAATCACCCTCCCTTCCCCTGCACCAATCACAGCGCGGGCAGGGGCTTCAACAATCGCCACCTGTCAATCACTCTCCCTTCCCCTGCACCAATCACAGCGCGGGCAGGCGCTTCTCTCAATCACCACCTGTCAATCACCCTCCCTTCCCCTGCACCAATCACAGCGCGGGCAGGGGCTTCAACAATCGCCACCTGTCAATCACCCTCCCTTCCCCTGCACCAATCACAGCGCGGGCAGGCGCATCTCTCAATCGCCGCCTGTCAATCACCCTCCCTTCCCCTGCACCAATCACAGCGCGGGCAGGCGCTTCTCTCAATCGTCACCTGTCAATCACTCTCCCTTCCCCCTCGTGGTGTCGATTGACAGCGGTGTCAGCCAATGAGGTGCAGGAAGGGGCGGGACCAGGGCAAGGACTGACAGCAAGCCTGAACTCACTCAATTAAATACCTGCATGCAGCCAAAAAAACACTTTTATTGAGTCAGCCAAAAAACAGTAAAGCAAATGAGGTTTGCTGAGTCAGCAAAGTCTATTTTAGAAACATAGAAACATAGAAGATAGGAGCAGGAGTAGGCCATTCGGCCCCTTGAGCCTGCTCCGCCATTCAATGAGATCATGGCTGATCATCCAAACTCAGTACCCTGTCCCTGCCTTCTCCCCATATTCCTTGATCCCTTTAGCCTTAAGAAATATATCCAACTCCTTCTTGAATATATTTAATGAATTGGCCTCTCCTGCCCTCTGTGGTAGCGAATTCCACAGGTTCACCACTCTCTGGGTGAAGAAATTCCTCCTCATTTCTGTCCTAAATGGCTTACCCCTTATCCTTAGACTGTGACCCCTGGTTCTGGACTCCCCGACCATCGGGAACAACCTTCCTGCATCTAGTCTGTCTAGTCCTGTTAGAATTTTATAAGTTTCAATGAGATCCCCTCTCAATCTTCTAAACTCCAGCGAGTATAAGTCCAATCGACCCAATCTCTCCTCATACGTCATTCCTGCCATCCCAGGGATCAGCCTGGTGAATCTTCGCTGCACTCCCTCCATGGCAAGAACATCCTTCCTCAGATAAGGCGACCAAAACTGCACACAATACTCAAGATGTGGTCTCACCAAGGCCCTGTACAACTGCAGCAAGACATCCTTGTTCCTGTACTCAAACCCTCTCGTTACGAAGGCCAACATACCATTTGCCTTCTTAACCGTCTGCTTCACCTGCATGCTTACCTTCAGCGACTGGTGCACAAGGACACCCAGGTCTCGTTGCACTTCCCCTTCTCCCAATCTATTGCCATTCAGGTAATAATCTGCCTTCCTGTTTTTGACACCAAAGTGGATAACCTCACATTTATCCACATTATACTGCATCTGCCATGCTTCTGCCCAGTCACCCAACCTGTCCAAATCATATTGGAGTTTCTCGGCATCCTCCTCACAGCACATCACTCTCTGGGTGAAGAAATTCCTTCTCATCTCTGTCCTAAATGGCTTACCCATTATCCTTAGACTGTGACCCCTGGTTCTGGACTTCCCGACCATCGCGATCCCCTCGTGCTGTCGATTGACAGCAGCGTGTCAGCCAATGAGGTGCAGGAAGGGGCGGGATCAGTGCCAGGACTGACAGCAAGCCTGAACTAACTCAATTAAATACCTGCAGCCCAAAAAAACACTTTTATTTCGTCAGCCAAAAAGCAGCAAAGCAAATAAGGTTTGCTGAGTCAGTAAAGCCTATTTTAAAGAATTCTAGATCGATATCGCAGTGATCGGTGCTCGGACCCCCAGCTATTCACAGTATATATTAATGATCTAGACAAGGGAACTAGATGTAATATCTCCAAGTTTGCAGACGACACAAAGCTGGGTGGGCGTGTGTGCTGTGAGGAGGATGCCGAGAAACTCCAGGATGATTTGGACAGGTTGGGTGATTGGGTAGATGTATGGCAGATGCAGTATAATGTGGATAAATGCAAGGTTATCCACTTTGGTGGTAAAAACAGGAAGGCAGATTATTATCTGAACGGCAATAGATTGGGAGAAGGGGAAATGCAATGAGACCTGGGTGTCCTTGTGCACCAGTCGCTGAAGGTAAGCATGCAGGTGCAGCAGGCGGTTAAGAAGGCAAATGGTATGTTGGCCTTCGTAGCAAGAGGGTTTGAGTACAGGAACAAGGATGTCTTGCTGCAGTTGTACAGGGCCTTGGTGAGACCACATCTTGAGTATTGTGTGCAGTTTTGGTCGCCTTATCTGAGGAAGGATGTTCTTGCCATGGAGGGAGTTCAGCGAAGATTCACCAGACTGATACCTGGGATGGCAGGAATGACGTATGAGGAGAGATTGGGTCGATTGGACTTATACTCGCTGAAGTTTAGAAGAATGAGAGGGGATCTCATTGAAACTTATAAAATTCTAACAGGACTAGACAGACTAGATGCAGGAAGGATGTTTCTGATGGCCTGGGAGTCCAGAACCAGGGGTCACAGTCTAAGGATAAGGGGTAAGCCATTTAGGACTGAAATGAGGAGGAATTTCTTCACCCAGAGAGTGGTGAACCTGTGGAATTCTCTGCCACAGAGGGCGGTGGAGGCCAATTCATTAAATATATTCAAGAAGGAGTTAGATATATTTCTTAAGGCTTAAGGGATCAAGGGATCTGGGGAGAAGGCAGGGACAGGGTACTGAGTTTGGATGATCAGCCATGATCTCACTGAATGGCGGAGCAGGCTCGGGGGCTGAATGGCCTACTCCTGCTCCTATCTTCTATGTTTCTATACAGTGCAGGAGGAGGCCATTCTGTCCCTCGACCCTGTTCCGCCATTCAATGAGATCATGGCTGGTCTGCAGCCTCACTCCATACACCCGCCTTTGGCCCATATCCCTTAATACCTTTGGTTAACAAAAATCTATCAGTCTCCGATTTAAAATGAACGATTGATCGAGCATCAATTGCTGTTTGCGGAAGAGAGTTCGAAACCTCTACCACCCTTTGTGTGTAGAAGTGTTTCCTAATTTCACTCCTGAAAGGTCTGGCTCTAATTTTTAGACTATGGCCCCAGTCCTAGAATCCCCAACCAGCGGAAATAGTTTCTCTCTATCTACCCTATCTGTTCCCCTTAATATCCTGAAAACTTCGATCAGATCACCCCTTAACTTTCTAAATTCCAGGGAATACAACCCTAGTTTGTGTAATCTCTCCTCGTAACTTAACCCTTGGAGTCTTTGAACGAGCTCTCCAATTATTCTCACTCCCCTCATATCCCTGCAAATTTTTCCCCTTAAAGTATCGATCCAATTCTTTTTTGAAAGTTACTATTGAATCTGCTTCCACCGCCCTTTCAGGCAGCGCGTTCCAGATCACAACAACTCGCTGTGTAAAAAACTGTTTCCTCATGTCACCTCTGGTTCTTTTACCGATTATCTTCAATCTGTGTCCTCTGGTTACCGACCCTCCTGCCGCTGGAAACAGTTTCTCTTTATTTACTCTATCCAAACCCTTCATGATTTTGAACGCCTCTATTAAATCTCTCCTTAACCTTCTGCTCTAAGGATAACAATCCCAGCTTCTTCAGTTTTTCCACATAACTGAAGTCCCTCATCCCTGGAACCATCCTGGTAAATCTCCTCTGCACCCTCTCCAAGGCGTTGACATCCTTCCTAAAGTGTGGTTCCCAGAATTGGACACAATACTCCAGCTGGGGACGAACCCAGTGATTTATAAGGGTTTAAGAACATAAGAAATAGAAGCAGGAGTCGGCCATTCGGCCCTTCGAGCCTGCTCCGCCATTCAATTAGATCATGGCTGATCTTCTGCCTCAACTCCATTCACCGGCCCTATCGCCATATCCCTTGATGCCCTTACTAGTCAGAAATCTATAGACTTCTGTTTTGAATATACCCAATGACTGAGCCTCCACAGCCCTCTGGGGTAGAGAATTCCAAAGATTCACCACCCTCTGTGTGAAGAAATTTCTTCTCATCTCAGTCCTGAATGGCCGACCCTTTATCCTGAGGCTGTGGCCCCTGGTTCTAGACTCCCCAGCCAAGGGAAACATTCTCCCAGCATCCACCCGATCAAGCCCTGTAATAATTGTGTATGCTTCAATGAGATCCCCTCTCATTCTTCTGAATTCAACAGAATACAGGCCTAGTTTACTCAATTTCTTCTCATACGACAGTCCCGCCATCCCAGGAATCAATCTCGTGAACCTTCGTTGCACTCCCTCTGTGGCAAGTATGTCCTTCCTTAGGTAAGGAGACCAAAATTGTACACAGTACTCCAGGTGTGGTCTCACCAAGGCCCTATATAATTGGAGTAAGACTCCTGTACTCAAATCCTCTTGTAATGAAGGCCAGCATACCATTTCCCTTCCTAATGGCTTGCTGCACCTGCACATTCACTTTCAGTGACTCATGTACAAGGACACCCAGGTCCCTTCGAGCATCTGCATTCCCCAATCTTTCACCATTTAGGAAATATTCTGCCTTTCTGTTCTTTCTACCAAAGTGAATAACTTCACATTTATCCACATTATATTCCATCTGCCATGTTCTCACCCACTCACTGAGCCTGTCGAGATCTCCTTGAAGCCTCTTCACATTCTCTTCACAACTGACACTGCCACCTAGCTTTGTATCATCAGCAAATTTAGAAATTTTACATTTAGTCCCCTCATCCAAATCATTGATATAGATTGTGAATAGCTGGGGCCCAAGTACCGATCCTTGTGGTACCCCACTAGTCACAGCCTGCCATCCTGAAAAAGATCCGTTTATCCCTACTCTTTGTTTTCTGTCTGTTAACCAGTTCTCAATCCATGCTAGTATATTACCCCCAATTCCATGTGCCCTCATTTTATTCACCAACCTCTTGTGTGGGACCTTATCGAAGGCCTTCTGAAAATCCAGATACACCACATCTACTGGTTCCCCTTTGTCTACTCCACTAGTTACATCCTCAAAGAACTCCAATAGGTTTGTCAAACAGGATTTCCCTTTCATAAATCCAGGTTGACTCTGCCCAATCTTACTATTAGTTTCTAAGTGCCCAGTTATTGCATCCTTTATAATAGATTCCAGCAATTTCCCAACTACTGATGTGAGGCTAACAGGTCTGTCGTTCCCCCTCTCCCTCCTTTCTTAAATAGCGAGGTTACATTTGCTACCCTCCAATCTGCAGGAACCGTTCCAGAATCTATAGAATTTTGGAAGATGACAACCAATGCTCCACTATTCCAATGGCCACCTCTTTCAAAACCCTAGGATGTAGGTCATCCCGTCCTTGGGATTTATCGACTTTTAGTCCCATTAATTTTGCTAGTACTGTTTTATTACTAATAATAATTTCTTTAAGTTCCTCATTCTCGCCACACCCTTGGTTTTCTCGTATTTCTGGGAGGTTTTTTGTGTATTGCTCCGTGAAGACAGAAACAAAGTATTTATTTAATTTCTCTGCCATTTCCTCATTCCCCATTATAAATTCTCCCGTCTCTGACTGTAAAGGACCTACATTTACCTTCGCCAGTCTTTTCCTTTTCACATACCTATAGAAGCTTTTAAATCCGTTTTTATATTTTTCGCTAGTTTGTGCTCATATTCCATTTTACCTTTTATCAATTTCTTGGTCCCCCTTTGCTGATTTCTAAACAGATCCCAATCCTCAGGCTGACCGCTTTTTCTGGCAACTTTATAAGCTTCCTCCTTTGACTTAATACTCAGTTTAATTTCTTTTAGCCATGGTTGGATCACTTTTCCTTTTGGGTTTTTATGCCCCAGAGGAATATATGTTTGTTGCAAATTATGCATTATTTCCTTGCATGTTAGCCATTGTATGTCCACCTTCATACCTTTTAGTGTAGTCTCCCAATCTACCATGGCCAACTTCACAGAATCACACAGAATCACAGAATCTACAGTGCAGATAGAGGCCATTTCGGCCCATCGAGCCTGCACCGACACATATCCCACCCTATCCCCGTAACCCCACGTATTTAATCCCCTAACACTAAGGGTCAATTTATCATCGCCAAATCAACCTAACCCGCACATCTTTGGACTGTGGGAGGAAACCGGAGCACCCGGAGGAAACCCACGCAGACACAGGGAGAATGTCCCTCATACCCTTGTAGTTTCCTCTGTTTAGATTGAAGACCTGAGTTTCAGATTGTACTACATCACTCTCAAACTTAATGTAAAATTACATAGAAACTTAGAAACATAGAAGATAGGAGCAGGAGTAGGCCATTCGGCCCCTCGAGCCTGCTCCGCCATTCAATGAGATCATGGCTGATCATCCAAATTCAGTACCCTGTCCCTGCCTTCTCCCCATATCCCTTGATCCCTTTAGCCTTAAGAAATATATCCAACTCCTTCTTGAATATATTTAATGAACTGGCCTCCACCACCCTCTGTGGCAGAGAATTCCACAGGCTCACCACTCTCTGGGTGAAGAAATTCCTCCTCATCTCAGTCCTAAATGGCTTACCCCTTATCCTTAGACTGTGACCCCTGGTTCTGGACTCCCCGACCATCGGGAACATCCTTCCTGCATCTAGTCTGTCTAGTCCTGTTAGAATTTTATAAGTTTCAATGAGATCCCCTCTCATTCTTCTGAACTCCAGCGAGTGCAAGCCCAATCAACCCAATCTCTCCTCATACGTCATGCCTGCCATCCCAGGTGTCAGCCTGGCGAATCTTCGCTGCACTCCTTCCATGGGAAGAACATCCTTCCTCAGATAAGGTGACCAAAACTGCACACAATACTCAAGGTGCGGTCTCACCAAGGCCCTGTACAACTGCAGCAAGACATCCTTGTTCCTGTACTCAAACCCTCTCGCTATGAAGGCCAACATACCAGTTGCCTTCATAACCGCCTCTAGGGAACCTGCTCATAACATGATAGAATTTCACATTCAGTTTGATTGTGAGAAACTTGGGTCTGAAACTAGTGTCTTAAACTTAAATAAAGGCAATTACAAGGGTTTGAAGACAGAGTTGGCGAAAGTGGACTGGAAAATAGATTGAAAGGTAAGATGGTAGATAAGCAGTGGCAGACTTTTAAGGAGATATTTCATAACTCTCAGCAAAGATATATTCCAGTGAGAAAGACTCTGAGAAGGATGAACAAAGGAAGTTAAGGAGGGGATCAAATTGAAAGAAAAGGCATACAATGTTGTGAAGATTAGTGATAGGCCAGAAGATTGGGAAATTTTTCAGAGACTTGCAAAGGATGACTAAAAAAATAATAGAGGGAGAAAATTGATTGAGATGGTAATGGGAGAGCCATTTACACTTCATCGAGAGCCATCTTTTGTTTAACTTGTCCCATTACCATCTCCTTTAGCCTCGCACCATCTCCTAATCTCTCCTGCCTTCCATCCGATCACAGACCTTCCCTTTTGTTCTTTCCTCCCCTCCCCCCTTTCCCTGCCCCAAGGCAACTTTCCCTGGGATCTGAGTGTCGTTGGCAAAGGCCAGCATTTATTGCCCAGCCCCTGCTTAAAAACCTGTTCCATCGCCAGCTTTTTCCAGTTCTGTCAAAGGGTCCCAGACCTGAACCGTTAACTCTGTTTCTCTCTCCACAGACGCTGTCGGACCTGCTGAGTATTTCCAGCATTTACTCTGTATCTAACCCGTGCTGTACCTGCCCTGGGAGTGTTTGATGGGACAGTGTAGAGGGAGCTTTACTCTGTATCTAACCCGTGCTGCACCTGCCCTGGGAGTGTTTGATGGGACAGTGTAGAGGGAGCTTTACTCGGTATCTAACCCGTGCTGTACCTGCCCTGGGAGTGTTTGATGGGACAGTGTAGAGGGAGATTTACTCTGTATCTAACCCGTGCTGTACCTGCCCTGGGAGTGTTTGATGGGACAGTGTAGAAGGAGATTTACTCTGTATCTAACCCGTGCTGTACCTGCCCTGGGAGTGTTTGATGGGGCAGTGTAGAGGGAGCTTTACTCTGTATCTAACCTGTGCTGTACCTGCCCTGGGAGTGTTTGATGGGACAGTGTAGAGGGAGATTTACTCTGTATCTAACCTGTGCTGTACCTGCCCTGGGAGTGTTTGATGGGACAGTGTAGAGGGAGCTTTACTCTGTATCTAACCCGTGCTGTACCTGCCCTGGGAGTGTTTGATGGAACAGTGTAGAGGGAGATTAACTCTGTATCTAACCTGTGCAGTACCTGCCCTGGGAGTGTTTGATGGGACAGTGCAGAGGGAGCTTTACTCTGTATCTAACCCGTGCTGTACCTGCCCTGGGAGTGCTTGATGGGACAGTATAGAGGGAGCTTTACTCTGTATCTAACCCGTGCTGTACCTGCCCTGGGAGTGCTTGATGGGACAGTATAGAGGGAGCTTTACTCTGTATCTAACCCGTGCTGTACCTGCCCTGGGAGTGTTTGATGGAACAGTGTAGAGGGAGATTAACTCTGTATCTAACCTGTGCAGTACCTGCCCTGGGAGTGTTTGATGGGACAGTGCAGAGGGAGCTTTACTCTGTATCTAACCCGTGCTGTACCTGCCCTGGGAGTGCTTGATGGGACAGTATAGAGGGAGCTTTACTCTGTATCTAACCCGTGCTGTACCTGCCCTGGGAGTGTTTGATGGGACAGTGTAGAGGGAGCTTTACTCTGTATCTAACTCGTGCTGTACCTGCCCTGGGAGTGTTTGATGGGACAGTGTAGAGGGAGCTTTACTCTGTATCTAACCTGTGCTGTAACTGCCCTGGGAGTGTTTGATGGGACAGTGTAGAGGGAGCTTTACTCTGTATTTAACCCGTGCTGTACCTGCCCTGGGAGTGTTTGATGGGACAGTGTAGAGGGAGCTTTACTCTGTATCTAACCTGTGCTGTACCTGCCCTGGGAGTGTTTGATGGGACAGTGTAGAGGGAGCTTTACTCTGTATCTAACCCGTGCTGTACCTGCCCTGGGAGTGTTTGATGGGACAGTGCAGAGGGAGCTTTACTCTGTATCTAACCCGTGCTGTACCTGCCCTGGGAGTGTTTGATGGGCAAGTGTAGAGGGAGCTTTACTCTGTATCTAACCCGTGCTGTACCTGCCCTGGGAGTGTTTGATGGGCAAGTGTAGAGGGAGCTTTACTCTGTATCTAACCCGTGCTGTACCTGCCCTGGGAGTGTTTGATGGGTCAGTGTAGAGGGAGCTTTACTCTGTATCTAACCCGTGCTGTACCTGCCCTGGGAGTGTTTGATGGGACAGTGTAGAGGGAGCTTTACTCTGTATCTAACCCGTGCTGTACCTGCCCTGGGAGTGTTTGATGGGACAGTGTAGAGGGAGATTTACTCTGTATCTAACCCGTGTTGTACCTGCCCTGGGAGTGTTTGATGGGACAGTGTAGAGGGATCTTTACTCTGTATCTAACCCGTGCTGTACCTGCCCTGGGAGTGTTTGATGGGACAGTGTAGAGGGAGCTTTACTCTGTATCTAACCCATGCTGTACCTGCCCTCACAAGCAAATTTGGCTAGGGTAAATAAAAGCAGAGAGTTAAATGCGTGGCTCAAAGACTGGTGTGGGAGAAATGGGTTTTGCTTCTTGGGACACTGGCACCAGTACCAGGACAGGAGAGAGCTGTTCCGTTGGGATGGACTTCACTTGGCCAGTGCTGGGACTAGAATCCTGGCGAATCGAATAACTGGGGTTGGAGAGAGGGCTTTAAACTAATTAGTGGGGGGGAGGTTTCAAGAGAGTGAAAAATAAAAATGTCAGCGGAGAAGGCAATAGAGCAAGGTAGCAGTGGGGGAATTAAAAACCAGAGCGTGTCAGGAAGGGACAGAATATATAAAGGTAAAGTAGTAAAGGGGGTAAAAGCAGGAATAAATTGTCGCAAAACATATTTAAAAGTTCTTTATCTGAATGCACGCAGCATTTGTAACAAAATAGACGAGTTGACGGTACAAATAACTGCACATGGGTCTGATCTGGCGGCCATTACGGAGACATGGCTGCAGGGTGACCATGACTGGGAACTAAACATCCAGGGGTATTTGACTATTAGGAAGGACAGACAGGAAGGAAAAGGAGGTGGGGTGGCTGTGTTAATAAAGGATGGAATCACTGCAATAGTGAGAAATGATATTGGGTCAAAGGATCAGGATATTAAAACGGTTTGGGTAGAAATAAGGAATAATAAGGGGAAAAAGTCACTAGTGGGCGTAGTCTATAGGCCTCCTAACAGTTGCAACTCTATTGGTCGGAGTATAAATCAGGAAATAGTTGGGGCTTGTAATAAGGGAACAGCTATAATCATGGGAGATTTTAACATTCATATTGACTGGACAAATCAAATTGGGCAGGGCAGCCTTGAGGAAGAGTTCCTAGAGTGCATTAGGGATGGGTTCCTTGAGCAGTATGTTACTGAACCAACCAGGGGGCAGGCAATCTTAGATCTGGTCCTGTGTAATGAGACAGGATTAATAAAAAATGTCCTAGTAAAGGATCCCCTTGGAATGAGTGACCATAACATGGTTGAATTCCAAATTCAGTTGGAGGGTGAGAGAGCTGGATCTCAAACCAGCGTACTAAGCTTAAATAAAGGAGACTGTGAAGGTATGAGAGCAGAGTTGACTAAAGTGGACTGGGAAAATAGATTAAGGTGTAAGACGGTACATGAGCAGTGGTGTACATTCAAGGAGATATTTCACAACTTTCAAGAAAAATATATTCCACTGAGGAAAAAGGGGCGTAAAAGAAAAGACAGCCATCCGTGGCTAAGTAACGTAATAAAGGATAGTATCCGACCGAAAACAAGGGCATATAAAGTAGCCAAATCTAGTGGGAGGATAGAAGATTGGGAAGCATTTAAAAGCCAGCAAAGAATAACTAAAAGATTAATTAAGAAAGGGAAGATAGATTATGAAAGTAAACTAGCAAAAAATATAAAAACAGATAGCAAGAGTTTCTACAGTTATATAAAAAGAAAAAGGGTGGCTAAAGTGAATGTTGGTCCCTTAGAGGACGAGACCGGGAAATTAGTAGTGGGGAACATGGAGATGGCAAAAACGCTGAACAAATATTTTGTATCAGTCTTTACAGTAGAGGACACTAAAAATATCCCAACACTGGACAAACAGGAGGCTATAAGGGGGGAGGAGCTAAACACAATTAAAATCACTAAGGAGATGGTACTCCGTAAGATAATGGGACTTAAGGCGGATAAATCCCCTGGACCTGATGACTTACATCCTAGGGTCTTGAGAGAGGTAGCGGTGGGGATTGCGGATGCATTAGTGGTAATTTTCCAAAACTCCCTGGATTCAGGCAAGGTCCCAGCAGATTGGAAAGCTGCTAATGTAACGCCCTTATTTAAAAAGGGAGGTAGACAAAAGGCTGGAAACTATCGACCAGTTAGCCTAACATCTGTGGTTGGTAAAATGTTGGAGTCCATTATTAAGGAAGCAGTAACAGGACATTTGGATAAGCATAATTTAATCAGACAGAGTCAGCATGGTTTTATAAAGGGGAAGTCCTGTTTGACAAATTTGCTCGAATTCTTTGAGGATGTAACAAACAGGGTGGATAAAGGGGAACCAGTGGATGTGGTGTATTTGGACTTCCAAAAGGCATTTGACAAGGTGCCACACAAAAGATTACTGCACAAGATAAAAAATCACGGGATTGGGGGTAATATACTGGCATGGGTGGAAGATTGACTATCTAACAGAAAACAGAGAGTTGGGATAAATGGTTCATTCTCGGGTTGGCAATCAGTAACTAGTGGTTTTCCACAGGGGTCAGTGCTGGGACCCCAACTCTTTACAATCTATATTAACGATTTGGAGGAAGGGACCGAGTGCAACATATCCAAGTTTGCCGACGATACAAAGATGGGAGGGAAAGCAGTGAGTGAGGAGGACATAAAAAACCTGCAAAAGCACATAGACAGGCTAAGTGAGTGGGCAGAAATTTGGCAGATGGAATATAATGTTGGAAAGTGTGAGGTTATGCACTTTGGCAGAAAAAATCAAAGAGCAAGTTATTATCTAAATGGAGAGAAACTGCAAAGTGCTACAGTACAAAGGGATCTGGGGGTCCTGGTGCATGAAACACAGAAGGTTAGTATGCAGGTACAGCAGGTGATCAGGAAGGCCAATGGAATCTTGGCTTTTATTGCAAGGGGGATGGAGTATAAAAGCAGGGAAGTCTTGCTTCAGTTATACAGGGTACTGGTGAGGCCACACCTGGAATATTGCATACAGTTTTGGTTTCCATATTTAAGAAAAGATATACTTGCTCTCGAGGCAGTTCAGAGAAGGTTCACTCAGTTGATTCCGGAGATGACAGGGTTGACGTATGAGGAAAGGTTGAGTAGGTTGGGCCTCTACTCATTGGAATTCAGAAGAATGAGAGGCGATCTTATCGAAACATATAAGATTGTGAGGGGGCTTGATTGGGTGGATGCGGTGAGGATGTTTCCACTGATGGGTGAGACTAGAACTAGGGGGCATAAACTTAGAATAAGGGGCTGCCCTTTCAAAACTGAGATGAGGAGAAACTTCTTCACTCAGAGGGTGGAAAATCTATGGAATTTGCTACCTCAGATAGCTTTGGAAGCTGCGACATTAAATAAATTTAAAACGGAGATAGACAGTTTCCTAGCTGATAAGGGAATTAGGGGTTACGGGGAGCGGGCAGGGAAGTGGACGTGAGTCTAGGTTCGGATCAGCCATGATCCTATTGAACGGCGGAGCAGGCCCGAGGGGCCATATAGCCTACTCCTGCTCCTACTTCTTATGTTCTTTTTCTCTTCACATATCTATAAAAGCTTTTACAGTCAGTTTTTATGTTCCCTGCAAGCTTACTCTCATATTGTATTTTCCCCTTCTTAATTAATCCCTTTGTCCTCCTTTGTTGAATCCTAAACTGCTTCCAATCCTCAGGTTTACTGCTTTTTCTGGCCAATTTATATGTCCTCTCCTTGGATCTTATGCTATCCCGAATTTCCCTTGTTAGCCACGGTTGAGTCACCATTTTTGTTTTATTTTTATGCCAAACTGGGGTGAACAAATTCTGTAGTTCATCCATGCGGTCTTTGAATGTTTGCCATTGCCTATCCACCGTCAACCCTTTGAGAGACATTCCCCAATCAATCCTACCCAACTCGCTCCTCAGACCATCGTAGTTTCCTTTATTTAAATTTAGGACCCTAGTCTCTGAGTCAACAACTTCATTCTCCATCTTAGTGAAGAATTCGATCATATTATGATCACTCGAACCCAAGGGGCCTTGTACAACAAGATTGCTAATTAATCCTTTCTCGTTACATGATACCCAGTCTAAGATGGCCTGATCTCTGGTTGGTTCCTCGACATATTGGTCCAGGAAACCATCCCGTAAACACTCCAGGAATTCCTCCTCCACAGTAGGGGACATGAGAGGGGCGGGGGGGGGAGGGAGTCCCTTAAAATGTGGAGGGGGTGGATGTCCCTTTACATGTGGAGGTGGTGGGTGTCCCTTTAAATGCGGAGGGGGTGGGTGTCCCTTCAAATGCAGAGGAGGTGGGTGTCCGTTCAAATGTGGAGGGGGTGGATGTCCCTTTACATGTGGAGGTGGTGGGTGTCCCTTTAAATGTGGAGGTGGGTGGGTGTCCCTTTAAATGTGGAGGTGGGTGGGTGTCCCTTTAATTGCGGGGGGGTGGGTGTCCCTTTAAATGCGGAGGGGGGTGGGTCTCCCTTTAAATGCGGAGGGGGTGGGTCTCCCTTTAAATGTGGAGGGGGTGGGTGTCCCTTTAAATGCGGAGGGGGGTGGGTCTCCCTTTAAATGTGGAGGGGGTGGGTGTCCCTTTAAATGTGGAGAGGCGGGGCCGCGCATGCTCATTCGGCCCCACCACAACACGAGGCTGCCAGTGCGCCTGTGCGGGGTCTCCGGGGAGCAGACGGAAGCCCGGGCCCGGGGAAGAGGCGGAATCAGCGGCCGGGGTAAAGTCAAGTGTTGGGGAATCGATTTAAATCGAGGTGAGGGGGGAGCGGAGAGCGAGATTATAAAGTAAAAGACGAGAAAAACCAAACCTGAGAGTCGGGCGGGCGGGACCTCCGCGGGCGCCGAACGGAGCGGATTGAGCCGCGCGGGGGGGCGGAGTGAGCCGGAGCAACGTCATTCTGACTGACGGGAGCACGGACCAATAGGAAGAGGGCTGAGCTGGGAGGACTGAACTGGGCGGCCTGGTCCTCCAACCAATGGCGGCGCGGCAAGGGGGCGGGGCCTCCTCTCCAGCTCAGGTGCGCTGGGGCCGATTGTGACGCGCTGTCCCCAGGTGAGAGCAGCTCAGGCAGCACAGAGCTGGGGCTGGAATCTGGGAGAGGGGCCGCAGGCAGCACAGAGCTGGGGCTGGAATCTGGGAGAGGGGCCGCAGGCAGCACAGAGCTGGGGCTGGAATCTGGGAGAGGGGCCGCAGGCAGCACAGAGCTGGGGCTGGAATCTGGGAGAGGGGCCGCAGGCAGCACAGAGCTGGGGCTGGAATCTGGGAGAGGGGCCGCAGGCAGCACAGAGCTGGGGCTGGAATCTGGGAGAGGGGCCGCAGGCAGCACAGAGCTGGGGCTGGAATCTGGGAGAGGGGCCGCAGGCAGCACAGAGCTGGGGCTGGAATCTGGGAGAGGGGCCGCAGGCAGCACAGAGCTGGGGCTGGAATCTGGGAGAGGGGCCGCAGGCAGCACAGAGCTGGGGCTGGAATCTGGGAGAGCGGCCGCAGGCAGCACAGAGCTGGGGCTGGAATCTGGGAGAGGGGCCGCAGGCAGCACAGAGCTGGGGCTGGAATCTGAGAGAGGGGCCGCAGGCAGCACAGAGCTGGGGCTGGAATCTGGGAGAGGGGCCGCAGGCAGCACAGAGCTGGGGCTGGAATCTGGGAGAGGGGCCGCAGGCAGCACAGAGCTGGGGCTGGAATCTGGGAGAGGGGCCGCAGGCAGCACAGAGCTGGGGCTGGAATCTGAGAGAGGGGCCGCAGGCAGCACAGAGCTGGGGCTGGAATCTGGGAGAGGGGCCGCAGGCAGCACAGAGCTGGGGCTGGAATCTGGGAGAGGGGCCGCAGGCAGCGGGCCTGGCAATAGGGCACAAGCTTCACAATACAAGCTTCTTTCAAATGCACAATTGTTTCCTACACACAGCCTGGGTCACTCTGCAAAAAAATCTGTTCAACAATTCATCATAACTCTCCCTTGCTTTAAGGAGAGGCGTAGAGTGCAAAAGCAAGGAAGTTATGATGAAACTGTGTAAAAGACTGGAGTCAGCTGTGGCTCAGTGGATAGCAGAGTCAGAAGGTTGTGGGTTCAAATCCCGCTCCAGGGACTTGAGCACATAAAGCGAGGCTGACACTCCAGTGCGGTGCTGAGGGAGCGCCGCACTGTCGGAGGGGCAGTACTGAGGGAGCTCCGCACTGTCGGAGGGGCAGTACTGAGGGAGTGCCGCACTGTCGGAGGGGCAGTACTGAGGGAGCGCTGCACTGTCAGAGGGTCAGTACTGAGGGAGCGCCGCACTGTCGGAGGAGCAGTACTGAGGGAGCGCTGCACTGTTGGATGGGCTGTACTGAGGGAGCGCCGCACTGTCGGAGGGGCAGTACTGAGGGAGCGCTGCACTGTTGGATGGGCTGTACTGAGGGAGCGCCGCACTGTCGGAGGGGCAGTACTGAGGGAGCACTGCACTGTCGGAGGGGCAGTACTGAGGGAGCGCTGCAGTGTCGGAGGTGCTGTCCTGCGGATGAGATGTTAAACCGAGGTCCCCATCTGCCCCCTCAGGTGGATGTAAAAGATCCCGTGGTGCTATTTCGAAGAAGTTATCCCTGGTGTTTTGAGCCCAATATTTATCCCTCAATCATCATGACGAAAAAATAAATTATCTGGTCATTATCGCATTGCTGTTTGTGGGAGCTTGCTGTGCGCAAATTGGCTGCTGCGTTCCCCACATTACAACAGTGACTACACTTCAAAAGTACTTCATTGGCTGTAAAGCGCTTTGGGACATCCGGTGGTCATGAAAGGCAGTTAAGAAGGCAAATGGTATGCTGGCCTTCATTACAAAAGGATTTGAGTACAGGAGTAAAGAAGTCTTACTCCAATTATATCTTCTTCTTAGGCAGTCCCTCGGAACCGAGGATAACTTGCTTACACATTAAAAATGAGTTCTCAGGTGACTGATGAGTCTAATGCGGGACCTACAGTCTCTGTCACAGGTGGGGCAGACGGTCGTTGAAGGGGCAGGTGGGTGGGGTGCTTGGGTTGACGTGCGCTCCTTGCGCTTGGCTTCCGCTTGCTCCCGGCGAGGAGACTCGAGCTGTTTGGCGCCTTCCCAGATGCTTCTTCTCCACTTTATGCGGTCTTGGGCCAGGGATTCCCAGGTGTCAGTGGGGATGTTACACTTTTTCAAGGAGGCTTTGAGGGTGTCCTTGAAGCATTTCCTCTGCCCACCTGGGGCTCTCTTGCCGTGTCGGAGCTCTGAGTAGAGCGCTTGTTTTGGGAGTCTCGTATCAGGCATGTGGACAATGTGACCCGTCCATCGGAGCTGATCGAGCGTGGTCAAAGCTTCGATGCTGGGGATGTTGGCCTGAGCGAGAACACTGACGTTGGTGCGTCTATCCTGCCAATGAATGTGCAGGATCTTGTGGAGGCAGCGTTGGTGGTACCTCTCCAGTGCTTCTCAAATCACTGGAGAGGTACCACCAATGCTGCCTCCAATTATATAGGGCCTTCGTGAGACCACACCTGGAGTACTGTGTACAATTTTGGTCTCCTTACGTAAGGAAGGATATACTTGCCATAGAGGGAGTGCAACGAAGGTTCACGAGATTGATTCCTGGGATGGCAGGACTGTTGTATGAGAAGAGATTGAGTAAACTAGACCTGTATTCTCTTGAATTCAGAAGAATGAGAGGGGATCTCATTGAAGCATACACAATTATTACAGGGCTTGATAGGGTGGATGCTGGGAGAATGTTCCCCTTGGCTGGGGAGTCGAGAACCAGGGGCCACAGCCTCAGGATAAAGGGTAGGCCATTCAGGACTGAGGTGAGAAGAAATTTCTTCACACAGAGGGCGGTGAATCTTTGGAATTCTCTACCCCAGAGGGCTGTGGAGGCTCAGTCATTGGGTCTATTCAAAACAGAGGTCGATAGATTTCTGACTAGTAAGGGCATCAAGGGATATGGCGATAGGGCCGGTGAATGGAGTTGAGGCAGAAGATTAGCCATGATCTCATTGAATGGCGGAGCAGGCTCGAGGGGCCGAATGGCCGACTCCTGCTCCTATTTCTTATGTTCTTATAAATACAAGTCTATCTTTCTTTCTTATTGTGTCCAATTCTGGGCACCGCACTTTAGGAAGGATGTGAAGGCCTTAGAGTGGCTGCAGAAAAGATTTACCAGAATGGTACCAGGGATGAGGGGCTTCAGTTATGTGGAGAGACTGGAGAAGCTGGAGTTGTTCTCCTTAGAGCAGAGAAGGTTAGGGGGAGATTGACCACAATGGTACCAGGGATGAAGGACTTCAGTTATGTGGAGAGACTGGAGAAGCTGGGGTTGTTCTCCTTGGAGCAGAGAAGGTTAGGGGAAGATTGACCAGAATGGTACCAGGGATGAAGGACTTCAGTTATGTGGAGAGACTGGAGAAGCTGGGGTTGTTCTCCTTAGAGCAGAGAAGGTTAGGGGGAGATTGACCACAATGGTACCAGGGATGAAGGACTTCAGTTATGTGGAGAGACTGGAGAAGCTGGGGTTGTTCTCCTTAGAGCAGAGAAGGTTAAGGGGAGATTAGATGGAGGTGTTCAAAATCATGAGGGGTCTGGACAGAGTAGATGGAGAGAAACTGTTCCCATTGGCGGAAGGCTCGAGAACCAGAGGACACAGATTTAAGGTGATTGTCAGAAGGTCCAAAGGTTCCTCACAGCTTACTGTCCCACCCAGCTTTGTATCATCAGCAAACTTGGACACATTACACTCGGACCCTTCATCCAGGTCATTAGTATAGATTGTAAATAGCTGAGGCCCCAACACTGATCCACGCGGCACCCCACTAGTTACAGCCTGCCAACCTGAAAAAGATCTGTTTATCCCTGCTCTCTGTTTTCAGTCCGTTAACCAATCCTCTGTCCATGCTACTATATTACCCCCAACCCCATGAGCCCTAATCTTGTGTAATAACCTTTTATGTGGCACCTTATCGAAAGCCTTTTGGAAATCCAAATATACTACATCCACTGGTTCCCCTCTATCTACCCTGTTAGTTACATTCTCAAAAAACTCTAATAAATTTGTCAAACACGATTTCCTTTTCATAAAACCACGTTGACTCTGCCGAATCATGTTATGATTTTCTAAGTGACTTGATACCACTTCCTTAACAATGGATTCCAGCATTTTCCCGATGACTGATGTAGCTTTCAAAAGCTCTTATAATAATGTGTCCGTGACCACACAAACCGCTCTGGGTACAGGTATACTGTGTATCAGTAAAACAGTCCGTGACTACACAAACCACTCTGGGTACAGGTATACTGTGTATCAGTAAAACAGTCCGTGACTACACAAACCACTCTGGGTACAGGTATATTGTGTATCAGTAAAACAGTCCGTGACAACACAAACCACTCTGGGTACAGGTATACTGTGTATCAGTAAAACAGTCCGTGACTACACAAACCACTCTGGGTCCAGGTATATTGTGTATCAGTAAAACAGTCCGTGACTACACAAACCACTCTGGGTACAGGTATATTGTGTATCAGTAAAACAGTCCGTGACTACACAAACCACTCTGGGTACAGGTATATTGTGTATCAGTAAAACAGTCCGTGACTACACAAACCACTCTGGGTCCAGGTATATTGTGTATCAGTAAAACAGTCCGTGACTACACAAACCACTCTGGGTCCAGGTATATTGTGTATCAGTAAAACAGTCCGTGACTACACAAACCACTCTGGGTCCAGGTATATTGTGTATCAGTAAAACAGTCCGTGACTACACAAACCACTCTGGGTACAGGTATATTGTGTATCAGTAAAACAGTCCGTGACTACACAAACCACTCTGGGTCCAGGTATATTGTGTATCAGTAAAACAGTCCATGACTACACAAACCACTCTGGGTCCAGGTATATTGTGTATCAGTAAAACAGTCCGTGACTACACAAACCACTCTGGGTACAGGTATATTGTGTATCAGTAAAACAGTCCGTGACTACACAAACCACTCTGGGTACAGATATATTGTGTATCAGTAAAACAGTCCGTGACTACACAAACCACTCTGGGTCCAGGTATATTGTGTATCAGTAAAACAGTCCATGACTACACAAACCACTCTGGGTCCAGGTATATTGTGTATCAGTAAAACAGTCTGTGACGACACAAACCACTCTGGGTCCAGGTATATTGTGTATCAGTAAAACAGTCCGTGACTACACAAACCACTCTGGGTCCAGGTATATTGTGTATCAGTAAAACAGTCCGTGACTACACAAACCACTCTGGGTCCAGGTATATTGTGTATATCAGTAAAACAGTCCGTGACTACACAAACCGCTCTGGGTACAGGTATATTGTGTATCAGTAAAACAGTCCATGACTACACAAACCACTCTGGGTACAGGTATATTGTGTATCAGTAAAACAGTCCGTGACTACACAAACCACCCTGGGTACAGGTATACTGTGTATCAGTAAAACAGCCCGTGACTACACAAACCACCCTGGGTACAGGTATATGGTGTATCAGTAAAACAGTCCGTGACTACACAAACCACTCTGGGTACAGGTATATTGTGTATCAGTAAAACAGTCGGTGACTACACAAACCGCTCTGGGTACAGGTATATTGTGTATCAGTAAAACAGTCCGTGACTACACAAACCACTCTGCGTACAGGTATATTGTGTATCAGTAAAACAGTCCGTGACTACACAAACCACTCTGGGACCAGGTATATTGTGTATCAGTAAAACAGTCCGTGACTACACAAACCACTCTGGGTACAGGTATATTGTGTATCAGTAAAACAGTCCGTGACTACACAAACCACTCTGGGTCCAGGTATATTGTGTATCAGTAAAACAGTCCGTGACTACACAAACCACTCTGGGTACAGGTATACTGTGTATCAGTAAAACAGTCCGTGACTACACAAACCACTCTGGGTCCAGGTATATTGTGTATCAGTAAAACAGTCCGTGACCACACAAACCACTCTGGGTCCAGGTATATTGTGTATCAGTAAAACAGTCCGTGACTACACAAACCACCCTGGGTACAGGTATATTGTGTATCAGTAAAACAGTCCGTGACTACACAAACCACTCTGGGTACAGGTATATTGTGTATCAGTAAAACAGTCCGTGACTACACAAAACACTCTGGGTCCAGGTATATTGTGTATCAGTAAAACAGTCCGTGACTACACAAACCACTCTGGGTCCAGGTATATTGTGTATCAGTAAAACAGTCCGTGACTACACAAACCACCCTGGGTACAGGTATATTGTGTATCAGTAAAACAGTCCGTGACTACACAAACCACTCTGGGTACAGGTATATTGTGTATCAGTAAAACAGTCCGTGACTACACAAACCACTCTGGGTACAGGTATATTGTGTATCAGTAAAACAGTCCGTGACTGCACAAACCGCTCTGGGTCCAGGTATATTGTGTATCAGTAAAACAGTCCGTGACTACACAAACCACTCTGGGTCCAGGTATATTGTGTATCAGTAAAACAGTCCGTGACTACACAAACCACTCTGGGTCCAGGTATATTGTGTATCAGTAAAACAGTCCGTGACTACACAAACCACTCTGGGTCCAGGTATATTGTGTATCAGTAAAACAGTCCGTGACTACACAAACCACTCTGGGTACAGGTATATTGTGTATCAGTAAAACAGTCCGTGACTACACAAACCACTCTGGGTACAGGTATACTGTGTATCAGTAAAACAGTCCATGACTACACAAACCACTCTGGGTACAGGTATACTGTGTATCAGTAAAACAGTCTGTGACTACACAAACCACTCTGGGTACAGGTATATTGTGTATCAGTAAAACAGTCCGTGACTACACAAACCACTCTGGGTCCAGGTATACTGTGTATCAGTAAAACAGTCCGTGACTACACAAACCACTCTGGGTCCAGGTATACTGTGTATCAGTAAAACAGTCCGTGACTACACAAACCACTCTGGGTACAGGTATATTGTGTATCAGTAAAACAGTCCGTGACTACACAAACCACTCTGGGTACAGGTATATTGTGTATCAGTAAAACAGTCCGTGACTACACAAACCACCCTGGGTACAGGTATATTGTGTATCAGTAAAACAGTCCGTGACTACACAAACCACTCTGGGTACAGGTATATTGTGTATCAGTAAAACAGTCCGTGACTACACAAACCACCCTGGGTCCAGGTATGTTGTGTATCAGTAAAACAGTCCGTGACTACACAACCCACTCTGGGTACAGGTATATTGTGTATCAGTAAAACAGTCCGTGACTACACAAACCACTCTGGGTACAGGTATATTGTGTATCAGTAAAACAGTCCGTGACTACACAAACCACTCTGGGTACAGGTATATTGTGTATCAGTAAAACAGTCCGTGACTACACAAACCACTCTGGGTCCAGGTATATTGTGTATCAGTAAAACAGTCCGTGACTACACAAACCACTCTGGGTCCAGGTATATTGTGTATCAGTAAAACAGTCCGTGACTACACAAACCACTCTGGGTCCAGGTATACTGTGTATCAGTAAAACAGTCCATGACTACACAAACCGCTCTGGGTACAGGTATATTGTGTATCAGTAAAACAGTCCGTGACTACACAAACCACTCTGGGTACAGGTATATTGTGTATCAGTAAAACAGTCCGTGACTACACAAACCACTCTGGGTACAGGTATATTGTGTATCAGTAAAACAGTCCGTGACTACACAAACCACTCTGGGTCCAGGGATATTGTGTATCAGTAAAACAGTCCGTGACTACACAAACCACTCTGGGTACAGGTATATTGTGTATCAGTAAAACAGTCCGTGACTACACAAACCACTCTGGGTACAGGTATATTGTGTATCAGTAAAACAGTCCATGTCGAAAGTCCTACAAGAGAGGGGGCGGTACTGGACCTAATTCTGGGGAATGTAGCCGGGCAAGTGGTGGAAGTGTCAGTAGGAGAGCATTTTGGCGACAGTGACCATAATTCGGTGAGATTTAAGGTGGTCATGGAAAAAGACAAAGACGGCCCGGAAATAAGGGTTCTAAATTGGGGGAAGGCCGATTTTAATATGATAAGGCAGGATCTGGCCAATGTGGACTGGGAGCAGCTGCTTATAGGAAAATCCACATCAAAACAGTGGGAGACTTTCAGAAGGGAAATAGAGAGAGTACAACGCCAACATGTTCCTGTAAAGGTCAAGGGTGGGACCAACAAGCAAAGGGAACCTTGGATGACAAGGGATATACAGAAATGCATTAGAAATAAGAGGGGGGCTTTTGGCAGTTACAAAAGACTAAAGACAGAAGAAGCCCTAGAGGAGTATAAAAAGTGCAGGGGCATATTTAAAAAAGAAATTAGGAGGGCGAGGAGGGGCCATGAAATAACACTGGCGAGCAAAATAAAGGAAAACCCTAAGATGTTTTATAAGTATATTAAGGGCAAGAGGATAACCAGGGAAAGGGTAGGGCCCATTAGGGACCAAAGTGGCAATCTGTGTGTAGAGCCAGAGGATGTAGGCGGGGTTTTAAATGAATTTTTTGCATCTGTGTTCACTATGGAGAAAGACGATGCAGACATAGAAATCGGGCAAGGGGACTGTGACATACTTGAACATATTAGCATCGAGAGGGAGGAGGTGCTAGCGGTTTTAGCGGGCCAAAAAGTGGATAAATCCCCAGGCCCGGACGAGATGTATCCCAGGCTGCTGTGGGAGGCAAGGGAGGAGATTGCAGGGGCTCTGACACTAATTTTCAGAACCTCTCTGGCCACAGGGGATGTACCAGAGGACTGGAGAACAGCTAACGTAGTACCATTATTCAAGAAAGGTAGCAGGGATAAACCAGGGAATTACAGGCCAGTGAGTCTAACATCTGTGGTGGGGAAATTATTGGAAAAAATTCTGAGGGACAAAATTAATCTCCACTTGGAGAGGCAAGGATTAATCGGGGATAGTCAGCATGGCTTTGTCAAGGGTAAATCATGTCTAACAAATCTGATCGAATTTTTCGAGGGGGTGACTAGTGGGGTGGATGAGGGAAATGCTGTGGATGTGGTCTACATGGACTTCAGTAAAGCTTTTGACAAAGTCCCGCATAGGAGACTGGTCAAGAAGGTAAGAGCCCATGGGATCCAGGGTGCCTTGGCGCGTTGGATCCTAAACTGGCTGAGTGGCAGGAGGCAGAGGGTGATGGTCGAAGGTTGCTTTTGTGACTGGAAGCCTGTGTCCAGTGGGGTACCTCAGGGATCGGTGCTGGGTCCCTTATTGTTTGTGATCTACATAAATGATTTGGATGAAAATGTAAAAGGTATGATCAGTAAGTTCGCAGATGACACGAAAATTGGTGGGGTGGTAAATTGCGAGGAGGAAAGCCTCCGGCTACAGGACGATATAAACGGGTTGGTCAGATGGGCGGAAAAGTGGCAAATGGAATTTAACCCTGAAAAGTGCGAGGTGATGCATTTTGGACGGACAAATAAGGCAAGGGAATACACAATGAGTGGTAGGACCCTAGGAAGTACAGAGGGTCAGAGGGACCTTGGTGTACATATACATAGATCCCTGAAGGCAGCGGAGCAGGTAGATAAGGTGGTTAAAAAGGCATATGGGATACTTGCCTTCATTAGCCGAGGCATAGAATATAAGAGCAGGGAGGTTATGATGGAGCTGTACAAAACGCTGGTGAGGCCACAGCTGGAGTACTGTGTGCAGTTCTGGTCGCCTCACTATAGGAAGGATGTGATTGCTTTGGAGAGGGTGCAGAGAAGATTCACCAGGATGTTACCTGGGATGGAGCGCCTCAGCTATGAAGAGAGGCTGGACAGGCTGGAGTTGTTTTCCTTGGAGCAGAGAAGGCTGAGGGGGGACCTGATTGAGGTGTACAAAATAATGAGGGGCATAGATAGGGTAGATAAAGAGGAACTTTTCCCCTTAGTGGGGGGGTCAATAACAAGGGGGCATAGATTCAGGGTAAGGGGCAGGAGATTTAGAGGGGATTTGAGGAGGAACTTTTTCACCCAGAGGGTGGTTGGAATGTGGAACTCAATGCCTGAAAGGGTGGTGCAGGCAGGAACCCTCACAACATTCAAGAAGCATTTGGATGAGCACTTGAAATGCCATTGCATACAAGGCTATGGACCAAATGCTGGAAAGTGGGATTAGACTGGACAGGGATGGATGGGCGGCGCAGACACGATGGGCCGAAGGGCCTCTTTCTGTGCTGTAAAACTCTATGACTCTATGACTCTATGACTACACAAACCACTCTGGGTCCAGGTATATTGTGTATCAGTAAAACAGTCCGTGACTACACAAACCACTCTGGGTCCAGGTATATTGTGTATCAGTAAAACAGTCCGTGACTACACAAACCACTCTGGGTACAGGGATACTGTGTATCAGTAAAACAGTCCGTGACTACACAAACCACTCTGGGTCCAGGTATAGTGTGTATCAGTAAAACAGTCCGTGACTACACAAACCACTCTGGGTACAGGTATATTGTGTATCAGTAAAACAGTCCGTGACTACACAAACCACTCTGGGTACAGGTATATTGTGTATCAGTAAAACAGTCCGTGACTACACAAACCACTCTGGGTACAGGTATATTGTGTATCAGTAGAACAGTCTGTGACTACACAAACCACTCTGGGTCCAGGTATATTGTGTATCAGTAAAACAGTCCGTGACTACACAAACCACTCTGGGTACAGGTATATTGTGTATCAGTAAAACAGTCCGTGACTACACAAACCACTCTGGGTACAGGTATATTGTGTATCAGTAAAACAGTCCATGACTACACAAACCACTCTGGGTCCAGGTATATTGTGTATCAGTAGAACAGTCTGTGACTACACAAACCACTCTGGGTACAGGTATATTGTGTATCAGTAAAACAGTCCGTGACTACACAAACCACTCTGGGTCCAGGTATATTGTGTATCAGTAAAACAGTCCGTGACTACACAAACCACTCTGCGTACAGGTATATTGTGTATCAGTAAAACAGTCCGTGACTACACAAACCACTCTGGGTCCAGGTATATTGTGTATCAGTAAAACAGTCCGTGACTACACAAACCACTCTGGGTATAGGTATACTGTGTATCAGTAAAACAGTCCGTGACTACACAAACCACTCTGGGTCCAGGTATATTGTGTATCAGTAAAACAGTCCGTGACTACACAAACCACTCTGGGTCCAGGTATATTGTGTATCAGTAAAACAGTCCGTGACTACACAAACCACTCTGGGTACAGGTATATTGTGTATCAGTAAAACAGTCCGTGACTACACAAACCACTCTGGGTACAGGTATACTGTGTATCAGTAGAACAGTCTGTGACTACACAAACCACTCTGGGTCCAGGTATATTGTGTATCAGTAAAACAGTCCGTGACTACACAAACCGCTCTGGGTCCAGGTATATTGTGTATCAGTAAAACAGTCCGTGACTACACAAAGCACTCTGGGTACAGGTATATTGTGTATCAGTAAAACAGTCCGTGACTACACAAACCACTCTGGGTCCAGGTATATTGTGTATCAGTAAAACAGTCCGTGACTACACAAACCACTCTGGGTCCAGGTATATTGTGTATCAGTAAAACAGTCCGTGACTACACAAACCACTCTGGGTACAGGTATACTGTGTATCAGTAAAACAGTCCGTGACTACACAAACCACTCTGGGTACAGGTATATTGTGTATCAGTAAAACAGTCCGTGACTACACAAACCACTCTGGGTACAGGTATATTGTGTATCAGCAAAACAGTCCGTGACTACACAAACCACTCTGGGTCCAGGTATATTGTGTATCAGTAAAACAGTCCGTGACTACACAAACCACTCTGGGTCCAGGTATATTGTGTATCAGTAAAACAGTCCGTGACTACACAAACCACTCTGGGTCCAGGTATATTGTGTATCAGTAAAACAGTCCGTGACTACACAAACCACTCTGGGTACAGGTATACTGTGTATCAGTAAAACAGTCCGTGACTACACAAACCACTCTGGGTACAGGTATATTGTGTATCAGTAAAACAGTCCGTGACTACACAAACCACTCTGGGTACAGGTATATTGTGTATCAGTAAAACAGTCCGTGACTACACAAACCACTCTGGGTCCAGGTATATTGTGTATCAGTAAAACAGTCCGTGACTACACAAACCACTCTGGGTACAGGGATACTGTGTATCAGTAAAACAGTCCGTGACTACACAAACCACTCTGGGTCCAGGTATAGTGTGTATCAGTAAAACAGTCCGTGACTACACAAACCACTCTGGGTACAGGTATATTGTGTATCAGTAAAACAGTCCGTGACTACACAAACCACTCTGGGTACAGGTATATTGTGTATCAGTAAAACAGTCCGTGACTACACAAACCACTCTGGGTACAGGTATATTGTGTATCAGTAGAACAGTCTGTGACTACACAAACCACTCTGGGTCCAGGTATATTGTGTATCAGTAGAACAGTCTGTGACTACACAAACCACTCTGGGTCCAGGTATATTGTGTATCAGTAGAACAGTCTGTGACTACACAAACCACTCTGGGTACAGGTATATTGTGTATCAGTAAAACAGTCCGTGACTACACAAACCACTCTGCGTACAGGTATATTATGTATCAGTAAAACAGTCCGTGACTACACAAACCACTCTGGGTCCAGGTATATTGTGTATCAGTAAAACAGTCCGTGACTACACAAACCACTCTGGGTCCAGGTATATTGTGTATCAGTAAAACAGTCCGTGACTACAGAAACCACTCTGGGTATAGGTATACTGTGTATCAGTAAAACAGTCCGTGACTACACAAACCACTCTGGGTCCAGGTATATTGTGTATCAGTAAAACAGTCCGTGACTACACAAACCACTCTGGGTCCAGGTATATTGTGTATCAGTAAAACAGTCCGTGACTACACAAACCACTCTGGGTACAGGTATATTGTGTATCAGTAAAACAGTCCGTGACTACACAAACCACTCTGGGTACAGGTATACTGTGTATCAGTAGAACAGTCTGTGACTACACAAACCACTCTGGGTCCAGGTATATTGTGTATCAGTAAAACAGTCCGTGACTACACAAACCGCTCTGGGTCCAGGTATATTGTGTATCAGTAAAACAGTCCGTGACTACACAAAGCACTCTGGGTACAGGTATATTGTGTATCAGTAAAACAGTCCGTGACTACACAAACCACTCTGGGTCCAGGTATATTGTGTATCAGTAAAACAGTCCGTGACTACACAAACCACTCTGGGTCCAGGTATATTGTGTATCAGTAAAACAGTCCGTGACTACACAAACCACTCTGGGTACAGGTATACTGTGTATCAGTAAAACAGTCCGTGACTACACAAACCACTCTGGGTACAGGTATATTGTGTATCAGTGAAACAGTCCGTGACTACACAAACCACTCTGGGTACAGGTATATTGTGTATCAGCAAAACAGTCCGTGACTACACAAACCACTCTGGGTCCAGGTATATTGTGTATCAGTAAAACAGTCCGTGACTACACAAACCACTCTGGGTCCAGGTATATTGTGTATCAGTAAAACAGTCCGTGACTACACAAACCACTCTGGGTACAGGTATATTGTGTATCAGTAAAACAGTCCGTGACTACACAAACCACTCTGGGTACAGGTATATTGTGTATCAGTAAAACAGTCCGTGACTACACAAACCACTCTGGGTCCAGGTATATTGTGTAACAGTAAAACAGTCCGTGACTACACAAACCACTCTGGGTACAGGTATATTGTGTATCAGTAAAACAGTCCGTGACTACACAAACCACTCTGGGTCCAGGTATATTGTGTATCAGTAAAACAGTCCGTGACTACAGAAACCACTCTGGGTACAGGTATATTGTGTATCAGTAAAACAGTCCATGACTACACAAACCACTCTGGGTACAGGTATATTGTGTATCAGTAAAACAGTCCGTGACTACACAAACCACTCTGGGTCCAGGTATATTGTGTATCAGTAAAACAGGTTTATTAAGCATTAAAAATCCAGTATAAAGAAGTAATACTTAACAAGAAGATAGTCACAGTCTGTTCGTTCAAACCCCGGCGTTCCTTCCGAGTGAGCGTGGCGCAAGTCTCCTGATGTATCTTGCTGTGTTCCGTTGACCCATGTGCGCTTCCTTGGGATCTTGCTGTGTTCTGTTGACCGAAGCTCCTATCAATCTCTGGTTACACGGTACGCTGCTTTCGATGTTCAAAAACTGTATCTTTATACCCTTTTCCCTCTCGTTTTGCCTACGTGGCAGTAATTAACCCTCTAACACCTGGTAAAAAGTCTTGCTTCCCTCGTTACCCACCTTATGACCTTGTTTGATCCTTCTGACTTTTTCTCCATGCATAACAAAGTACCCTTATCTCAGATGTTCACTTTTCACACACTTCCTAGAATGTTGACAAAACAGTCGGTCCATCCAATAGCTGGACCAATGAAGGACGTCTCCAACTCTTATCTATCTCTCTAGTTTTTATCTCTTTAAGCATAATATTGCTGAATTCCTCGTCTCCATAAACTTAGCACAACATTCCATTACTTCAGTAATTTTAAACAGAGCTTTTTAGTCAGGTTGGCATAATCCCATCCTGCTTTGCTCTCAGCCATTCTCCATTTTATACAGGCTTTTTGGATCTTAACATACAATTTCACATATTATAGTTATATAAAAATGGTTATAGAATCTTAATAATGTTTACTAAATCCTACAGGTACACCCTATCCTACATATCCCTACCTTGAGGGCGAGGCATTTGCCGACCCCTCTAAACTAAAATCTTACATATGGATTATTTTTCTTCCGTTTATGTAACTCTAACATGTTCTGGGCTGTGACCATATTTAAATGTGATTGGGCATTGGACTTTAGGTGTTTCAGGTAGCAGGTGTAGTAAGCACATCATTACTACAAGTTGGGCTATGACAAGTACATGGGAAATTATCCTAATCCAATGAGGAATTTCCATGTTTGTCCCTATGTTGTCTTATTAGTCCTAACAATTTTTGACTCCCTACCTTGTGACATTTGTGTTTAACTGGGTAGATCTTAAACAAACTTCTGATCTTACATAGTTCAAAGTTTTACTACATGGGTTACATATCTCAAATACAAAATCATTTCAAGTTGGAGAACAACCAGAGCGTGTGAAATAATACGAGCCTAAGGGCATGCTGATGTATTAAGCCCAATATCCCACCAGTGTGTGTTGTCCCTTATGCTTTCAATTTCAATATCTATTCTCCAGTTGTCTTGCTCCAAAACACAAAAAATGCTTTAGGGAGGCGTTCAGTCGTATCATGAGCTCACTGAAACCCTCAAACAATAGGGGAATGTCGGGTCTGAATTATGCCACATAACTGTGCAGCTCCTACTTAAAAACGTGTTGGTTGATGGGACTGTGGTAAACCACTGTCATACCTGTCTGTGTCTGTATGTGTATTCCACTAGGTACAGGTCTGGACATGCCTCGGCTGACTCCTCCCACTATTCCAGGTATATAAGTGACTACCTCCCAGTCCCTTAGTATTCTGGACGGGTCGACCACTCGAGACGAGACCTTCATTCTTTAGTTAATAAAAGCCTGATTGTTACTCGCTTAACCTCAGTCTTTTGAGTAATTGATGGCGCATCAATTTTATTAACTAAATTTTTTATAATGGAGAAGATCCTCACACCAGCATGCCTGGACCTGGACAGTCGGGAAGCGGACGCTTCCAGCAAGTTTGCTCACTGGCTCATGTGCTTCGAGACATTCCTGACTGCCTCCACTGCGGTCGAAACGGATGCGGACAAACTGTCTGTCCTGTTCTCCAAGGTGAACCACTGAGTGTACTCAGTCATCCGGGACGCGACCTCGTACACAGCCGCCCTCCAGCTCCTCAAGACCCAGTACACGCGCCCTGTGAACGAAGTATACGCTAGGCACCTTCTGGGGAGTCGCAAGCAACAACCTGGGGAATCGACTGAGGAATACCTCCAAGCACTGTCCGTGCTTGGCCGGGCCTGTGGGTGTAAGGCGGTAACGCCCACTAAGTACACGGAGGAACTCATCTGGGATGCCTTCGTAGCGGGCCACAGGTCCAACTACACCCGACAGCGACTGCTGGAGCAGAGTGACCTCACCCTCGACAAAGCCTCCGACATCGCACTAACGCTGGACGCAGCCTTCCGGGGCATGGATGCCTACTCCTCTGCACCGTGGACGCCGCGGGGAACGACAACCTGGGGCATGGTAGGACAGCCCCATAGCACCGTGCCACCCCAGCCACAGCCCAACAACGGCCCAACTACCGCAGCAGTGTCCCAAAGCCAGACAGCAGTATCCCAAGGCCAGAAATGCTACTTCTGTGGCCAGGCCAAACACCCCAGAGCGCGCTGCCCGGCGAAGAATGCGACCTGCTCGGGCTGCGGGAAAAAGGGACACTACGCCAGCGTCTGCAAGGCCAAAGCCACCCCGAACGCCAGCAGCGCCGCGTGTGGGCCGTGCGAGCCGCCATCTTGGGCCCCCAACAGCGCCGCGTGCGGGCCGCCATCTTGGGCCTCCCCAGCCATGTGCGAACCACCGCAGCAGCAGCCATCTTGGACGACTCCAGCCACATGGGAATCATGGACGCCGCCATCTTGGACACCAGCCGGGACGCAGCAGACCGCCAACCCCCCCCCCCATCTGATACTCGCAGCGACACACCGACCCCTACGCTGGCCTCTGTGACGCTGGACCAAACGAGACCGCACCAGCTAGCTCGGTCCAAAATGGACGTTAAGGTAAACGGCCATGCAATAAACTGCCTTTTTGACTCCGGGAGCACAGAGAGCTTCATCCACCCCGACACGGTGCGGCGTTGCTCTCTCCCAGTCCTGCCTGCGCACCAGCGGATTTCTATGGCCTCCGAGTCCCAGTCAGCGGACATTGGCGGCTACTGCGTGGTGACACTAGTAGTAGACGGGACTGTGTTCAATAATTTTAAACTCCTGGTCCTGCCCGACCTCTGCGCTGCCGTTCTACTGGGGTTGGATTTCCAGTGCCACCTCAAAAGCGTTACAATGGCGTACGGTGGCCCCCTCCCCCCACTCACAGTCCGCAGCCAGCAGCCTCCAAATTGCCCGCCGCGCACCAGATGCAACCTCTCCACACTCAGAGTCCCACCCCCCCCACTGTTTGCTAACCTCACCCCCGACTGTAAGCCCATCGCCACAAAGAGCAGGCGATACAGTGCCGGGGACAGGGTTTTCATCAAAACCGAAGTGGAACGGCTCCTGAAGGAGGGGATTATTGAGGGCAGCTCCAGCCCCTGGCAAGCCCAGGTTGTGGTCGTTAAGACCGGCGAGAAACAACGCCTGGTCATCGACTACAGCCAAACAATAAACCGCTACACCCTGCTGGACGCCTACCCACTCCCCCGCATAGCTGACATGGTCAACCAGATCGCGCAGTACCGCGTCTTTTCGACCATTGACCTGAAATCAGCGTACCACCAGCTCCCCATCAGCCCTGAAGACCGCCAGTATACTGCTTTTGAAGCAAACGGCCGCCTCTATCACTTCCTTAGGGTTCCCTTCGGCGTTACCAACGGGGTCTCCGTCTTCCAAAGGGAGATGGACCGGATGGTCGATCAAAACGAGCTGCAGGCCACTTTCCCTTACCTAGATAATGTGACCATCTGCGGCCATGACTTGCAGGATCATGACGCAAACCTCGAGAAATTCCTCCGCACCGCCCAACTCCTGAACCTGACATATAACAAGGAGAAGTGCATATTCCGCACAGACCGCCTCGCCATCCTTGGCTGTGTTGTGGAACACGGGGTCATCGGTCCCGACCCGGACCGGATGCGTCCCCTTATGGAACTCCCACTGCCCCACTGCCTAAAAGCTCTGAAGAGGTGCCTAGGGTTTTTTTCCTACTACGCTCAGTGGGTCCCCTACTATGCAGACAAAGCCCGTCCGCTGATCAAGTCCACCTCTTTTCCCGTGACGGCAGAGGCCCGCTTAGCCTTCCACCGTATCAAGGAAGACATTGCCAAAGCCACCATGCACGCAGTGGACGAATCCATCCCCTTCCAGGTGGAAAGCGATGCATCCGACTTCGCTCTGGCCGCCACCCTTAATCAGGCGGGGAGACCTGTGGCATTCTTCTCACGAACCCTCCAGGGCCCGGAGACCAGACACTTCGCGGTCGAAAAGGAGGCCCAGGCTATTGTGGAAGCTGTGCGTCATTGGAGGCACTACCTGGCCGGAAAACGATTTACCCTGCTCACTGACCAGCGTTCAGTTGCTTTTATGTTCAACAACAAGCAGAGGGGCAAAATCAAAAATGACAAGATCTTGAGGTGGAGAATCGAACTTTCCACCTACAATTACGAGATCTTGTACCGGCCTGGGAAGCTCAATGAACCCCCAGACGCCCTATCGCGTGGCACCTGCGCCAGCACGCAGATCGATAGGCTGAGGGCCCTCCACAATGACCTCTGCCACCCGGGGGTCACCAGGTTCTTCCACTTCATCAAGGCCCGCAACCTGCCTTACTCCATCGAGGAGGTCAGGACCATGACCAAGAACTGCCAAGTCTGCGCTGAGTGCAAACCGCACTTTTATAGACCAGACAGAGCCCACCTGATAAAAGCCACTCACCCTTTCGAACGCCTGAGCGTCGATTTCAAAGGGCCTCTCCCCTCCTCCGACCGCAATGTGTACTTCCTCAACATCATTGACGAGTACTCCCGGTTTCCGTTCGCTATCCCCTGCCCGGACATGACCAGTGCCACGGTCATTAAATCTCTGAACAGCCTCTTCACCCTGTTCGGTTTCCCCAGCTATATCCATAGCGACCGGGGCTCATCGTTTATGAGCTGGTAAACCACTGTCATACCTGTCTGTGTCTGTATGTGTATTCCACTAGGTACAGGTCTGGACATGCCTCGGCTGACTCCTCCCACTATTCCAGGTATATAAGTGACCACCTCCCAGTCCCTTAGTATTCTGGACGGGTCGACCACTCGAGACTAGACCTTCATTCTTTAGTTAATAAAAGCCTGATTGTTACTCGCTCAACCGTCAGCCGAGGCATGTCCAGACCTGTACCTAGTGGAATACACATACAGACACAGACAAGTATGACAGTGGTTTACCACAGGGACAGGTCCTGTTAGACCCGTAAACCATGGTAGTTGTGGTGGTAGTGACACAGGAGGCACCACCAAAATCACCTCAGACTGGATTCGGACTGGTTTTTCTCACGCTCTGTTACCTACAAAATAAAATTATTACAGTCACAGTTAAATTCAGTCTTACAATCATTTCGAGTGACATTACAGTTTCACATCTACTTCCTGATCTTCCAAGTCGAGATCCTTTCTCCCTTCCGTTTTTCAAAATAGCGGCCACGGGATCTTTTACACCCACCCGAGAGGGCAGACGGGGCAGCGGTTTAACATCGCATCCGAAAGATGGCACCTCTGACAGAGCAGCTCTCCCTCAGTACTGCCACGGAGTGTCAGCCTAGATTACGTGCTCAAGTCTCCAGAGTGGGACTCAAACCCACAATCTTCTGACTCTAGAGGTGAGAGTGTCACCCACTGAGCCGAGGCTGACCCTCTTAAACTCCAGCCTAGTTACTGGGGTTATCAGCATCTTCAAACCGCCCCACCGCCCCCCCAGCCCCCTAATTGCCATTATTAACACAGAACAGTCCTTCATGTGATTAACAGCAGAATGGGACTAGTGCGCTCAGGTGTGAACTCGCTGGTGTCTCAGCAGGTGAGTTGAACTGGTGAATCCCTTTTCACACAATTCACAATTCACAATTCAAATCGCTTTATTGGCATGATAAGTTACATCTTATGTTGCCAAAGCATCAAAATACATTCATGGTTTACCACATAAACGCAGTTCTATTCATACAGTGTATAAACAGGTATATCCCTGAGTGTATAAATATACATTCGCATTGTTTATATATATTCTTTTCTTAGTTTACTGGTTGGCTCTCTGTTCATGGCAAGCTGTAACATAGCGTGCCGCCAGTGTTATACAGCTTCTCTCCTCTCCCAGTAGGAATGGGAGTTTTTGGTTGTCATTCAGATTTCTGAAATCAGGGCATATTTGTGAGAATTTTTGGTAGAAATTCTCCCTGATGCCCTGATATTTTCCACAAGCTGTGAGGAAGTGCATCTCTGTCTCCACCACTCCCTGACTGCAGTGCGAGCATATCCTGTCCTCTCTTGGCAGCCTGGTCTGCCTGTGTCTGCCTTTTTCGATCGCTAGGCTATGTTCGCTAAGTCTGTACCTTGTCAAGGTTCTTCTCAGTTTGTTATCCTTTACCATGGTCAGGTAATCAGCTATGTTGTATTGTCTGTTTAGGGCCAAGTAGCAATTGAGTTTGCTTTGGGTTTTTGTTGTTTCTGCCCAATATGTCAGATATTTTTCCTTTTGCTTAGCGACGATTGTGTTGGGTCGAATTCTTTGTGTTACCCTGTCACTGTCCTGGGGCTGGTTATTGTTAGTATTGTTAGTAGTTACTTCACTGAGTCCCAGGACTAGTTGACTGAGGGTATTCTTCTTTATGGTCAGCTCTTGGCATTTCAGGGCGTCGTAGTGATAGCATTGGGGATTGCTCATTTGTAGATGATTCCAAAATTTGGTGGCTCTTTTTTGGATAGTGATTATTAATGGATATTGGCCTAGTTCCGCCCTGCATGCATTGTTTACTGTTTTCCTTTGAGTCCGGAGGATACTTTTACAGAATTCTGCATGTAGGATCTCAATTGGGTGTTTGTCCCATTTTGCAAATTCTTGTTGAGTTAGCGGTCCCCATACCTCACTGCCATAGAGTGCAATTGGTTCAATTACTGATTTGAAAATTTTGAGCCAAATGCTAATTGGGATTTCTATTTGGATTGATTTTTTGATGGCATAGAAAGCCCTTCTTGCTTTCTCTTTCAGTTCATTCACAGCCAGTTTGAAGTTTCCCGTAGAACTGATTTTTAAGCCCAAGTATGTGTAGTTAGTGGTTTGTTCAATTTTGGTTGTTCCTACTGTGAAATTTATTTTGGGTCCCTGATGTTTGGATCTTTGCTGGAACACAAGGACTTTGGTTTTTTGGGGATTTATTGTCAGGGCCCAAGTCTGGCAGTACGACTCCAGCAGGTCCAGGTTTTGCTGTAGCCCCTCTTTAGTAGGTGACAGCAGAACCAGGTCGTCTGCATAGAGGAGGAATTTAACCTTGGATTCATATAGGGTGAGGCCGGGTGCTGTAGATTGTTCAAGTAGTTTTGCCAATCCATTTATGTAAATATTAAAGAGTGTCGGTGAGATTGGCGAGCCCTGCGTCACCCCCCGCCCCTGTGGGAAGTATTTTGTTTGTTTGTCTCCAATTTTAACTGCACATTTGTTGTTTGTATACATTGATTTAATTACATCATATGTTTTCCCTCCTACCCCACTTTCGATAAGTTTCAGGAATAAACCGTCATGCCAGATGGAGTCGAAAGCCTTCTGGAAATCTACAAAGCATGCGTAGATTTTGCTTTTGTTATGGTGAACGTGTTTGTCAATTAGGGTCTGTAGGGTGAAGATATGATCGGATGTTCTATAGTTTGGCAGGAATCCAATTTGGCTTTTACTCAAGACATTGTGCTCCTCAAGGAAGTTTATAAGTCTTTTGTTTATGATGCTACAGAATACCTTCCCCAGGTTACTGTTTACACAGATGCCTCGATAGTTGTTTGGGTCGATTTTGTCCCCACTTTTGTATATGGGCGTTATGAGTCCTTTGTTCCAGATATCAGGGAAATAACCGACACTCAGAACCAAGTTGAAGAGTTTTAGGATAGCCAGTTTCATTTTGTTGTCTGTGTGTTTAATCATCTCGTTTAGTATGCCGTCTGTCCCGCAGGCTTTTCCTGGTCGCAGGTCCTTGAGTTTTTCAAGAAGTTCTTTTTCTGTTATTATGGCGTCCAGCGGGTTTTGGTTATCTTTTATGGCCATTTCTAGCTTTTCCAGTTTTTTGCATATTTGGTGTTGCTCTGGTCTTAGTGTGTTTTTCTGGTATAATTTTTCAAAGTGGTTTACCCATGTGTCCCCATTTTGAATGGCCAAATCGTCGTGTTGTTTTTTGTGTAGTGTTTTCAAGTTTTCCCAGAAACAATTGGAATCTATGGATTCCTCCATGGAGCTGAGTGTATTCTTAATATATTGCTCTTTTTTGGTTCTGAGTGTGTTTCTGTATTGTGTTAGTGTCTGACAATAAGTAAGGCGTAGTTCCTCGTTTTCTGGATGTCTGTGTTTTTGGTTTGATATTTTTCTAAGTTTTTTCCTCATGTTATGGCAATCTCGGTCAAACCATTTTTCATAGTTTTTTGTTTTGGGTTTGTTCTTGCGAGCTTTCAAGTTTGCATTTGTTGCCAAATTATCAAAAATATTGTTTAGTTTACTAACTGCCCGGTTTACGCCTTCTTTATTGTGAGTGTATATGTTATCCAGAAAGGTGTCTAAGAGAGCTTGAGTTGATGCATTGCTAATTGTTTTCTGGTATTTTTCCGTGTCGTTTTTGGCCCATCTGTACGATTTTTTGGTGTTGTACAGTTTACTGGGTTGTGTTTCTATGTTGTTTGTTTCTGTCTTTTTGAGGAACATAGTAATTTGACTGTGATCTGACAGTGTTGTTTGTGGTTTGACTGTGAATGCTCTGAAAGAGGATGGGTCTAAGTCTGTAATCATATAGTCTACTGTGCTGCAGCCAAGAGGTGAGCAATAGGTCGATCTTCCTAGGAGGTCTCCTATGAACCTACCATTGACAATGTACAGACCCAGGTTTCGACAGAGCTGTAGTAGCTGTTTTCCATTGGTATTTGACTGCTTGTCGCAGTTATGCCTGTATGGAAGGGAAGGGATGTCAAAGTGGTTATTCCCGAAAACGTAATTGTTTCCCTGATTATTGGTGAAGTCTGGTTCTTCGCCCGTTCTTGAATTGAGGTCCCCACAGATCAACACGTCCCCCTGGGCCTGGTATTGGATAATTTCCCCCTCCATGTTGGAGAAGGTGAGCAGGGGAACGGCATCTTCCCAGTATGAGTGCGCTGGTGTTTCCAAAGACCGGATGAGTGGGTAAACCTCTTCCCGCAGCAAGAGCAGCTGAACGGCCTCTCCCCGGTGTGGATGCGTCGATGTATCTCCAGGCCCTTGGAGCATTTGAAACTCTTGTCGCAGTCGGAACATTTAAACAGCCTCTCATCAGTGTGAACCAGCTGGTGTTCCCGCAGAGAGTCGGAACGTGTGAATCCTTTCCCGCACTCGGAGCAGGTGAACGGCCTCGTCAGTGTGAACTCGCTGGTGTGTCTGCAGATGGAATGAACGACGGAATCCTTTCTCGCACTCGGAGCAGGAGAACGGCCTCTCATCAGTGTGAACTCGCTGGTGTATCAGCAGAGCGGAGGGACGAGTGAAACCTTTCCCGCACTCTGAGCAGGTGAACGGCCTCTCGTCAGTGTGAACGCGCTGGTGTTCCCGCAGGGAGTCGGAACATGTGAATCCTTTCCCGCACTCGGAGCAGGTGAATGGCCTCTCGTCAGTGTGAACTCGCTGGTGTGTCTGCAGATGGAATGAACGACGGAATCCTTTCCCGCACTCGGAGCAGGAGAATGGCCTCTCGTTAGTGTGAACTCGCTGGTGTATCAGCAGAGCGGAGGGACGAGTGAAACCTTTCCCGCACTTGGAGCAGGTGAACGGCCACTCGTCAGTGTGAACTCGCTGGTGTTCCCGCAGAGTGGAGGGACGAGTGAATCCTTTCCCGCACTCGGAGCAGGAGAATGGCCTCTCGTCAGTGTGAACCAGCTGGTGTTCCCGCAGAGAGGAGGGACGAGTGAATCTTTTTCCGCACTCGGAGCAGGAGAACGGCCACTTCCCGGTGTGAACTTGCTGGTGTGTCAGCAGGGTGGAGGAGAGAGTGAACCCTTTCCCGCACTCAGAGCAGGTGAACGGCCTCTCCCCAGTGTGAACTCGCTGGTGTGTCAGCAGGGTGGAGGAGAGAGTGAATCCCTTCCCACACACGGAGCAGGTGAACGGCCTCTCCCTGGTGTGAACTCGCTGGTGGTGCTGTATCAGTTCGCTGGATCTTCTGAAGCCCTTCTTGCAGTCGAAGCACTGAAAAGGTCTCTCATCGGTGTGAACACGCTCGTGTATCAACAGGTTGCAAGACTGGTTAAACCTCTTCTCACAGAGAGAGCAGGCGAACGGCTTCTCCCCAGTGTGAACTCGCCGGTGTCTCCGCAGGGAGCCTGAATGAGCGAATCCCTTCCCACACACGGAGCAGGTGAATGGCCATTTCACGGAGTGACTGCGTTGATGAGTCTCCAGCTCGGAGAGGCAACTGAATCCTTTCCCGCATTCCCGACATTTGCATAGACTCTCCTTGCTTTGGTTACACTTGTGCCTCCCCAGGCTGCTCGTTCGGTTGAATCCACGGCCACACACAAGACACGCGTGCAGTTTGCCCGCAGTCTGATTGCTGCTTTCCGCTTCCATATGTCGATGATATTCAGGTCCTGATGAATCGAGTGACTCTGTCAGATCTTCGTGTGAAGTTTGCGTTAAGCTGCCCGTCTGCAATTCCTCCCCTTGCAAGAGACAGTAAAAGAGGTTTATATAAGTAATTAATGTAAATACAGGAGAGAAAAGAAAGAAAGACTGGCCTTTATACAGCGCCTTTCACGACCAACGGTTTTACAGCCAATGAATTACTTTATGAAGTGTAGTTGCTGTTGTAATGTGGGAAACACTGCAGCCAATTTACATGATAAATAATGGCCAGGACACCGGGGATAACTCTCCTGCCCTTCTTCAAAATAATGGGATCTTTTATGTCCACCTGAACGTCTCTTCCGAAAGACGGCCCTCCGACAGTGCGGCACTTCCTCAGTACTGCCCCTCCGACAGTGCAGCACTCCCTCAGTACTGACCCTCCGACAGCGCGGCGCTCCCTCAGTACTGCCCCTCCGACAGCACGGCGCTCCCTCAATACTGCCCCTCCGACAGCACGGCGGTCCCTCAGTACTGCCCCTCCGACAGCGCGGCACTCCTTCGGCACTGCCCCAGAGCGTCAGCCTAGGTTTATGTGCTCGAGTCCCTGGAGTGGGGACTTTGAACCCACAACTTTCTGACTGAGAGACGAGGGTGCTTCCAACGGAGCCACTGGCTGGCTCTCAATGTCTTTCACATCCTTGCTAAAGTGCGGTGGCTGGGGGAATTGTCACAGTCCCTTTAATCAGAAAAACACACGAGAGGGGGGAGGGAGTCCCTTTAAATGTGGAGGGGGGCGGGTGTCCCTTTAAATGTGGAGGGGGCAGGTGTCCCTTTAAATGAGGAGAGGGGAGGTCACGCCTGCTCATTCGGCCCCCTCACCCCAACACCAGGCTGCCAGTGCGCCTGCGCGGGGCTCCCCGGGAGCAGACGGAAGGCCGGGCCCAGGGAAGAGGCGGAATCAGCGGCCGGGGTAAAGTCAAGTGTTTGGGGAATCGATTTAAATCGAGGTGAGGGGGGAGCGGAGAGCGAGATTATAAAGTAAAATACGAGAAAAACCAAACCTGAGAGTCGGGCGAGCGGGCGGGACCTCCGCGGACGCCGAACGGAGCGGATTGAGCCGCAGCAATGTGATTCTGACTGACGGGAGCACTGACCAATAGGAAGAGGGCTGAGCTGGGAGGACTGAACTGGGTGGCCTGGTCCTCCAACCAATGGCGGCGCGCCTAGGGGGCGGGGTCTCCTCTCCAGCTCAGGTGCGCTGGGGCCGATTGTGACGCGCTGTCCCCAGGTGAGAGCAGCTCAGGCAGCACAGAGCTGGGGCTGGAATCTGGGAGAGGGGCCGCAGGCAGCACAGAGCTGGGGCTGGAATCTGGGAGAGGGGCCGCAGGCAGCACAGAGCTGGGGCTGGAATCTGGGAGAGGGGCCGCAGGCAGCACAGAGCTGGGGCTGGAATCTGGGAGAGGGGCCGCAGGCAGCGGGCCTGGCAAAGGGCCAGAAGCTTCACAATGCAAGCTTCTTTCAAATGCTAGAGTCCATTAGCAAAGATGTAATAGCAGAGCACTTGGAAATCAGTGACAGGATTGGACAAAGTCAACATGGATTTACAAAAGGTAAAACATGCTTGACTAATCTACTGGAATTTTTAGAGGATGTAACTGGTAAAATAGATAAGGGAGAACCAGTGGATGTGGTGTATTTGGACTTTCAGAAGGCTTTCGATAAGGTCCCGCATAAGAAATTAGCGTGTAAAGTTAAGGCACATGGGATTGGGGGAAAGGTACACTGACTTGGATAGAGAACTGGTTGGCAGACAGGAAGCAAAGAGTTGGAATAAACTGGTCTTTTTCTGAGTGGCAGGCAGTGACTAGTGGGGTACCGCAGGGATCGGTGCTTGGACCCCAGCTATTCACAATATATATTAATGATTTGATGAGGGAACTAGATGTAATATCTCCAAGTTTGCAGACGACACAAAGCTGGGTGGGCGTGTCTGCTGTGAGGAGGATGCCGAGAAACTCCAGAATGATTTGGACAGGTTGGGTGATTGGGCAGCAGCGAGAGAGTTCGAGTAGAGGAACAAGGATGTCTTGCTGCAGTTGTACAGGGCCTTAGTGAGACCACACCTTGAGTATTGTGTGCAGTTTTGGTCGCTTTATCTGAGGAAGGATGTTCTTGCCATGGAGGGAGTGCAGCGAAGATTCACCAGACTGATACCTGGGATGGCAGGAATGACGTATGAGGAGAGATTGGGTCTGTAGTGTATGTACCTTTAAGTGGAGAACTACTTTTTACAGCTCCTGTATACGTAGTACCGGCAGTGACCACACCTGTATATAACCCTGAGTAGGGATCTGTACTGTTTAGTTTTAGAGCAACCCTCATCCATCATGTTGTTTGTTACCTGCAGCCTCTGTCGATTATTTGAAGGACACACGACCTAAAGATATCCAGATTTAACATTGGCGACGAGTCGTTTCGAACCTACCTGCAACTCTGAAGAAGGCGGCCGATTCCACCAGTGCGGGCGTCAACCATCCAGGGAGAACTTGAGCATCGCAGAGGAGGCTGTAGAGAGCTGGGCTTGGTTCTCCAGCCGCAACGATCCAGCGCAGCAGGCTGGCAGCAGGTACGGCGCAGACCCTTCCCGGACAGCGGCGGCGGGAGCCGACCGACGGCACAGAAAAAGGCCGAGCAGCGACGACGGGTAAGAGAGGGTAAAGCGCACAGGGCGCAGCCGGGGTTGAAGACCGAGCGGCGTCAACGAGAGAGGGTGAAGCGCGCAGGGCGCAGCCGGGGTTGAAGACCGAGCGGCGTCAACGAGAGAAGCGCGCAGGAAAACGGGCAGAGCGCGGCCGGTTTCAAGGGCTGAGCAGCGTCCGCGGGGGAAGAAAAGAAAGCACGGGAGACGCCATTTGGGCCGCAGCGGAGAAGAAAGGGAAGCGCGGGAGACGCCATTTTGAGCCAGCGGAGAAGAAGGGAGAGCGCGGGTGACGCCATTTTGAGCCAGCGGAGAAGAAAGGAAAGCACGGGAGACGCCATTTTGAGCCAGCGGAGAAGAAGGGAGAGCGCGGGAGATGCCATTTTTAGCCAGTCTAACCACACCCAGGGATGCAGAAGAGTGGCAGGGTCACAGCGTTCGACAATGAGGTCGAAGATTGGGCGACATATGTAGAACGCATCGAAGTGTACTGCAAGGTGAATGAAGTGCCAGATGCCAGGAAAGCACTGGTATTGTTGAATTCCATGGATGCAAAAACGTACGGCTTACTGTGAAACCTAGTCACCCCAGAGAAGCCAGTGGAAAAGGATTTTGAAAGCATAGTGGCAATCCTACAGGACCACTTAAACCCCACACCGCTGCTGATAGCAGAAAGATTTAAGTTTCACAAAAGGAACCAGCATAAAGACGAAAGTAATGCTGAGTATTTAACGGAACTACGCAAGCTATCGAAACACTGCCAGTTTGGAACGGGACTAGCAGATACTTTAAGGGACAAGTTTGTGTGTGGGCTTCAAAGTGAAGGAACCCAGAAACGGCTTCTATCAGAAAAGGATCTTACGCTGGACAAGACTTTCAACATGGCAGTATCACACGAAGCAGCCGCACGGGGCGCTGCAGAGATACAACGGAGACCGCAAGAATATGGCACAAATGAAATGTCATATGGAGCAGTGAAGTGTTATCGCTGCGGCAGAACAACACACGACCATAAGGATTGTTGGTTCAAGGACCAAGTGTGCAGACAGTGTGGAAAAGTAGGACACATAATAAGAGTCTGCAGGTCGGGAAAGAAAACCAGCAGCAAGAAACCTCCACAGGAGAAGTACAAAAAGGTACATAAGGTGACGGAGAGTAGTTCAGACGAACAGAAAAGTGATACAGACTCCGGAAGCAAGGAGCTGGGTTGTCTGAAACTACATAATATAACCAAAATGGAGGATCACCAAACTATCTGGGTCACGCTCAAGATAGACAGAGTCCAAGTGAAAATGGAACTGGACACAGGATCAGCCCTAACAGTCATAAACTGAAGGGACTACAAGCGGCTATTCTCAAATATACCCTTGAGAGATACAGAGATTGTCTTGAAGACGTACACGGGGCAAAAAGTCTACCCCAAAGGAAAAATAAGGGTGAACGTGATATACAACAGCAAGGAAACACCAAAAATGGACTTATATGTATTGCCAGATGGAGGACCACCACTACTAGGACGTGAATGGATCCAGAAGATACAATTAGATTGGCATTCCATACAAGCGCTGACGGTAGATGCCAAAAAGGATGACGACGTCACACCTGGACGACTGTCAAAAATGCTAACTGACGCACAAGAAGTGTTCCAGGAGGGACTCGGAACACTAAAAGGCATAACAGCGACGATCAAAATAGAGGAAAATGCAAGCCCAAAGTTTTTTAAGGCCAGACCGGTGCCTTATGCGATCCGCCCAGCTGTTGAAGCAGAGCTGGAAGGTTTGGAACGTTCTGGAGTACTGTCCAAAGTGGACTGGAGCGAGTGGGCTACACCCATCGTTCCTGTAATGAAGAGGTCGTTGAGTAATACGCCTGGGGAACCAAAGAAGATTCGCATCTGTGGGGACTTTAAGGTGACAGTGAACCCAGTCCTTCACACGGTACAATATCCGCTTCCGCGGATTGAAGATATTTTCGCCTCGCTATCTGGAGGAAAACGCTTCACTAAGATTGATCTGGCCCAGGCGTACCTGCAAATGGAGGTAGAAGAAGCCTCGAAACAGTACCTCATGATCAACACTCATAAAGGTCTCTACTCATGGAATTGGGGGCAAAGTATTAACGTGGATAGAGAACTGGCTGGCGGATAGAAAACAGAGAGTTGGAATAAACGGCTCGTTTTCGGAGTGGCAGGCAGTGACCAGCGGGGTGCCGCAAGGATCTGTCCTGGGACCCCAGCTGTTCACAATATATATAAATGATCTGGATCAGGGAATTGGATGCAATATTTCCAAATTCGCTGACGACACTAAACTAGGAGGAGGGGTGGGCTCTGATGAGGATGTCAGGAGGCTACAGTGCGATTTGGACAGGTTGGGGGAATGGGCGGATACGTGGCAGATGCACTATAATGTGGATAAATGCGAGGTTATCCACTTTGGGGGTAAAAACAGGAGGGTAGATTATTATCTAAATGGCAATAGATTGGGAGATGGGGAAGTGCAGAGGGACCTGGGTGTTCTTGTGCACCAGTCACTGAAGGAGAGCATGCAGGTGCAACAGGCGATTAAGAAGGCAAATGGTATGTTGGCCTTCATATCAAGGGGGTTCGAGTATAGGAATAGGGATACCTTACTACAGCTGTACAAGGTGCTGGTGAGACCGCATCTGGAGTATTGTGTACAGTTTTGGTCGCCCCATCTGCGGAAGGATGTTCTTGCCATGGAAAGAGTGCAACGGCGATTCACCAGGCTGATACCTGGAATGGCGGGAATGACCTACGAAGAGAGATTAAATAGTTTGGGCTTGTACTCACTGGAGTTTAGAAGATTGAGAGGGGATCTCATCGAAACATATAAAATTATGGCAGGCCTGGACAGGCTGAATTCAGAGAGAATGTTTCCAATGGCCGGGGAGCACAGAACCAGGGGCCACAGTCTAAAAATAGCGGGCAAATCATTTAAAACAGAGATGAGGAAGAATTTCTTCACTCAAAGAGTGGTGAGCCTGTGGAATTCCCTGCCACAGAGGGCTGTGAAGGCTAATTCAATAAATATTTTCAAGAGAGAATTGGATATATTTCTGAAGGCTAAGGGGATTAAGGGTTACGGAGAAAAGGCGGGGACGGGGTACTGAACTGGTAAGATCAGCTATGATCTCAGACGAAGATCAGCCATGATCTCATTGAATGGCGGAGCAGGCTCGAAGGGCCGAATGGCCTACTCCTGTTCCTATCTCTATGTTTCTATGTTTAATACAACCGGCTGGTGTTCGGGGTAGCATCAGCTCCGGCTATTTGGCAAAGGGCAAAGGGCAATGGATCAAGTCCTGCAAGCGATTCCAGGGACCCAGTGTTATTTGGACGACATCCTGGTCACGGGCGAAAATGACAGTGATCACCTCGCCAACCTGGAGCAGGTACTCACTAGATTGAAGGAATATGGGCTCCGAGCTAATCGCCACAAATGCGAGTTTTTCCAGAAGCAGATCTCGTATTGTGGCCACGTTATTGATGAAGAGGGGTTACATAAGTCCCCTGAAAAGATTGAGGCAGTAGTCAAGGCTCCAGCACCGGAAAATGTGTCACAACTGAGGTCGTCCCTCGGGCTGGTGAACTACTACCACAAGTTCTTGCTGAATTTGTCTACAGTACTACACCCACTGAACACCCTACTGCAAACGGGGGTACCATGGAAGTGGAATGACGAATGTAAACGAGCTTTCCAGAAGTGCAAAGAATTGATCACATCAAAAGAGGTGTTGGCTCATTTCAACCCAGCACTACCAATTCGGTTGGCGTGTGATGCATCACCCTATGGCATTGGAGCGGTGCTGTCGCACAAATTCCCGGACGGCTTGGAGAGGCCAGTAGCCTTTGCGTCTCGGTCACTAACCTCAGCAGAGCGTAACTACGCCCAGATTGACAGGGAGGCCCTCAGCCTATAGTGTGGGGAGTGAAAAAGTTCAACCACTATCTGCATGGGCAGAAGTTCACCTTGCTGACTGACCACCAACCACTTGTCTCCATCTTTAATCCAAAGAAGGGCGTTCCGGTGATGACTGCGCAATGGCAACAAAGATGGTCCCTTTTTCTAGGGGCGAACCAATATGAAATAGAGTATAAGGGCACGAAACAGCATGGAAACGCTGATGGGCTATCACGCCTGCCACTGCCTACTGCGGAGAAGCACCAGCAGTGGACCCTGTCGAAATATTTTATTCGTCTATAATTGAACGCTTGCCAGTAACGAACGCCGGTATAGAGAAGGAGACCCGAAATAACCCGACACTGTCTCGGGTATATGATTTGACGGTGAAGGGATGGCCAACACATGGCGACTCACTGTTGCCAGCATTCTCATCCAGAAGAGAACAGCTGTCAGTATGCCAGGGGACCTTGATGTGTGGATCCCGAGTGGTAATTCCACCCAAGTTAAGGGAGAGAGTGCTCAATGAGCTTCACGAAGGCCATCTGGGAGGGGTGAAAATGAAAAGCCTTGCTAGGGCTTATGTGTGGTGGCCGGGGATTGATCAGCAAATCGAGGACCTGACAAAGAGCTGCTCAGGATGCCAGAAGGTCCAAAATGCACCACCACATGCCCCTCTACACCCATGGGAGTGACCCTCCTCTCCATGGCAACGAGTGCATATTGATTTTGCTGGTCCATTCATGGACTCAATGTTTTTAATAGCCATGGATGCGCACTCGAAATGGCCTGAGGTGATCAAAATGTCCTCCACCACCACGGAGAAAACGATTGCAGTCCTACGGACCATATTTGCCAGGAACGGCTTGCCAGAGCAGATTTGCTCTGATAACGGACCACAGTTTGTGTCCGAAGAGTTTCGGAAATTTATGAAAAGGAATGGGGTAAGGCATTACACGTCCGCCCTGTATCATCCAGCCTGACCCTTTCGGGATAGCGCCTTTCCGGAGGTTCTTGTTCTTGGTGCAGAGGCGATTCTGCCCCCCTTTCATCGGGTAGTTCATCGGGTTCCACTGCTACTGGGTCTGAAGTAGATACTACCGGTATGTCAGGTTCATCCCCAGGTACTCGAGACATGGGGTTGACGCATTCCTGTGATGCCAAGATCTGATCGACGTGGCGTCTCACAATGTTCTCCCCGACATCCACTGTGTACATTAATGGCCCCTGCCTTGTACATATCATTCCGGGTTGCCACTTCTCTGTTCGATAGTCCCGGGCCAAGACTGGTTGCCCTACATTGAAGCTCCTTGTCGGCTTCTCATTGATGTGCTGGAATTGTTTGTCCTCAACATTTCTTCGCACATTTGGTCTGAGCAAGTCGAGACGAGATCTCAACATTCAGTTAAAGAACATCATGGCCGGGGTCTGGTTGGTAACTGCATGTGTCGCGTTTCGGTAGGCGAATAAGAAATTGTCCATCTTATGCTGTAGTGGAATTTCCTCATCGCACATGGCCTTTGTCGCCTTCTTAAAGGTTTGTACGAACCTCTCAGCCAATCCATTGGTGGCTGGATGATACGGGGCGGATGTGTAATGCCTTACCCCATTCCTTTTCATGAATTTTTGGAACTCGTCGGACACAAACTGTGGTCCATTATCAGAGCAGATCTGCTCTGGCAACCCGTTTCTGGCAAATATGGTCCGTAGGACTGCAATCGTTTTCTCTGTAGTGGTTGAAGACATCTTTATCACCTCAGGCCACTTTGAATGAGCATCCACTGCTATTAAGAACATTGAGTCCATGAATGGACCAGCGAAATCAATGTGCACCCGTTGCCATGGAGAGGAGGGCCACTCCCATGGGTGTAGAGGGGCCTGTGGTGGTGCATTTTGGACCTTCTGGCATCCTAAGCAGCTCTTAGTTAGGTCTTCGATTTGTTGATCGATTCCCGGCCACCACACATAAGCCCTAGCAAGGCTTTTCATTTTCACTCCCCCCAGATGACCTTCATGTAGCTCATTTAGCACTCTCTCCCTTAACTTGGGTGGAATCACCACTCTGGATCCACACATCACTGTCCCCTGGCATACTAACAAAGACTGCCTACTTCCACCTCGGTAACATCGCCTGTCTCCGCCCCTGCCTCAGCTCATCCGCTGCTGAAACCCTCACCCGGGCCTTTGTTACCTCTAGACTTGACTATTCCAACACACTCCTGGCTGGCCTCCCACATTCCACCCTATGTGAACTTGAGGTCATTCAAAACTCGGCTGCCCGTGTCCTAACTCGCACCAAGTCCCGTTCACCCATCTCCCCTGTGCTCGCTGACCTACATTGACTCCCGGTTAAGCAACACCTCAATTTCAAAATTCTCATCCTTGTTTTTAAATCCCTCCATGGCCCTCCTTGCCCCTCCCTATCTCTGTAACCTCCTCCAGCCCCACAACCCCCTGAGATATCTGCACTCCTCTAATTCTGGCCTCTCGAATATCCCTGATTATAATCGCTCCACCATTGGTGGCCGTGCCTTCAGCCGCCTGGGCCCTAAGCTCTGGAATTCCCTCCCTAAACCTCTCCGCCTCGCTACCTCTCTATCCTCCTTTAAGACGCTCTTTAAAACCTCCCTCTTTGACCAAGCTTTTGGTCACCTGTCCTAATTTCTTGTTATGTGGCTCGGTGTCATTTTTTTTTCTTATAATACTCCTGTGAAACGCCTTGGGATGTTTTACTACATTAAAGGCGCTATATAAATACAAGTTGTTGTTGTTGTTTCATTTTTAAACATTTAACCGTTCTTGCAGTGACCGATGGCGGCTTTGCCTGGCTGAAGTTCTGGAGTGTCCAGAACCAGGGGTCACAGTCTCAGGATAAGGGGTGGGCCATTTAAGACTGAGGTGAGGAGGAATTTCTTCACTCAGAGGGTGGTGAATCTTTGGAATTCTCTGCCCCAGAGGGCTGTGGAGGCTCAGTCGATGAGTAGATTCAAGGCGGAGATCGAAAGGTGTTTGGGCTCTCGGGGAATCGAGGGATATGGGGATCGGGCGGGAAAGTGGAGTTGGGGTCGATGATCTTATTCAATGGCGGAGCAGGCTCGAGGGGCCGAATGGCCGACTCCTGCTCCTATAGAATCAGAATGGTTACAGCACAGAAGGCCATTCGGCCTGTCGAGCCCGTGCTGACTCTCAGCGAGTCCCACTCCCCGCCCTTTCCCCGTAACCCTGCACATTTCTTTACTTCAGGTACTTATCCAATTCCCTTTTGAAAGCAGTGATTGAATCTGCCTCCACCACCCTTTCAGGCAGTGCATTCCAGATCCTCACCACTCGCTCTGTAAAAAAGTTTTTCCTCATGTCGCCTTTGGACCTTCTGCCAATCCCCTTAAATCTGTGTCCTCTGGTTCTCGACCCTTCCGCCAATGGGAACAGTTTCTCTCTCTCTGCTCTGTCCAGACCCCTCATGATTTTGAACACCTCCATCAAATCTCCTCTCAACCTTCTCTGTTCTAAGGGGAACAACCCCAGCTTCTCCAGTCTCTCCACATCACTGAAGTCCCTCATCCCTGGAACCATTCTGCTCAATCTCCCCTTAACCTTCTCTGCTCCAAGGAGAACAACCCCAGCTTCTCCAGTCTCTCCACGTCACTGAAGTCCCTCATCCCTGGAACCATTCTGCTCAATCTCCCCTTAACCTTCTCTGCTCTAAGGAGAACAACCCCAGCTTCTCCAGTCTCTCCACGTCACTGAAGTCCCTCATCCCTGGAACCATTCTGGTCAATCTCCTCTCAACCTTCTCTGTTCCAAGGAGAACAACCCCAGCTTCTCCAGTCTCTCCACATCACTGAAGTCCTTCATCCCTGGAACCATTCTGGTCAATCTCCCCTTAACCTTCTCTGCTCCAAGGAGAACAACCCCAGCTTCTCCAGTCTATCCACGTCACTGAAGTCCCTCATCCCGGGAACCATTCTGGTAAATCTTTTCTGCACCCTCTCCAAGGCCTTCACATCCTTCCTAAAGTGTGGTGCCCAGAATTGGACACAATACTCCAGTTGAGGCCGAACCAGTGTTTTATAAACGTTCATCATCACCTCCTTCCTTTTGTCCTCTATGCCTCTATTTATGAAGCCCAGGAACCCGTATACTTTTTTAACCGCTTTCTCAACCTGCCCTGCCACCTTCAACGATTTGTGCACACATACCCCCAGGTCTCTCTGTTCCTGCACCCACTTTAGGATTGTACCCTTTAGTTTATATTGCCTCTCCTTGTTCCTACCAAAATGAATCACTTTGCACGTTTCTGCGTTAAATTTCATCTGTCACATGTCCACCCATTCCATTAAACATAGAAACATGGAAGATAGGAGCAGGAGTCGGCCATTCGGCAGGGAATTCCAGAGCTTAGGGCCCAGGCAACAGAAGGCACGGCCACCAATGGTGGAGCGATTATAATTAGGGATCCTCAAGAGGGCAGAATTAGAGGAGCGCAGATATCTCAGGGGGGTTGTGGGGCTGGAGGAGATTACAGAGATAGGGAGGGGCGAGGAGGGCCATGGAGGGGATTTGAAAACAAGGATGAGAATTTTGAAATCAAGGCGTTACTTAACCGGTCTCCTTGTTGGTGTAGATTTCTGTACTGTGAACCTGTCCATTTTTAGAGACTTCAGGCTTTCTTGAACAGTCTCTCTGTTTTCTGAAGATGAACTTTAATTCCATTTTTTCCCCACAGTTTCCATATGTACGCTGACGACACCCAGCTCTACATCACTACCACTTCTCTTGACCCCTCCACTGTCTCTAAATGGTCAGACTGCTTGTCCGACATCCAGTTCTGGATTAGCAGAAATGTTCTCCAATTAAATATTGGGAAGACCAAAGCCATTGTTTTCGGTCCCTGCCAGAAACTCTGTTCCCGAGCCACTGACTCCATCCCTCTTCCTAACATCTGTCTGAGGCTGAACCACACTGTTCACAACCTTGGTGCCATATTTGACCCTGAAATGAGCTTCTGACCGCATATCCGCAGCAAACAGTTGGAATAAACGGCTCTTTTTCCGAGCGGCAGGCAGTGACTAGTGGGGTACTGCAGGGATCGGTCCTTGGGCCCCAGCTATTCACAATATATATTAATGATCTAGACAAGGGAACTAGATGTAATATCTCCAAGTTTGCACACGACACAAAGCTGGGTGGGCGTGTGTGCTGTGAGGAGGAGACCGAGAAACTCCAGGATGAATTGGACCTGGTGGGTGATTGGGCAGATGCATGGCAGATGCAGTATAATGTGGATAAAAGCGAGGTTATCCACTTTGATGGCAAAAACAGGAAGGCAGATTATTATCTGAACGGCAATAGATTGGGAGAAGGGGAAGTGCAATGAGACCTGGGTGTCCTTGTGCACCAGTCGCTGAAGGTAAGCATGCAGGTGCAGCAGGCGGTTCAGAAGGCAAATGGTATGTTGGCCTTCATAGCGAGAGGGTTTGAGTACAGGAATAAGGATGTCTTGCTGCAGTTGTACAGGGCCTTGGTGAAACCACATCTTGAGTATTGTGTGCAGTTTTGGTCGCCTTATCTGAGGAAGGAGGTTCTTGCCATGGAAGGAGTGCAGCGAAGATTCACCAGGCTGATACCTGGGATGGCAGGAATGACGTATGAGGAGAGATTGGGTCGATTAGGCTTATATTCGCTAGAGTTTAGAAGAATGAGAGGGGAGCTCATTGAAACTTATAAAATTCTAACAGGACTAGACAGACTAGATGCAGGAAGGCTGTTCCCGATGGCAGGGGAGTCCAGGGCCAGGGGTCATAGTCTAAGGATAAGGGGTAAGCCATTTAGGACAGAAATTAGGAGGAATTTCTTCACCCAGAGAGTGGTGAACCTGTGGAATTCACTACCACAGAGGGCAGTAGAGGCCAATTCATTAAATATATTCAAGAAGGAGTTGGATATATTTCTTAAGGCTAAAGGGATCAAGGGATATGGGGAGAAGGCAGGGACCGGGTACTGAGTTTGGTTGATCAGCCATGATCTCGTTGAATGGCGGAGCAGGCTCGAGGGGCCGAATGCTCCTATCTTCTATGTTTCTATGTTCGGCCTCAGACAATGTTAGGGAGAAGGATGGAGTCAGTGGCTAGGGAACGGAGTTTGTGGGGTGTCTGTCCCTTTAACTACAATTCATAGAATTATAGATATTTACAGCACAGAAGGAGGCCATTCGGCCCATCATGTCCGTGCCGGCCGACAAAGAGCTCTCCTCCCTAATCCCACTTTCCAGCACTTGGTCCGTAGCCCTGTAGGTTACAGCACTTCAGGTGCACATCCAAGTACTTTTTAAATGTGATGAGGGTCTCTGCCTCCACCACCCTTTCAGGCAGTGAGTTCCAGACCCCCACCACCCTCCGGGTGAAAACATTTCTCCTCAAATCCCCTCTAAACCTCCGACCAATTACTTTAAATCTCTGCCCCCTGGTTATTGATCTGTCTGCTGAGGGAAATAAGTCCTTCCTATCCACTATCTCGGCCCCTCATAATGTTATACACCTCAATCAGGTCTCCCCTCAGCCTCCTCTGTTCCAAAGAAAACAACCCCAGCCTCTCCAATCTTTCCTGGTAGCTGAAATTCTCTAGTCCTGGCAACATCCTCGTAAATCTCCCGTCTCGAGCAGTCACATCTTTCCTGCAATGGGGACGACCAGAACTGCACGCGGTGGCCTAACTGGTGTTTTTGTACAGTTCAAGCAGAACCTCCCTGCTCTTACATGATGCAGAAAGAGAGAGGCACTGCCCCTTTAAATACCTGGGGACACATAGAAACATAGAAGATAGGAGCAGGAGTAGGCCATTCGGCCCCTCGAGCCTGCTCCGCCATTCAATGAGATCATGGCTGATCATCCAAATTCAGTACCCTGTCCCTGCCTTCTCTCCATATCCCTTGATCCCTTTAGCCTTAAGAAATATATCCAACTCCTTCTTGAATATATTTAATGAATTGGCCTCTACTGCCTTCTGTGGTAGTGAATTCCACAGGTTCACCACTCTCTGGGTGAAGAAATTCCTCCTCATTTCTGTCCTAAATAGCTTACCCCTTATCCTTAGACTGTGACCCCTGGTTCTGGACACCCCCGCTATCGGGAACATCCTTCCTGCATCTAGTCTGTGTCGTCCTGTTAGAATTTTATAAGTTTCAATGAGATCCCCTCTCATTCTTCTAAACTCCAGCAAGTACAAGCTCAATCAACCCAATCTCTCCTCATACATCATTCCTGCCATCCCAGGTATCAGCCTGGTGAATCTTCGCTGCACTCCTTCCATGGCAAGAAAATCCTTCCTCAGATAAGGCGACCAAAACTGCACACAATATTGAAGGTGTGAACTCACCAAGGCCCTGTACAACTGCAGCAAGACATCCTTGTTCCTGTACTCAAACCCTTACGCTACGAAGGCCAACATACCATTTGCCTTCTTAACCGCCTGCTGCACCTGCATGCTTACCTTCAGCGACTGGTGCACAAGGACACCCAGGTCTCGTTGCACTTCCCCTTCTCCCAATCTATTGCCATTCAGATAATAATCTGCCTTCCTGTTTTTGACACCAAAGTGGATAACCTCGCATTTATCCACGTTATTTTGCATCTGCCATGTTTCTGCCCAGTCACCCAACCTGTCCAAATCATACTGGAGTTTCTCGGCATCCTCCTCACAGCACACACGCCCACCCAGCTTTGTGTCGTCTGCAAACTTGGAGATATTACATCTAGTTCCCTCGTCCAGATCATTAATATATATTGTGAATAGCTGGGGTCCAAGGACTGAACCCTGTGGTACCCCACTAGTCACTGCCTGCCACTCGGAAAAAGACCCGTTTATTCCAATCCCATGAGCCGCCGCTGTTTCCCGGTTTCTTCAGCCGGTTCCACCAAGTCCGACTCAGGGCAAAGGACAGGAGCCAGGCTCCCAGAATGGCCCGCGGCCCCGGGGAGCATGCGCACTCTCAGCGGGGAAATCAGCGCGTTGCATAGAGTGGTTTCTGGGGCGCAGGGAATTGTGGGTGCTGCTGCCGCCATTAGTCAGCGGCTGTGGGGAAGAGTTTTATTGCAGGCTGACAGAAGTCGGTCCCTGGCCGCCTGTGTAGGTCTTTTTGTTGCAGCAGTTTGAGCTGGAGTGGAGATGGAGGAGAAGCTGCTGGGTTTTCGATGGAATCTGGAACAGTACCCATGGATTGGAGGGTAGCTAATGTCACCCCACTATTCAAAAAAGGCGGTAGAGAGAAAATGGGGAATTACAGACCGGTCATCCTGACATCGGTAGTGGGGAAAATGCTAGAGTCCATTATAAATGATGTAATAGCAGAGCACTTGGAAAACAGTGACAGGATCGGACAAAGTCAACATGGATTTACAAAAGGTAAATCGTGCTTTACTAATCTACTGGAATTTTTTGAGGATGTAACTAGTAAAATAGATAAGGGCGAACCAGTGGATGTGGTGTATTTGGACTTTCAGAAGGCTTTCGATAAGGTCCCACATAAGAGATTAGCGTGTAAAGTTAAGGCACATGGGATTGGGGGGCAAGGTATTGACTTGGATAGAGAACTGGTTGGCAGATAGAAAGCAAAGAGTTGGAATAAACGGGTCTTTTTCCGAGTGGCAGGCAGTGATTAGTGGGGTACCGCAGGGATCAGTCCTTGTGTGCAGTTTTGGTCACCTTATCTGAGGAAGGATATTCTTGCCATGGAAGGAGTCCAGCCAAGATTCACCAGGCTGATACCTGGGATGGCAGGAATGATGTATGAGGAGAGATTGGGTCGATTGGGCTTGTACTCACTGGAGTTTAGAAGAATGAGAGGGGATCTCATTGAAACTTATAAAATTCTGGCAGGACTGGACAGACTGGATGCAGGGAGGATGTTCCCGATGGTCGGGGAATCCAGAACCAGGGGTCACAGTCTAAGGATAAGGGGTAGGCCTTTTAGGACAGAAATGAGGAGGAATTTCTTCACCCAGAGAGTGGTGAGCCTGTGGAATTCTCTACCACAGAAGGAAGTAGAGGCCAATTCATTAAATATATTCAAGAAGGAGTTGGATATATTTCTTAAGGCTAAAGGGATCAAGGGGTATGGGGAGAAAGCAGGGACCGGGTACTGAATTTGGATGATCAGCCATGATCGCATTGAATGGCAGAGCAGGCTCGAGGGGCCGAATGGCCTACTCCTGCTCCTATCTTCTATGTTTCTATCTCTTATGCACGACCTTATCGAAAGCCTTTTGAAAGTCCAAATACACCACATCAACTGGTTCTCCCTTATCTATTTTACCAGTTACATCCTCAAAAAATTCCAGTAGATTAGTCAAGCACGATTTACCTTTTGTAAATCCATGTTGACTTTGTCCGATCCGGTCACTGTTTTCCAAGTGCTCTGCTATTACATCTTTTATAATGGACTCTCGCATTTTCCCCACTACCGATGTCAGGCTTACCGGTCTGTAATTCCCCGTTTTCTCTCTACCACCTTTTTTGAACAGTGGCGCAACATTAGCTACCCGCCAATCCATGGGTACTGTTCCAGAGTCTATCGAATTTTGGAAGATGACCAGCAATGCATCTACTATTTCTAGGGCCACTTCCTTAAGTACCCTAGGATGTAGATTATCTTCTATGTTTCTATGTATTCAATCTTTCCTTGTAGCTGAAATTCTCTAGTCCTGGCTACATCCTCGTAAATCTCCCGTCTCGAGCACACAGTCACATCTTTCCTGCAATGGGGTGAGCAGAACTGCACGCAGCACTCTAGCCGGTGGCCTAACTGGTGTTTTTGTGCATTTCAAGCAGAACTTCCCTGCTCTCACATGATACAGAGAGAGGCACTGCCCCTTTAAATACCTGGGGAGCACCCATTCCCCTTTAAATGGCCAAGCAATATTTTGTGTTGAAAAGGGGCCGCAGTCCCCTTTGACTCACCCCCCCCCACCCTCTCACCCACCACAAATACTCACAAGAGAGAGAGAGAGCGGAGGAAGAATGCTGGCCTTTGTCCCTTTAAAAGTGGCTGCCCACCAAAATGTTCACAGCACCAGGACTCATTGTTCTGGATAAAAGAGAAAAGGTTTACTTATTTTTAAATGAATGCAGTTGATGAACAGCCTTGCAATAAAGGTAATGTAAAGGAATAAACACTCACAAGCTGGGTTTTTTCCACCCCCTCCTCCCCTTCCCTTTAACAGCTCCTGCAGACAATGAAAGCAGGAAAACGGCGCGCGCAGCCCACCGAGGTCCCGCCCCCCTCCCTCCCGCGCCGCCATTGGTTGGAGGACCGTCAGCCCGCCCGGTCGTCCCAGCCCTTTCCCCGCTCCTGATTGGCGGGCGCCTCGCGTCAATCACCCCCTCGGATTACGTGCTGACGCCAGCACGCAACGCCAAAGGGGTCGGTTGGATCGGCGCGCGCCACCGCAAGGTAAAAAAAAAGACACCCCACACAATTGAGGAAAAACAACAATAATAATAATCGCACTTTAGAGGGGAGGAGGGTGGGGGAATTAATGAGTGTTTTCAATTCGTTTCGGAAAAAAAAATATTTGAAAAGCTTCCCAACGGTGCGTGGCGGGCTGCGCATGCGCTCCAGCCAGCCTTGGACTCCCCCACGTGGGCCCGGGGGCCGGACACGCCCACTTACCTTACCCTGCACCAATCACAGCGCGGGCAGGCGCTTCAACAATCACCACCTGTCAATCACCCTCCCTTCCCCTGCACCAATCACAGCGCGGGCAGGCGCTTCTCTCAATCGCCACCTGTCAATCACCCTCCCTTCCCCCTCGTGGTGTCGATTGACAGCGGTGTCAGCCAATGAGGTGCAGGAAGGGGCGGGACCGGGGCCAGGACTGACAGCAAGCCTGAACTAACTCAATTAAATACCTGCATGTAGCCAAAAAAACACTTTTATTTAGTCAGCCAAAAAACAGCAAAGCAAGTAAGGTTTCCTGAGTCAGCAAAGCCTATTTTGAAGAATTCTAGAGCGATATCGCAGTGATCGGTCCTTGGACCCCAGCTATTCACAGTATATATTAATGATCTAGACAAGGGAACTAGATGTAATATCTCCAAGTTTGCAGACGACACAAAGCTGGGTGAGTGTGTGCTGTGAGGAGGATGCCGAGAAACTCCAGGATGATTTGGACAGGTTGGGTGACTGGGCAGAAGCATGGCAGATGCAGTATAATGTGGATAAATGTGAGGTTATCCACTTTGGTGTCAAAAACAGGAAGGCAGATTATTATCTGAACGGCAATAGATTGGGAGAGGGGGAAGTGCAATGAGACCTGGGTGTCCTTGTGCACCAGTCGCTGAAGGTAAGCATGCAGGTGCAGCAGGCGGTTAAGAAGGCAAAAGGTATGTTGGCCTTCGTAGCGAGAGGGTTTGAGTACAGGAACAAGGATGTCTTGCTGCAGTTGTACAGGGCCTTGGTGAGACCACACCTTGAGTACTGTGTGCAGTTTTGGTCACCTTATCTGAGGAAGGATGTTCTTGCCATGGAGGGAGTGCAGCGAAGATTCACCAGACTGATACCTGGGATGGCAGGAATGACGTATGAGGAGAGATTGGGTCGATTGGGCTTATACTCGCTGGAGTTTAGAAGAATGAGAGGGGATCTCATTGAAACTTATAAAATTCTAACAGGACTAGACAGACTAGATGCAGGAATGATGTTCCCGATGGCCGGGGAGTCCAGAACCAGGGGTCACAGTCTAAGGAAAAGGGGTAAGCCTTTTAGGACAGAGATGAGGAGGAATTTCTTCACCGAGAGAATGGTGAACCTGTGGAATTCTCTACCACAGAAGGCAGTTGAGGCCAATCCATTAAATATATTCAAGAAGGAGTTAGATATATTTCTTAAGGCTAAAGGGATCAAGGGATCTGGGGAGAAAGCAAGGACAGGGTACTGAGTTTGGATGATCAGCCATGATCTCATCGAATGGCGGAGCAGGCTCGAGGGCCCGAATGGCCTACTCCTGCTCCTATCTTCTATGTTTCTATACAGGGCAGGAGGAGGCCATTCTGTCCCTCGAGCCTGTTCCGCCATTCAATGAGATCATGGCTGGTCTGCAGCCTCACTCCATACACCCGCCTTTGGCCCATATCCCTTAATTGCTTTGGTTAACAAAAATCTATCAATCTCAGATTTAAAATTAACAATTGATCGAGCATCAATTGCTGTTTGCGGAAGAGAGTTCCAAACCTCTACCACCCTTTGTGTGTAGAAGTGTTTCCTAATTTCACTCCTGAAAGGTCTGGCTCTAATTTTTAGACTATGGCCCCAGTCCTAGAATCCCCAACCAGCGGAAATAGTTTCTCTCTCTCTACCCTATCTGTTCCCCTTAATATCCTGAAAACTTCGATCAGATCACCCCTTAACTTTCTAAATTCCAGGGAATACAACCCTAGTTTGTGTAATCCCTCCTCGTAACTTAACCCTTGAAGTCTTTGAACGAGCTCTCCAATTATTCTCACTCCCCTCATATCCCTGCAAATTTTTCCCCTTAAAGTATCGATCCAATTCTTTTTTGAAAGTTACTATTGAATCTGCTTCCACCGCCCTTTCAGGCAGCGCGTTCCAGATCACAACAACTCGCTGTGTAAAAAACTGTTTCCTCATGTCACCTCTGGTTCTTTTACCGATTATCTTCAATCTGTGTCCTCTGGTTACCGACCCTCCTGCCGCTGGAAACAGTTTCTCTTTATTTACTCTATCCAAACCCTTCATGATTTTGAACGCCTCTATTAAATCTCTCCTTAACCTTCTGCTCTAAGGATAACAACCCCAGCTTCTCCAGTCTCTCCACATAACTGAAGTCCCTCATCCCTGGAACCATCCTGGTAAATCTCCTCTGCACCCTCTCCAAGGCCTTGACATCCTTCCTAAAGTGTGGTGCCCAGAATTGGACACAATACTCCAGCTGGTGCCTAACCAGTGATTTATAAGGGTTTAAGAACATAAGAAATAGGAGCAGGAGTCGGCCATTCGGCCCTTCGAGCCTGCTCCGCCATTCAATGAGATCATGGCTGATCTTCTGCCTCAACTCCATTCACCGGCCCTATCGCCATATCCCTTGATGCCCTTACTAGTCAGAAATCTATCGGCTTCTGTTTAGAATATACCCAATGACTGAGCCTCCACAGCCCTCTGGGGTAGAGAATTCCAAAGATTCACCACCCTCTGAGTGAAGAAATTTCTTCTCATCTCAGTCCTGAATGGCCGACCCTTTATCCTGAGGCTGTGGCCCCTGGTTCTAGACTCCCCAGCCAAGGGAAACATTCTCCCAGCATCCATCCTATCAAGCCCTGTAATAATTGTGTATGCTTCAATGAGATCCCCTCTCATTCTTCTGAATTCAAGAGAATACAGGCCTAGTTTACTCAATCTCTTCTCATACGACAGTCCCGCCATCCCAGGAACCAGTCTGGTGAACCTTCGTTGCACTCCCTCTATGGCAAGTATATCCTTCCTTAGGTAAGGAGACCAAAACTGTACACAGTACTCCAGGTGTGGTCTCACCAAGGCCCTTTATAATTGGAGTAAGACTCCTGTACTCAAATCCTCTTGTAATGAAGGCCAGCATACCATTTCCCTTCCTAATGGCTTGCTGCACCTGCACATTCACTTTCAGTGACTCATGTACAAGGACACCCAGGTCCCTTTGAGCATCTGCATTCCCCAATCTTTCACCATTTAGGAAATACTCTGCCTTTCTGTTTTTTCTACCAAAGTGGATAACTTCACATTTATCCACATTATATTCCATCTGCCATGTTCTCGCCCACTCACTGAGCCTGTCGAGATCCCCTTGAAGCCTCTTCACATCCTCTTCACAACTGACACTGCCACCTAGCTTTGTATCATCAGCAAATTTGGAAATATTACATTTAGTCCCCTCATCCAAATCATTGATATAGATTGTGAATAGCTGGGGCCCAAGTACCGATCCTTGTGGTACCCCACTAGTCGGAGCCTGCCATCCTGAAAAAGATCCGTTTATCCCTACTCTTTGTTTTCTGTCTGTTAACCAGTTCTCAATCCATGCTAGTATATTACCCCCAATTCCATGTGCCCTAATTTTGTTCACCAACCTCTTGTGTGGGACCTTATCGAAGGCCTTCTGAAAATCCAGATACACCACATCTACCGGTTCCCCTTTGTCTACTCCACTAGTTACATCCTCAAAGAACTCCAATAGGTTTGTCAAACAGGATTTCCCTTTCATAAATCCAGGTTGACTCTGCCCAATCTTACTATTAGTTTCTAAGTGCCCAGTTATTGCATCCTTTATAATAGATTCCAGCATTTTCCCAACTACTGATGTGAGGCTAACAGGTCTGTAGTTCCCCCTCTCCCTCCTTTCTTAAATAGCGAGGTTACATTTGCTCTCCTCCAATCTGCAGGAACCGTTCCAGAATCTATAGAATTTTGGAAGATGACAACCAATGCGTCCACTATCCCAATGGCCACCTCTTTCAAAACCCTAGGATGTAGGTCATCCGGTCCTTGGGATTTATCGACTTTTAGTCCCATTAATTTTGCTAGTACTGTTTTTTTACAAATAATAATTTCTTTAAGTTCCTCATTCTCGCCACACCCTTGGTTTTCTCGTATTTCTGGGAGGTTTTTTGTGTCTTCCTCTGTGAAGACAGAAACAAAGTATTTATTTAATTTCTCTGCCATTTCCTCATTCCCCATTATAAATTCTCCTGTCTCTGACTGTAAAGGACCTACATTTACCTTCGCCAGTCTTTTCCTTTTCACATACCTATAGAAGCTTTTACAATCCGTTTTTATATTTTCGCTAGTTTGTGCTCATATTCCATTTTCCCTTTTATCAATTTCTTGGTCCCCCTTTGCTGATTTCTAAAAAGATCCCAATCCTCAGGCTGACCGCTTTTTCTGGCAACATTATAAGCTTCTTCCTTTGACTTAATACTCAGTTTAATTTCTTTTAGCCATGGTTGGATCACTTTTCCTTTTGGGTTTTTATGCCCCAGAGGAATATATGTTTGTTGCAAATTATGCATTATTTCCTTGAATGTTAGCCATTGTATGTCCACCTTCATACCTTTTAGTGTAGTCTCCCAATCTACCATGGCCAACTTGTCCCTCATACCCTTGTAGTTTCCTCTGTTTAGATTGAAGACCTGAGTTTCAGATTGGACTACATCACTCTCAAACTTAATGTAAAATTACATAGAAACTTAGAAACATAGAAGATAGGAGCAGGAGTAGGCCATTCGGCCCCTCGAGCCTGCTCCGCCATTCAATGAGATCATGGCTGATCATCCAAATTCAGTACCCTGTCCCTGCCTTCTCCCCATATCCCTTGATCCCTTTAGCCTTAAGAAATATATCCAACTCCTTCTTGAATATATTTAATGAACTGGCCTCCACCGCCCTCTGTGGTAGAGAATTCCACAGCTTCACCACTCTCTGGGTGAAGAAATTCCTCCTCATCTCAGTCCTAAATGGCTTACCCCTTATCCTTAGACTGTGACCCCTGGTTCTGGACTCCCCGGCCATCGGGAACATCCTTCCTGCATCTAGTCTGTCTAGTCCTGTTAGAATTTTATAAGTTTCAATGAGATCCCCTCTCATTCTTCTGAACTCCAGCGAGTGCAAGCCCAATCAACCCAATCACTCCTCATACGTCATGCCTGCCATCCCAGGTGTCAGCCTGGCGAATCTTCGCTGCACTCCTTCCATGGGAAGAACATCCTTCCTCAGATAAGGCGACCAAAACTGCACACAATACTCAAGGTGCGGTCTCACCAAGGCCCTGTACAACTGCAGCAAGACATCCTTGTTCCTGTACTCAAACCCTCTCGCTATGAAGGCCAACATACCAGTTGCCTTCATAACCGCCTCTAGGGAACCTGCTCATAACATGATAGAATTTCACATTCAGTTTGATTGTGAGAAACTTGGGTCTGAAACTAGTGTCTTAAACTTAAATAAAGGCAATTACAAGGGTTTGAAGACAGAGTTGGCGAAAGTGGACTGGAAAATAGATTGAAAGGTAAGATGGTAGATAAGCAGTGGCAGACTTTTAAGGAGATATTTCATAACTCTCAGCAAAGATATATTCCAGTGAGAAAGACTCTGAGAAGGATGAACGAAGGAAGTTAAGGAGGGGATCAAATTGAAAGAAAAGGCATACAATGTTGTGAAGATTAGTGATAGGCCAGAAGATTGGGAAATTTTTCAGAGACTTGCAAAGGATGACTAAAAAAATAATAGAGGGAGAAAATTGATTGAGATGGTAATGGGAGAGCCATTTACACTTCATCGAGAGCCATCTTTTGTTTAACTTGTCCCATTACCATCTCCTTTAGCCTCGCACCATCTCCTAATCTCTCCTGCCTTCCATCCGATCACAGACATTCCCTTTTGTTCTTTCCTCCCCTCCCCCCTTTCCCTGCCCCAAGGCAACTTTCCCTGGGATCTGGGTGTCGTTGGCAAAGGCCAGCATTTATTGCCCAGCCCCTGCTTAAAAACCTGTTCCATCGCCAGCTTTTTCCAGTTCTGTCAAAGGGTCCCAGACCTGAACCGTTAACTCTGTTTCTCTCTCCACAGACGCTGTCGGACCTGCTGAGTATTTCCAGCATTTACTCTGTATCTAACCCGTGCTGTACCTGCCCTGGGAGTGTTTGATGGGACAGTGTAGAGGGAGCTTTACTCTGTATCTAACCCGTGCTGCACCTGCCCTGGGAGTGTTTGATGGGACAGTGTAGAGGGAGCTTTACTCTGTATCTAACCCGTGCTGTACCTGCCCTGGGAGTGTTTGATGGGACAGTGTAGAGGGAGCTTTACTCTGTATCTAACCCGTGCTGTACCTGCCCCGGGAGTGTTTGATGGGACAGTGTAGAGGGAGCTTTACTCTGTATCTAACCCGTGCTGTACCTGCCCTGGAAGTGTTTGATGGGACAGTGTAGAGGGAGCTTTACTCTGTATCTAACCCGTGCTGTACCTGCCCTGGGAGTGTTTGATGGGACAGTGTAGAGGGAGCTTTACTCTGTATCTAACCCGTGCTGTACCTGCCCTGGGAGTGTTTGATGGGACAGTGTAGAGGGAGCTTTACTCTGTATCTAACCCGTGCTGTACCTGCCCTGGGAGTGTTTGATGGGACAGTGTAGAGGGAGATTTACTCTGTATCTAACCCGTGCTGTACCTGCCCTGGGAGTGTTTGATGGGACAGTGTAGAAGGAGATTTACTCTGTATCTAACCCGTGCTGTACCTGCCCTGGGAGTGTTTGATGGGACAGTGTAGAGGGAGCTTTACTCTGTATCTAACCTGTGCTGTACCTGCCCTGGGAGTGTTTGATGGGACAGTGTAGAGGGAGATTTACTCTGTATCTAACCTGTGCTGTACCTGCCCTGGGAGTGTTTGATGGGACAGTGTAGAGGGAGCTTTACTCTGTATCTAACCCGTGCTGTACCTGCCCTGGGAGTGTTTGATGGGACAGTGTAGAGGGAGATTTACTCTGTATCTAACCCGTGTTGTACCTGCCCTGGGAGTGTTTGATGGGACAGTGTAGAGGGATCTTTACTCTGTATCTAACCCGTGCTGTACCTGCCCTGGGAGTGTTTGATGGGACAGTGTAGAGGGAGCTTTACTCTGTATCTAACCCATGCTGTACCTGCCCTCACAAGCAAATTTGGCTAGGGTAAATAAAAGCAGAGAGTTAAATGCGTGGCTCAAAGACTGGTGTGGGAGAAATGGGTTTTGCTTCTTGGGACACTGGCACCAGTACCAGGACAGGAGAGAGCTGTTCCGTTGGGATGGACTTCACTTGGCCAGTGCTGGGACTAGAATCCTGGCGAATCGAATAACTGGGGTTGGAGAGAGGGCTTTAAACTAATTAGTGGGGGGGAGGTTTCAAGAGAGCGAAAAATAAAAATGTCAGCGGAGAAGGCAATAGAGCAAGGTAGCAGTGGGGGAATTAAAAACCAGAGCGTGTCAGGAAGGGACAGAATATATAAAGGTAAAGTAGTAAAGGGGGTAAAAGCAGGAATAAATTGTCGCAAAACATATTTAAAAGTTCTTTATCTGAATGCACGCAGCATTTGTAACAAAACAGACGAGTTGACGGTACAAATAACTACACATGGGTATGATCTGGCGGCCATTACGGAGACATGGCTGCAGGGTGACCATGACTGGGAATTAAACATCCAGGGGTATTTGACTATTAGGAAGGACAGACAGGAAGGAAAGGGAGGTGGGGTGGCTATGTTAATAAAGGATGGAATCACTGCAATAGTGAGAAATGATATTGGGTCAAAGGATCAGGATATTAAAACGGTTTGGGTAGAAATAAGGAATAATAAGGGGAAAAAGTCACTAGTGGGCGTAGTCTATAGGCCTCCTAACAGTTGCAACTCTATTGGTCGGAGTATAAATCAGGAAATAGTTGGGGCTTGTAATAAGGGAACAGCTATAATCATGGGAGATTTTAACATTCATATTGACTGGACAAATCAAATTGGGCAGGGCAGCCTTGAGGAAGAGTTCCTAGAGTGCATTAGGGATGGGTTCCTTGAGCAGTATGTTACAGAACCAACCAGGGGACAGGCAATCTTAGATCTGGTCCTGTGTAATGAGACAGGATTAATAAAAAATGTCCTAGTAAAGGATCCCCTTGGAATGAGTGACCATAACATGGTTGAATTCCAAATTCAGTTGGAGGGTGAGAGAGTTGGATCTCAAACCAGCGTACTAAGCTTAAATAAAGGAGACTGTGAAGGTATGAGAGCAGAGTTGACTAAAGTGGACTGGGAAAATAGATTAAGGTGTAAGACGGTACATGAGCAGTGGTGTACATTCAAGGAGATATTTCACAACTTTCAAGAAAAATATATTCCACTGAGGAAAAAGGGGCGTAAAAGAAAAGACAGCCATCCGTGGCTAAGTAAAGTAATAAAGGATAGTATCCGACCGAAAACAAGGGCATATAAAGTAGCCAAATCTAGTGGGAGGATAGAAGATTGGGAAGCATTTAAAAGCCAGCAAAGAATAACTAAAAGATTAATTAAGAAAGGGAAGATAGATTATGAAAGTAAACTAGCAAAAAATATAAAAACAGATAGCAAGAGTTTCTACAGTTATATAAAAAGAAAAAGGGTGGCTAAAGTGAATGTTGGTCCCTTAGAGGACGAGACCGGGAAATTAGTAGTGGGGAACATGGAGATGGCAAAAACGCTGAACAAATATTTTGTATCAGTCTTTACAGTAGAGGACACTAAAAATATCCCAACACTGGACAAACAGGAGGCTATAAGGGGGGAGGAGCTAAACACAATTAAAATCACTAAGGAAATGGTACTCCGTAAGATAATGGGACTTAAGGCGGATAAATCCCCTGGACCTGATGGCTTACATCCTAGGGTCTTGAGAGAGGTAGCGGTGGGGATTGCGGATGCATTAGTGGTAATTTTCCAAAACTCCCTGGATTCAGGCAAGGTCCCAGCAGATTGGAAAACTGCTAATGTAACGCCCTTATTTAAAAAGGGAGGTAGACAAAAGGCTGGAAACTATAGACCAGTTAGCCTAACAGCTGTGGTTGGTAAAATGTTGGAGTCCATTATTAAGGAAGCAGTAACAGGACATTTGGATAAGCATAATTTAATCAGACAGAGTCAGCATGGTTTTATAAAGGGGAAGTCCTGTTTGACAAATTTGCTCGAATTCTTTGAGGATGTAACAAACAGGGTGGATAAAGGGGAACCAGTGGATGTGGTGTATTTGGACTTCCAAAAGGCATTTGACAAGGTGCCACACAAAAGATTACTGCACAAGATAAAAAATCACGGGATTGGGGGTAATATACTGGCACGGGTGGAAGATTGACTATCTAACAGAAAACAGAGAGTTGGGATAAATGGTTCATTCTCGGGTTGGCAATCAGTAACTAGTGGTTTTCCACAGGGGTCAGTGCTGGGACCCCAACTCTTTACAATCTATATTAACGATTTGGAGGAAGGGACCGAGTGCAACATATCCAAGTTTGCCGACGATACAAAGATGGGAGGGAAAGCAGTGAGTGAGGAGGACATAAAAAACCTGCAAAAGCACATAGACAGGCTAAGTGAGTGGGCAGAAATTTGGCAGATGGAATATAATGTTGGAAAGTGTGAGGTTATGCACTTTGGCAGAAAAAATCAAAGAGCAAGTTATTATCTAAATGGAGAGAAACTGCAAAGTGCTACAGTACAAAGGGATCTGGGGGTCCTGGTGCATGAAACACAGAAGGTTAGTATGCAGGTACAGCAGGTGATCAGGAAGGCCAATGGAATCTTGGCTTTTATTGCAAGGGGGATGGAGTATAAAAGCAGGGAAGTCTTGCTTCAGTTATACAGGGTACTGGTGAGGCCACACCTGGAATATTGCATACAGTTTTGGTTTCCATATTTAAGAAAAGATATACTTGCTCTCGAGGCAGTTCAGAGAAGGTTCACTCAGTTGATTCCGGAGATGACAGGGTTGACGTATGAGGAAAGGTTGAGTAGGTTGGGCCTCTACTCATTGGAATTCAGAAGAATGAGAGGCGATCTTATCGAAACATATAAGATTGTGAGGGGGCTTGATCGGGTGGATGCGGTGAGGATGTTTCCACTGATGGGTGAGACTAGAACTAGGGGGCATAAACTTAGAATAAGGGGCTGCCCTTTCAAAACTGAGATGAGGAGAAACTTCTTCACTCAGAGGGTGGAAAATCTATGGAATTTGCTACCTCAGATAGCTTTGGAAGCTGCGACATTAAATAAATTTAAAACGGAGATAGACAGTTTCCTAGCTGATAAGGGAATTAGGGGTTACGGGGAGCGGGCAGGGAAGTGGACGTGAGTCTAGGTTCGGATCAGCCATGATCCTATTGAACGGCGGAGCAGGCCCGAGGGGCCATATAGCCTACTCCTGCTCCTACTTCTTATGTTCTTTTTCTCTTCACATATCTATAAAAGCTTTTACAGTCAGTTTTTATGTTCCCTGCAAGCTTACTCTCATATTGTATTTTCCCTTTCTTAATTAATCCCTTTGTCTTCCTTTGTTGAATCCTAAACTGCTTCCAATCCTCAGGTTTACTGCTTTTTCTGGCCAATTTATATGTCCTCTCCTTGGATCTTATGCTATCCCGAATTTCCCTTGTTAGCCACGGTTGAGTCACCATTTTTGTTTTATTTTTATGCCAAACTGGGGTGAACAAATTCTGTACTTCATCCATGCGGTCTTTGAATGTTTGCCATTGCCTATCCACCGTCAACCCTTTGAGAGACATTCCCCAATCAATCCTACCCAACTCGCTCCTCAGACCATCGTAGTTTCCTTTATTTAAATTTAGGACCCGAGTCTCTGAGTCAACAACTTCATTCTCCATCTTAGTGAAGAATTCGATCATATTATGATCACTCGAACCCAAGGGGCCTCGTACAACAAGATTGCTAATTAATCCTTTCTCGTTACATAATACCCAGTCTAAGATGGCCTGATCTCTGGTTGGTTCCTCGACATATTGGTCCAGGAAACCATCCCGTAAACACTCCAGGAATTCCTCCTCCACAGTAGAGGACATGAGAGGGGGGGGGGGAGGGAGTCCCTTAAAATGTGGAGGGGGTGGATGTCCCTTTACATGTGGAGGTGGTGGGTGTCCCTTTAAATGCGGAGGGGGTGGGTGTCCCTTCAAATGCAGAGGAGGTGGGTGTCCCTTCAAATGTGGAGGGGGGGTGGGTGTCCCTTTACATGTGGAGGTGGTGGGTGTCCCTTTAAATGTGGAGGTGGGTGGGTGTCCCTTTAAATGTGGAGGTGGGTGGGTGTCCCTTTAATTGCGGAGGGGGTGGGTGTCCCTTTAAATGCGGAGGGGGGTGGGTCTCCCTTTAAATGTGGAGGGGGTGGGTGTCCCTTTAAATGTGGAGAGGCGGGGCCGCGCATGCTCATTCGGCCCCACCACAACACGAGGCTGCCAGTGCGCCTGCGCGGGGCCTATGGGCAGGAAACGGAAGGCCGGGCCCGGGGGAAGAGGTGGAATCAGCGGCCGGGGTAAAGTCAAGTGTTGGGGAATCGATTTAACTCGAGGTGAGGGGGGAGCGGAGAGCGAGATTATAAAGTAAAATACGAGAAAAACCAAACCTGAGGGTCGGGCGGGCGGGACCTCCGCAGACACCGAACGGAGCGGATTGAACCGCGCGGGGGGGCGGAGTGAGCCGGAGCAACGTGATTCTGACTGACGGGAGCTCTGACCAATAGGAAGAGGGCTGAGGTGGGAGGACTGAACTGGTGGCCTGGTCCTCCAACCAATGGTGGCGCGGCAAGGGGGCGGGACCTTCCTCCCCGGCGCTGAGGCTGGGGCCGGATTGTGACGTCATCAGAAGAAGGGGCCCAATCAGGTGGATGTAGGCCCGACCCGGCCTGTGAATGACAGGAGCTCTGACCAATAGGACGAGGGCTGAGGTGGGAGGACTAAACTGGGCGTCCTGGTCCTCCAACCAATGGCGGCGCGGCAAGGGGGCGGGGCCTCCTCTCCAGCTCAGGTGAGCTGGGGCCGATTGTGACGCGCTGTCCCCAGGTGAGAGCAGCTCAGTCAGCACAGAGCTGGGGCTGGAATCTGGGAGAGGGGCCGCAGGCAGCACAGAGCTGGGGCTGGAATCTGGGAGAGGGGCCGCAGGCAGCACAGAGCTGGGGCTGGAATCTGGGAGAGGGGCCGCAGGCAGCACAGAGCTGGGGCTGGAATCTGGGAGAAGGGGCCGCAGGCAGCACAGAGCTGGGGCTGGAATCTGGGAGAGGGGCCGCAGGCAGCACAGAGCTGGGGCTGGAATCTGAGAGAGGGGCCGCAGGCAGCACAGAGCTGGGGCTGGAATCTGGGAGAGGGGCCGCAGGCAGCACAGAGCTGGGGCTGGAATCTGGGAGAGGGGCCGCAGGCAGCACAGAGCTGGGGCTGGAATCTGGGAGAAGGGGCCGCAGGCAGCACAGAGCTGGGGCTGGAATCTGGGACAGGGGCCGCAGGCAGCGGGCCTGGCAATGGGGCACAAGCTTTACAGTACAAGCTTCTTTCAAATGTAAAATTATTTCCTACAGACAGCCTGGGTCACTCTGCAAATAAAACTGTTTAACAATTCATCATAACTCCCCTGCTTTAGGAGAGGCGTAGAGTGCAAAAGCAAGGAAGTTATGATGAAACTGTGTAAAAGACTGGAGTCAGCTGTGGCTCAGTGGATAGCAGAGTCAGAAGGTTGTGGGTTCAAATCCCGCTCCAGGGACTTGAGCATATAAAGCGAGGCAGACACTCCAGTGCGGTGCTGAGGGAGCGCCGCACTGTCGGAGGGGCAGTACTGAGTGAGCGCCGCACTGTCGCAGGGGCAGTACTGAGGGAGTGAGGCACTGTCGGAGGGGCAGTGCTGAGGGAGCGCCGCACTGTCGGAGAGGCAGTACTGAGGGAGTGAGGCACTGTCGGTGGGGCAGTACTGAGGGAGCGCTGCACTGTCGGAGGGGCAGTACTGAGGGAGCGCCGCACTGTCGGAGGGGCAGTACTGAAGGAGTGAGGCACTGTCGGTGGGGCGGTACTGAGGGAGCGCTGCACTGTCGGAGGGGCAGTACTGAGGGAGTGCCGCACTGTCGGAGGGGCAGCGCTGAGGGAGCGCTGCACTGTTGGAGGGGCAGTACTGAGGGAGCGCCGCACTGTCGGAGGGGCAGTACTGAGGGAGTGAGGCACTGTCGGTGGGGCGGTACTGAGGGAGCGAGGCACTGTCGGTGGGGCGGTACTGAGGGAGCGCCGCACTGTCGGAGGGGCAGTGCTGAGGGAGCGCCGCACTGTCGGAGGGGCAGTACTGAGGGAGCGCCGCACTGTCGGAGGGGCAGTACTGAGGGAGCGCCGCACTGTCGGAGGGGCAGTACTGAGGGAGCGCCGCACTGTCGGAGGGGCAGTACTGCGGGAGCGCCGCACTGTCGGAGGGGCAGTACTGAGGGAGCGCCGCACTGTCGGAGGGGCAGTACTGAGGGAGCGCCGCACTGTCGGAGGGTCAGTACTGAGGGAGCGCCACACTGTCGGAGGGGCAGTACTGAGGGAGCGCCGCACTGTCGGAGGGGCAGTGCTGAGGGAGCGCCGCACTGTCGGAGGGTGTGGTAAACCACTGTTATTGCATATTGTTACCTCTGGTTTGCGCTGTGTACCAATGCATGCCTCAGCTGGCTCCGCCCACATGGCCAGGTATAAAGGTGGGTGTTTCGGCTACCCACTTCCTTCTTGGAACCAGTCGTCCACGAGAGGCATGCTCTGTTCTTTAGTTAATAAAAGCCTTTTCATTACCTTCCTAATTCATCGCCTTTTATGGAGTAATTGATAAGCGTATCAATTTTATTAACTAAAAGTAAAATGGCGACACCTGAACAGCAACAACAGCAGGCGTTGCTGCGAGCCCTCAGACCGGCATGCCTGGACCGCGACCCTCAAGCAGCGGGTTCATCGACCAATTTCGAACACTGGCTGAGCTGCTTTGAATCCTGAGAACAAACTAAAAGTTTTGACCGCCCAGGTGAGCCCTCAAGTATATACGCTCATCCGGGACGCTACTACGTACACGGCGGCCCTCGAACTACTAAAAGGGCAATACACGCGCCCAGTGAACACGATTTACGCCAGACACCTCTTGGGATCCCGCAGGCAGCAACCGGGGGAATCGGTAGAGGCATTTTTACGGGCGTTACAGACACTCTGCAGGGACTGCGACTGTAAGGAGGTAACGGCTGCGGGGCACGCGGAGGGACTTACCTGTGATGCCTTCGTTAGGGGCCTCCAGTCCGACTACTCCCGGCAGAGACTGCTCGAAAGCAAAGAGCTCGACCTGAAGACGGCCGTAGCCCTTGCGCTCTCATTAGATGCGGCCCACCGAAACCTCGAAGCATACTCACGTAACGGCGCCGCGCCATGGCCATCGCGACCGTGGGACATGGGACCGCCGCCCCCGGCACCAACTGCTGCAGCGATGTCCCGAAATCAACTGGGACCGCCGCCCCCGGTACCAACTGCAGCGATGCCCCGTAACCAGGCCCAAAAATGCTATTTCTGTGGCCAGTTAAAACACCCTAGAGCGCACTGCCCGGCTAAGACCGCTACCTGCTCGGGCTGCGGGAAGAAAGGCCATTACGCCTTTCTCATAAGGAGAAATGTATGTTTCGCACCAAACGCCTCGCCATTCTCAGCTGCGTAGTGGAGAACGGAGTCATCGGGCCCGACCCCGACAGAATGCGCCCCCTTATGGAGTTCCCCCTCCCCCACTGCCAAAAAGCACTGAAGAGATGCCTGGGGTTCTTCTCTTACTATGCTCAGTGGGCGCCCCACTATGCGGACAAAGCCAGACCCCTCATCAAATCCACCTCCTTCCCCCTGACACCAGAGGCGTGTGCAGCCTTCACTCTTATCAAGAGCGATATTGCGAAGGCTGCAATGCACGCAGTGGATGAGTCCATCCCCTTCCAAGTGGAGAGCGATGCATCCGACTTCGCCCTAGCTGCGACCCTTAACCAGGCGGGGAGACCCGTGGCCTTTTTCTCAAGGACCCTCCAGGGCCCCGAGACTCGACACTCCTCTGTCGAAAAGGAGGCCCAGGCTATTGTGGAAGCGGTGCGTCACTGGAGGCATTACCTGGCCGGAAAACGGTTTACCCTTCTCACTGACCAGCGTTCAGTTGCTTTTATGTTTAATAATAAGCAGAGGGGCAAAATCAAGAACGACAAAATCTTGAGGTGGAGAATTGAACTCTCCACCTACAATTACGATATCTTTTTTTTTTTTTTTTGTACCGGCCCGGGAAACTCAATGAGCCCCCAGATGCCCTATCACGTGGTACATGCGCCAACGCGCAGGTCGATAGACTGAAGACCCTCCACAATGACCTCTGCCACCCGGGGGTCACCAGGTTCTTCCATTTCATCAAATCCCGTAACCTGCCCTACTCCATCGAGGAGGTCAGGACCATGACCAGGAACTGCCAAATCTGTGCCGAGTGCAAACCGCATTTTTATAGGCCAGACAGAGCAAGCCTGATCAAGGCCACTCGCCCCTTCGAGCGCCTGAGCGTCGATTTTAAAGGGCCCCTCCCCTCCTCTGACCGCAACGTGTACTTCCTCAACGTAATTGATGGGTACTCCCGTTTCCCGTTTGCCATCCCCTGCCCAGACGTGACCAGTACTACGGTCATCAAATGTCTGAATGACCTCTTCGCCTTGTTCGGGTTCCCTAGCTATATACATAGCGACAGGGGCTCATCTTTCATGAGCGACGAACTTCGGCAGTACCTGCTCGCGAGAGGTATTGCTACGAGTAGGACCACCAGCTACAACCCCCGGGGGAACGGCCAGGTGGAAAGAGAGAACGCGACAGTTTGGAAGGCCGTCCTCTTAGCCTTAAAATCTAAGGGCCTTCCGACCTCTCGCTGGCAGGAGGTCCTCCCTGCGGCGCTCCACTCCATCCGGTCACTGCTTTGTACTGCCACTAATGCCACCCCTCATGAGCAAATGTTGGTTTTCCCCAGGAAGTCCACATCGGGAACCTCGCTACCGACATGGCTGACTTCTCCTGGGCCCGTCCTACTGCGGAGGCATGTGAGGACCCATAAAATGGACCCCCTGGTCGAGAGGGTGAACCTCCTACACGCCAACCCCCAGTATGCCTACGTGGCATACCCAGACGGGCGGGAGGACACGGTCTCCATACGAGACCTCGCACCCTCGGGTGCCCCTGAACTACCACCGTTATCCCCCACCACCCCTCCCAACCCAACCCCTGTAGACGGCATGCCGGAGCCCCAGGACCCTTCGTTGACCACCCAGACACCAGATTCGACGTTGGACGCTGCACCACCGCCGCCGCCACCACGACGATCAGGACGTCAGACAAGGCCTCCTGATAGACTTACCTACACGAACTTGTAGTACACTTCACCCCGCCGGACTCAATTTTAAACAAGGGGTGAATGTGTTAAACCACTGTTATTGCATATTGTTACCTCTGGTTGGCGCTGTGTACCAATGCATGCCTCAGCTGGCTCCGCCCACATGGCCAGGTATAAAGGTGGGTGTTTCGGCTACCCACTTCCTTCTTGGAACCAGTCATCCACGAGAGGCATGCTCTGTTCTTTAGTTAATAAAAGCCTTTTCATTACCTTCCTAATTCATCGCCTTTTATGGAGTAATTGATAAGCGTATCAGAGGGGCAGTACTGAGGGAGCGCCGCACTGTCGGAGGGGCAGTACTGAGGGAGCGCCGCACTGTCGGAGGGGCAGTACTGAGGGAGCGCCGCACTGTCGGAGGGGCAGTACTGAGGGAGCGCCGCACTGTCGGAGGGGCAGTACTGAGGGAGCGCCGCACTGTCGGAGGGGCAGTACTGAGGGAGCGCCGCACTGTCGGAGGGGCAGTACTGAGGGAGCGCCGCACTGTCGGAGGGGCAGTACTGAGGGAGCGCCGCACTGTCGGAGGGGCAGTACTGAGGGAGCGCCGCACTGTCGGAGGGGCAGTACTGAGGGAGCGCCGCACTGTCGGAGGGGCAGTACTGAGGGAGCGCCGCACTGTCGGAGGGGCAGTACTGAGGGAGCGCCGCACTGTCGGAGGGTCAGTACTGAGGGAGCGCCGCACTGTCGGAGGGGCAGTACTGAAGGAGCGCCGCACTGTCGGAGGGGCAGTACTGAGGGAGCGCCGCACTGTCGGAGGGGCAGTACTGAGGGAGCGCCGCAAGGTCGGAGGGGCAGTACTGAGGGAGCGCCGCACTGTCGGAGGGGCAATGCTGAGGGAGCGCCGCACTGTCGGAGGGGCAGTACTGAGGGAGCGCCGCACTGTCGGAGGGGCAGTACTGAGGGAGCGCCGCACTGTCAGAGGGGCACCGCTGAGGGAGCGCCGCACTGTCGGAGGGTCAGTACTGAGGGAGCACCGCACTGTCGGAGGGGCAGTAGTTGAGGGAGCGCCGCACTGTCGGAGGGGCAATGCTGAGGGAGCGCCGCACTGTCGGAGGGGCAGTACTGAGGGAGCGCCGCACTGTCGGAGGGGCAGTACTGAGGGAGCGCCGCACTGTCAGAGGGGCACCGCTGAGGGAGCGCCGCACTGTCGGAGGGTCAGTACTGAGGGAGCACCGCACTGTCGGAGGGGCAGTAGTTGAGGGAGCGCCGCACTGTCGGCGGGGCAGCACTGAGGGAGCGCCGCACTGTCGGCGGGGCAGCACTGAGGGAGCGCCGCACTGTCGGCGGGGCAGCACTGAGGGAGCGCCGCACTGTCGGCGGGGCAGCACTGAGGGAGCGCCGCCCTGTCGGAGGGGCAGTATTGAGGGAGCGCCGCACTGTCGGAGGGGCAGTACTGAGGGAGCGCCGCACTGTCGGCGGGGCAGCACTGAGGGAGCGCCGCACTGTCGGCGGGGCAGCACTGAGGGAGCGCCGCACTGTCGGAGGGGCAGTATTGAGGGAGCGCCGCACTGTCGGCGGGGCAGTACTGAGGGAGCGCCGCACTGTCGGCGGGGCAGCACTGAGGGAGCGCCGCACTGTTGGAGGGGCAGTAGTTGAGGGAGCGCCGCACTGTCGGCGGGGCAGCACTGAGGGAGCGCCGCACTGTCGGAGGGGCAGTACTGAGTGAGCGCTGCACTGTCGGCGGGGCAGTACTGAGGGAGCGCCGCATTGTCGGAGGGGCAGTACTGAGGGAGCGCCGCATTGTCGGAGGGGCAGTGCCACGGGAGAGCCGCATTGTCGGAGGGGCAGTGCTGAGGGAGCGCTGCAGTGTCGGAAGCGCCGTCCTACGGATGAGACGTTAAACCGAGGCCCCCGCCTGCCCCCTCAGGTCGATGTAAAAGATCCCGTGGTGCTATTTCCAAGAAGTTATCCCCGGTGTTTTGAGCCCAATATTTATCCCTCAATCAACATGACGAAAAAACATTATCTGGCCATTATCACATTGCTGTTTGTGGGAGCTTGCTGTGCGCAAATTGGCTGCAGCGTTTCCCACATTACAACAGTAAATACACTTCAAAAGTACTTCATTGGCTGTAAAGCGCTTTGGGACGTCCGGTGGTCGTGAAAGGCAGTTAAGAAGGCAAATGGTATGCTGGCCTTCATTACAAGAGGATTTGAATACAGGATTGAAGAAGTCTTACTCCAATTATATCTTCTTCTTAGGCAGTCCCTCGGAACCGAGGGTGACTTGCTTCCACATTAAAAATGAGTTCTCAGGTGTAAGGGTAAACCGGGAGAGCTTCTTCTCCCCGAGATGGACCCTCTGATATAAAGGGTCGACTGGATCCATGTTTATCTGTAATTTAAACAGAGGTCTGCTCGTCTTCCGAGCTCTTTCCCCGAGAGGAGAGGGTAGAATGGGGGTCTTTAGTGTTAAATGGTTTCACCTGGGTCCATTGCTTCCATCACATACCCATCGGTTCCTGTAGACAAACACACGTATCACTTGTCATTAATACAGTACATGGCCCCATCCAACGGGCCCTATTCCCTTCCTTCCGATAACTTGCGTCATTACCTGTTGACCTATTCTGGGCAACTCGTCTGGTTTAAGTCCAGCATTCTGCCTTTCTAGATCTTTAATCTGTTGTTGGTTCCTTACTTCTTTATTTAGTGCTTGTACCTCCTGATTTAGTTGTATTAAGTATCGCCTTAATCTATCTTGCACTGGTCCTGGTCTTAAACACATACTTTGATTCTGTCTTCACAAAGGAGGACACAAATAACCTCCCAGAGATGTCGGGGAACATAGGGTCTGATGAGAGGGTGGAACTGAAAGAAATCAATATTGTTAGGGAAATTGATGGGATTGAAGGCCGATAAATCCCCAGGGCCTGATAATCTACATCCTAGGGTACTTAAGAAAGTGGCCCTAGAAATAGTAGATGCATTGCTGATCATCCTCCAACATTCGATGGAATCTGGAACAGTTCCCATGGATTGGAGGGTAGCTAATGTTACCCCACTATTCAAAAAAGGTGGTAGAGAGAATATGGGGAATTACAGACCGGTAAGCCTGACGTCGGTAGTGGGGAAAATGCTAGAGTCCATTATAAAGGATGTAATAGCAGAGCACTTGGAAAAAGTGACCGGATTGGACAAAGTCAACATGGATTTACAAAAGGTAAATCATGCTTGACTAATCTACTGGAATTTTTTGAGTCATAGAGTCATAGAGTTTTACAGCACAGAAAGAGGCCCTTCGGCCCATCGTGTCTGCACCGTCCATCAATCCCTGTCCAGTCTAATCCCATTTTCCAGCATTTGGTCCATAGCCTTGTATGCAATGGCATTTCAAGTGCCCATCCAAATGCTTCTTGAATGTTGTGAGGGTTCCTGTCTCTACCACCCTTTCAGGCAGTGAGTTCCAGCTTCCAACCGCCCTCTGGGTGAAAAAGTTCCTCCTCAAATCCCCTCTAAATCTCCTGCCCCTTAACCTGAATCTATGCCCCCTTGTTATTGACCCCCCTACTAAGGGGAAAAGTTCCTCTTTATCTACCCTATCTATGCCCCTCATCATTTTGTACACCTCAATCAGGTCCCCCCTCAGCCTCCTTTGCTCCAAGGAAAACAACCACAGCCTGTTTCGTCTTTCTTCATAGCTGAGGCGCTCCATCCCAGGCAACATCCTGGTGAATCTTCTCTGCACCCTCTCCAAAGCAATCACATCCTTCCTATAGTGAGGCGACCAGAACTGCACACAGTACTCCAGCTGTGGCCTCACCAGCGTTTTGTACAGCTCCATCATAACCTCCCTGCTCTTATATTCTATGCCTCTGCTAATGAAGGCAAGTATCCCATATGCCTTTTTAACCACCTTATCTACCTGTTCCGCTGCCTTCAGGGACCTATGTACATGTAAACCAAGGTCCCTCTGACCCTCTGTACTTCCTAGGGCCCTACCACTCATTGTGTATTCCCTTGCCTTATTTGTCCGTCCAAAATGCATCACCTCACACTTTTCAGGGTTAAATTCCATTTGCCACTTTTCCGCCCATCTGACCAACCCGTTAATATCGTCCTGTAGCCTGAGGCTTTCCTCCTCGCAATTTACCACCCCACCAATTTTCGTGTCATCCGCGAACTTACTGATCATACCTTTTACATTCTCATCCAAATCATTAATGTAGATCACAAACAGCAAGGGACCCAGCACCGATCCCTGAGGTACCCCACTGGACACAGGCTTCCAGTCACAAAAGCAACCTTCGACCATCACCCTCTGCCTCCTGCCACTCAGCCAGTTTAGGATCCAACGCGCCAAGGCCCCCTGGATCCCATGGGCTCTTACCTTCTTGACCAGTCTCCCATGCGGGACTTTGTCAAAAGCTTTACTGAAGTCCATGTAAACCACATCCACAGCATTTCCCTCATCCACACACCTAGTCACCCCCTCGAAAAATTCAATCAGATTGGTCAGACATGATTTACCCTTGACAAAGCCATGCTGACTATCCCCGATTAATCCTTGCCTCTCCAAGTGGAGACTAATTTTGTCCCTCAGAATTTTTTCCAATAATTTCCCTACCACAGATGTTAGGCTCACTGGCCTGTAATTCCCTGGTTTATCCCTGCTACCCTTCTTGAATAATGGTACTACGTTAGCTGTTCTCCAGTCCTCTGGTACATCCCCTGTGGCCAGAGAGGTTCTGAAAATTTGTTTCAGAGCCCCTGCAATCTCCTCCTTTGCCTCACACAACAGCCTGGGATACATCTCGTCCGGGCCTGGGGATTTATCCACTTTTTGGCCTGCTAAAACCGCTAGTACCTCCTCCCTCTCGATGCTAATATGTTCAAGTATGTCACAGTCCCCTTGCCCGACTTCTATGTCTACATCGTCTTTCTCCATAGTGAACACAGAGGCAAAAAATTCATTTAAAACCCCACCTACTTCATCTGGCTCTACACACAGCTTGCCACTTTGGTCCCTAATGGGCCCTACCCTTTCCCTGGTTATCCTCTTGCCCTTAATATACTTATAAAACATCTTAGGATTTTCCTTTATTTTGCTCGCCAGTGTTATTTCATGGCCCCTCCTCGCCCTCCTAATTTCCTTTTTAAGTATGCCCCTGCACCTTTTATACGCCTCTAGGGCTTCCTCCGTCTTTTGTCTTTTGTAACTGCCAAAAGCCCCCCTTTTTTTCCTAATGCATTTTTGTATATCCCTTGTCATCCAAGGTTCCCTTTGCTTGTTGGTCCCACCCTTGACCTTTACAGGAACATGTTGGTGTTGTACTCTCTCTATTTCCCTTCTGAAAGCCTCACACTGTTTTGATGTGGATTTTCCTATAAGTAGCTGCTCCCAGTCCACTTTGGCCAGATCCTGCCTTATCATATTAAAATCCGCCTTCCCCCAATTTAGAACCCTTATTTCCGGGCCGTCTTTGTCTTTTTCTATGACCACCTTAAATCTCACCGAATTATAGTCACTATCGCCAAAATGCTCTCCTACAGACACTTCCACCACCTGCCCGGCTACATTCCCTAGAATTAGGTCCAGTACCGCCCCCTCTCTTGTAGGACTTTCTACATGTTGGCTCAAAAAGCTCTCCTGGATGCACTTTAAGAATTCTGCACCCTCTAAGCCTTTCACACTCTGACTATCCCAATTTATATTGGGGAAGTTGAAATCCCCCACTATTATTACCCTATTATTTTCACACTTTTCTGAGATTTGCCTACATATCTGTTCCTCTATCTCCCCCTGACTGTTTGGGGGCCTATAGTACACTCCCAGCAAAGTGCTTGCCCCCTTTTTGTTTTTAAGTTCTACCCATATGGCCTCATTAGAGGAACCCACTAATATATCATCCCTCCTTACAGCAGTAATTGACTCCTTAATTAATATTGCAACACCCCCTCCCCTTTTACACCCCCCTCTGTCTCGCCTGAAGATTCTATACCCCGGAATATAGGATGTAACTGGTAAAATAGATAAGGGAGAACCAGTGGATGTGGTGTATTTGGACTTTCAAAAGGCTTTCAATAAGGTCCCGCATAAGAGATTAGCGTGTAAAGTTAAGGCACATGGGATTGGGGGCAAGGTATTGACTTGGATAGAGAACTGGTTGGCAGACAGGAAGCAAAGAGTTGGAATAAATGGCTCTTTTTCCGAGTGGCAGGCAGTGACTAGTGGGGTACCGCAGGGATCGGTCCTTGGACCCCAGCTATTCACAATATAAATGATCTGGATGAGGGAACTAGATGTAATATCTCCAAGTTTGCAGACGACACAAAGCTGGGTGGGCGTGTGTGCTGTGAGGATGCCGAGAAACTCCAGGATGATTTGGACAGGTTGGGTGATTGGGCAGAAGCATGGCAGATGCAATATAACGTGGATAAATGCGAGGTTATCCACTTTGGTGTCAAAAACAGGAAGGCAGATTATTATCTGAATGGCAATAGATTGGGAGAGGGGGAAGTGCAATGAGACCTGGGTGTTCTTGTGCACCAGTCGCTGAAGGTAAGCATGCAGGTGCAGCAGGCGGTTAAGAAGGCAAATGGTATGTTGACCTTCGTAGCAAGAGGGTTCGAGTACAGGAACAAGGATGTCTTGCTGCAGTTGTACAGGGCCTTGGTGAGACCACAGCTTGAGTATTGTGTGCAGTTTTGGTCATCTTATCTGAGGAAGGATGTTCTTGCCATGGAGCGAGTACAGCGAATATTCACCAGACTGATACCTGGGATGGCAGGAATGATGTATGAGGAGAGATTGGGTCGATTGGGCTTATACTCGCTGGAGTTTAGAAGAATGAGAGGCGATCTCATTGAAACTTATAGAATTCTAACAGGACTGGACAGACTGGATGCAGGAAGGATGTTCCCGATGGTCGGGGAGTCCAGAACCAGGGGTCACAGTCTAAAGATAAGGGGTAAGCCATTTAGGACTAAGATGAGGAGGAATTTCTTCACCCAGAGAGTGGTGAACCTGTGGAATTCTCTACCACAGAAGGCAGTGGAGGCCAATTCATTAAATATATTCAAGAAGGAGTTGGATATATTTCTTAAGGCTAAAGGGATCAAGGGATATGGGGAGAAGGCAGGGACAGGGTACTGAATTTGGATGATCAGCCATGATCTCATTGAATGGCGGGGCAGGCTCGAGGGGCCGAATGGCCCACTCCTGCTCCTACCTTCTATGTTTTTATGAACCCCAGGACCAGGCCCCTATGGGGAATAGGTATGCAGATCTAGCCGCAAAACTAGCTGCGGAAGAAATGCAACCAGAGGACGCGTTCAAAAACGAAATAAATATGGTCATGATAGTCAGTGGGGTACAGGAAGTGAATATAATGGAGCTACAAGAAAATACTCGTAAAGAGCAAAAGGAGAAATGGAGACAAGCTGGCGCGCAATTACAAGATGGAATTTGGAAATGGGGCCCACGTAACCAGGTGGTGGCACCGGAATGTTGTAGACAACAACTGATGGCGCTATACCATGGTGTAACACATACTGGCAGAAGTAACATGTTGCACCTACTGACACAGTACTGGTGGTGGCCAAAGATAGGTCGGGAAGTAGTGAAATATTGCCACCGCTGTATAATATGCGCAAGAATAATGTAGGACAGAGATGTCGAGTTAGAGTAGCAAACCAACCCAGGCCCCAAGGACCCTGGGAAAACTTACAAATTGACTTCACCGGCCCCTTAGCGCAGGACCGGGGGAAGAAATATTGCCTGGTAATAATTGACCAATTTACCAGCTGGGTGGAAGCCTTTGCCACCCGAGACTGCTCTGCACAAACAGTTGCACTAATATTGGCTACCGAGGTTATACCCCGTTGGGGAGTGCCTCTGCAAATTGACTCAGACAACGGCACTCATTTCACCGGCAAAATAATGAAAGAAATCTGTAAACTGCTACATGTGACACAAAAATATCACGTACTATATCACCCCCAGAGCTCGGGGATGGTAGAAAGAATGAATAGGACACTGAAAAACGCGCTGACAGCAGCCATCCAAGAAACAGGGAAGGGATGGTCAGAAATATTACCCAGCATACTAATGGGGCTGTGAGCCACCCCAGGACGAACGACCAGACTGACCCCCTATGAATTAATGACAGGACGAGCTATGAGACTACCAGAGGATTTGGCTGGAGGGGTGGGAAACATAGAAACATAGAAGATAGGATCAGGAGTAGGCCATTCGGCCCCTCGAGCCTGCTCCGCCATTCAATGAGATCATGGCTGATCACATATCAAGGAGCGCAGAGATCGGGGAGGGTTGTGGGGCTGGAGGAGGTTACAGAGATAGGGAGAGACCGAGGGCCATGGAGGGATTTGAGAACAAGGATGAGATCGCTGGACCGAGAGCCAATGTAGGTCAGCGAGCACAGGGTGAACGGGACTTGGTGCGAGTTAGGGTACGAACAGTCGAGTCTGGAGGTAACAAAGGTTTGGATGAGGGTTTCAGGCAGGAAACGTGGCAGTGAATTCACTCACACCAAGCTCACACAGATAGCAGTGTGATAATGACTGGATAAGCTGTATTGGTGATGTTGGGTGAGCGATAAACATTGGCCCCAGGACACAGGGAGAACTCCCCCTGCACTTTTTAGTTTTTTAACTGTCATTCAAGTTTCCCTCCCTCTGTTGTGAAGGGTGGGGATCCGCTGGGATACAGTCACTGGTTGCCTTCTAGTGCCCCTATGAGTGGCCAATGTGTGAGGGTGTGCAGGGATTGTTGGCAGCCTATTCAACCTTGGGGGCATCACAGACAAAATCAAGCCCCCTTTGCAGACTCAGCCTTTGCTGCCGGGGTGACTGGACAGTGATCAGTAGCAGGAGCCCAGGGCACTGAGGCTAACTGCAGTCTCCCCAACTGCATCCCAGGCCGGGATCAGCTGAGCACCCCCAGTGAGCAGCTGGAATGGGCAACCTATCCTGGGGAGCGGGGGAAAGGGAGGTCAAGGGTCAGCACGGACTGTCAGTCAACCTTGACCCCCAGGCTCCCTCTTTCATAGAATCATAGACATTTACAGCACAGAAGGAGGCCATTCGGCCCATCATGTCCATGCCGGCCGACAAAGAGCTCTCCACCCTAATCCCACTTTCCAGCACTCGGTCCGTAGCCCTGTAGGTTTCGGCACTTCAAGTACATATCCAAGTACTTTTTAAATGTGATGAGGGTCTCTGCCTCTACCACCCTGTCAGGCAGTGAGTTCCAGACCCCCACCACCCTCTGGGTGAAAACATTTCTCCTCAAATCCTCTCTAAACCTCCGACCAATTACTTTAAATCGATGCCCCCTGGTTATTGACCCTTCTGCTAAGGGAAATAGGTCCTTCCTACCCACTCTATCTAGGCCTCTCATAATTGTATCCACCTCAGTTAAGTCTCCCCTCAGCCTCCTCTGTTGCAAAGAAAACAACCCCAGCCTATCCAATCTTTCCTCATAGCTAAAATTCCCCAGCCCAGACAACCTCCTGGTAAATCTCCTCTGCACCCTCTCTAGTGTAATCACATCCTTCCTGTAATGTGGTGACCAGAACTGCACGCAGTACCCTAGCTGTGGCCTAACTAGTGTTTTATACAGTTCGAGCATAACCTCCCTGCTCTTATATTCTATGCCTCGGCTAATAAAGGCAAGTATCCCGTGTGCCGCCTTAACCACCTCATCTACCTGTCCTGCTACCTTCAGGGATCTGTGGACATGCACTCCAAGGTCCCTCTGATCCTCTACACTACTCGGTGTCCTACCATTTATAGTGTATTCCCTTGCCTTGTTAGCCCTCCCCAAATGCATTACCTCACACTTCTCTGGATTGAATTCCATTTGCCACTGTTCTGCCCACCTGACCAGTCCATTGATATCTTCCTGCAGTCTGCAGCTTTCTCCTTCTTTATCAACCACACGGACAACTTTTGCATCATCTGCAAACTTCTTAATCATACTTCCTACATTCCAGTCCAAATCATTGATAGAGACCACTCAGCAGGAACACGTTCTATTGACGTCATGACGTTTCCACCTTTTATGACATCAAGACGTCCAAGTGCACGTCACCCACCACCCGCCCACTGCTCCCGCGATCTCTCTCCCTATTGGTTGGCGGACACGTCAATCTCGCCCGCTGCCCACGGTCACGTGCCCCTGAGGCGCTCTCTGGCTCCGCCTGAGTGAAGTCGCTCCATTCAGTGCCTGCAGAGCCCTCGGACTCTCAGGTTTGGATTCCCCTTTATTCTCTCCCCTCCTCTGATCTCAATCGGATCTGGGGGAAAACTCACTTTCCCTCACTGATTGCGGCTCTTCACCAACACCGACTTTACAAAGAAAGCCCCGTGCGGCAGCCTGGAGCTCAGGGGCCCAGCGTGCAGGCGTGGGGGAGGATGATTGACAGGGGCCCAGGGTGTGTGCTGAGCATGCGCGGTGCGGGCCGGGCGCCTGTGGAGGAGGAGAGGACGGGGCCATGGGGTGCATGCGCGGGGTCAGCCACAACTCAGCGCGGCGGCCGGAGCGCTTTCTGGAGCGTGGGAGCTTGTGGGGATTGCAGCCGCCATTACTGTTGATCCTTTCAACCAGTTAGAGTCCAGACGGCTGTGTTGCCTGCCCGGTGCCAGGGTTCGGGACATCTCTTCCGGGCTGGAGAGGAACTCGCAGTGAGAGGGGGAGGAGCCAGTGGCCACGGTCCATGTTGGTACCAACGACATAGGTAGAACTAGGAAAGAGGTTCTGCTGAGAGAGTGTGAGCTGCTAGGGGCTAAATTAAAAAGTAGAACCTCAAGGATAATAATGTCTGCATTCTTACCTGAGCCACGAGCAAATTGGCATATAGGGTAAATAAAATGAGAGAGATGAATGCGTGGCTCAAAGACTGGTGTGGGAGAAATGGGTTTCGATTCCTGGGGCACTGGCACCACACTGGGGAAAGTGGGATCTGTATCGTTGGGACGGTCTTCACCTGAACCGTGCTGGGACCAGTGTTCTGGCGAGTCATATAACTGGGGCGGCAGAGAGGGTTTTAAACTAAATAGTGGGGGCAAGGGATCAAACTTGTTGAGATGTGGTAAATCAAAGAGTGGAGACAAGGCAACAGAGAAAGGTATTAATATGGGAAATGATAAACAGACCGTGACAGGAAGGGATAGAGAGGACAAATCTAAGAGTAAATCAACAGATAAGGCTAGAGGTTACAAAAATAATAAAAGGACAAAACTAAAGGCTCTGCATCTGAATACACGTAGCATTCAAAACAAAACAGGTGAACTGATAGAGCAAATAGGAATAAATAAGTACGACCTGATCGCCATTAGAGAAACATGGCTGCAGGGTGACATAGATTGGGACCTGAATATTGAAGGGTACATGACATTTAGGAAGGACAGGAAGGTGGGAAAGGGTAGAAGGGTGGCTCTGATAATTAATGATGGTATTAGCACAATAGAGAGGGATGACCCAAGTTCAGGAAACCAGGATGTCAAAGCGGTTTGGGTAGAGATGAGAAATGATAAAGGCAAAATGTCACTTGTGGGAGTGGTGTACAGGCCCCCTAACAGTAGGATGGAGTGTAAAGGAAGAAATAATGAGAGCTTGTCAGAAAGGTACGGCAATAATTGTGGGAGATTTTATTCTACATATAGATGGGAAAAATCAGATGGGCAAAGGTAGCCTAGATGAGGAGTTCATAGAATGTTTTCAGGATAGTTTCTTTGAACAGCACATTCTGGAGCCAACCAGAGAGCAGGTTATACCAGACCTGGTATTGTGCAACGAGATAGGATTAATTAATGACCTCATAGTGAAGGCGCCCCTAGGTAACAGCGATCATAATATGATTGAATTTTACCTTCAGTTTGAGGGAGAGAAGAGTGGGTCCCAGACTAGTATTTTAAACTTAAATAAGGCCAATTCTGAAGGTATGAAAACAGAGCTAGCTAAAGTGAACAGGCAAATTAGGTTAAGGGACAGGTCAATAGAGTTGCAGTGGCAGACATTTAAGGGGATATTTCAGAATACAGGAAACTTTCATTTATCCGGAGGTTAAATGTCCGGAAAACTCTATCTACTGGCAAAATTCAGGAGTCAGTTCAGATAAGTTTTTTTTCTTTTTGTTGCTTCTTTTCTCCAGTCCTGGCTCTGCAAGCGTCTCTGTAGCTAAGCAACAGCTTCAGCGAGATGCTTGCAAGCTGCTCAGAAGCTCCGTATGTTTTAACATTAGCGCTGGTTTCTATGGCAGTTTTGATCTAACGGCACCAGCTCGGTCCCATCAGTGCCGGGTACCAGAAAGTTTCCTGTACACAGAATAGATACATTCCAACGAGAAAGAAAAATTCCAAGGGGAGGACCCACCATCCGTGGTTTACTAAAAAAGTTAAAGATAGTATCAAACTTAAAGAAAAAGCATATAATTGCGCAAAGATGGGTGGCAGGTCAGAAGATTGGACAGAATATAAAAACCAGCAAAGAATGACTAAAAGATTAATAAGGAGAGAAAAATTAGAGTGCGAGAGAAAGCTAACTAGAAATATAAAAACAGATAGTAAGAGTTTCTATAGATACTTAAAAAAGAAAAGAGTTAACAAAGTGAGCATTGGTCCTATAGAAAGTGAGTCTGGGGAATTAATAATGGAAAATAAGGAGATGGCAGTTGAATTAAACAGGTATTTTGCATCGGTCTTCATTATAGAGGATACAAGTAACATCCCAGAAATAGCTGTAAATCAGGAAATGGAAGGGAGGGAGGAATTCAAGAAATTCCTCCCTCCCTGTGTGGAGTTTGCACATTCTCCCCGTGTTTGCGTGGGTTTCCTCCGGGTGCTCCGGTTTCCTCCCACAGTCCAAAGATGTGCGGGTTAGGTTGATTGGCTATGATAAATTGACCCTTAGTGTTAGGGGGATTAAATAAGTGGGGTTATGGGGATAGGGTGGGATATGTGTTGGTGTAGGGGTTACGGGGATAGGGTGGGATATGTGTTGGTGTAGGGGTTACGGGGATAGGGTGGGATATGTGTCGGTGTAGGGGTTACGGGGATCGGGTGGGATATGTGTTGGTGTAGGGGTTACGGGGATCGGGTGGGATATGTGTTGGTGTAGGGGTTACGGGGATAGGGTGGGATATGTGTCGGTGTAGGGGTTACGGGGATCGGGTGGGATATGTGTCGGTGTAGGGGTTACGGGGATCGGGTGGGATATGTGTCGGTGTAGGGGTTACGGGGATCGGGTGGGATATGTGTCGGTGTAGGGGTTACGGGGATCGGGTGGGATATGTGTCGGTGTAGGGGTTACGGGGATCGGGTGGGATATGTGTCGGTGTAGGGGTTACGGGGATCGGGTGGGATATGTGTCGGTGTAGGGGTTACGGGGATAGGGTGGGATATGTGTCGGTGTAGGGGTTACGGGGATCGGGTGGGATATGTGTCGGTGTAGGGGTTACGGGGATAGGGTGGGATATGTGTCGGTGTAGGGGTTACGGGGATCGGGTGGGATATGTGTCGGTGTAGGGGTTACGGGGATCGGGTGGGATATGTGTCGGTGTAGGGGTTACGGGGATCGGGTGGGATATGTGTCGGTGTAGGGGTTACGGGGATAGGGTGGGATATGTGTCGGTGTAGGGGTTACGGGGATCGGGTGGGATATGTGTTGGTGTAGGGGTTACGGGGATCGGGTGGGATATGTGTTGGTGTAGGGGTTACGGGGATCGGGTGGGATATGTGTTGGTGTAGGGGTTACGGGGATCGGGTGGGATATGTGTCGGTGTAGGGGTTACGGGGATCGGGTGGGATATGTGTTGGTGTAGGGGTTACGGGGATCGGGTGGGATATGTGTCGGTGTAGGGGTTACGGGGATCGGGTGGGATATGTGTTGGTGTAGGGGTTACGGGGATCGGGTGGGATATGTGTCGGTGTAGGGGTTACGGGGATAGGGTGGGATATGTGTCGGTGTAGGGGTTACGGGGATCGGGTGGGATATGTGTTGGTGTAGGGGTTACGGGGATCGGGTGGGATATGTGTTGGTGTAGGGGTTACGGGGATCGGGTGGGATATGTGTTGGTGTAGGGGTTACGGGGATCGGGTGGGATATGTGTTGGTGTAGGGGTTACGGGGATCGGGTGGGATATGTGTCGGTGCAGGCTCGATGGGCCGAAATGGCCTCTATCTGCACTGTGGGGTTTCTGTGATTTCTGTGATCTGTGAAAATGACAATCACCAGGGAAGTGGTACTGAGCAAATTGTTGGAGCTGCGGCCTGACAAGTCCCCGGGGCCTGATGGCCTTCTTTGGAACTCTCTTCCTCAGAGGGCGGTGGAAGCAGAGGCTTTGAATATTTTTAAGGCAGAGGTAGATAGATTCTTGATAAGCAAGGGGGTGAAAGGTTATCGGGGGTAGGCAGGAATGTGGCGTAATCGGATCAGCCATGATCTTATTGAATGGCGGAGCGGGCTCGAGGGGCCGAGAGGCCGACTCCTGCTCCTAATTCGTATGTTCGTATGTAACCTGTGCAGCAGCTGGGGCCTGAAAATCAGCTTCACTGCCCCTGGGCTGGGAAAGGGGGACATGAGGCAACATTCTCCCTCTTACCCCTTTCTACACTCCTTTTACAGGGTTTTAGAAGTGGAGCATTTACAGACAGGAAGCTCAGACCAAACATCACGTCAAGAACAGACAGAGTCGCTCGATTCATCAGGACCTGATTCAGTCGCTCCTCCAATCTGCTGGCACCCCAGCGAGTTCACAATGATGTGAGGCCTTTTAAATGTTCTGAGTGTGGGAAGAGCTTCAAAATCTACAAGTACCTGAAGCGACACCAGTGGCTACACACTGGGGAGAGGCCGTTCACCTGCTCTGAGTGTGGGAAGGGATTCACTCGGTCCTCTAATCTGCTGGCACACCAGCGAGTTCACGCTGGGGACAGGCCGGTAAAACATTCCAACTGTGGGAAAAGCTTTAAAAGGTCCCAGGAGCTGAAGGGCCACCAGCTGGAGACAGCAGGAAAGAGACCGTTCACCTGCTCTGTGTGTGGGAAGGGATTCACTCAGCCATCAAGCCTGGTGAGACACCAGCGAGTTCACTCCGATGAGAGACCATTTAAATGTTCTGACTGTGGGAAGAGCTTTAAAACCTCTGGGGATCTGAAGGGGCACCAGTGAGTTCACACTGGGGAGAGAGCGTTCACCTGTTCTGTGTGTGGGAAGGGATTCACTCAGTCATCCCACCTACTGACACACCAGCGATATCACACTGATGAGAGACCATTTAAATGTTCTGACTGTGGGAAAGACTTTAAAACCTCTAGGGATCTGAAGGGACACCAGCAAGTTCACACCGATGAGAGACCATTTAAATGTTCTGTCTGTGGGAAGAGCTTTAAAAGCTCCAGGAATCTGAACGGACACCAGCGAGTTCACACTGGGGAGAGGACATTCACCTGCTCTGTGTGTGGGAAGGGATTCTCTCAGTCCTCGACTCTGCTGACACACCAGCAAGTTCACACTGTTCTGTAGCACAGGGCCCTGTAGACAGCTGGGGTGACATGAACATGGAATGGATGAATGTTTTATAAATTCTTTAAGACTGTTGTGCTGATGATTACCTTTGATTAACTGTTCATGGTGTTACAGGAAAGGAAAATATACGGACAAAATCAGGGAGGTAGTTTTTATTTTATTCATTCATGGGATCTGGGTGTCGCTGGTAATGCCAGCATTTATTGCCCATCCCTAGTTGCCCTTGAGAAGGTGGTAGTGAGCCGCCTTGAACCGCTGCAGTCCGTGTGGTGAAGGTGCTCCCACAGTGCTGTTCGGGAGGGAGTTCCAGGATTTTGACCCAGCGACGATGGAGGATCGGCCGATATACTTCCAAGTCAGGATGGTGTGGCACATGGAGGGGAACTTGGAGGTGGTGGTGTTCCCATGCGTCTGCTGCCCTTGTCCTTCTAGGTGGTAGAGGTCATAGAGTCACAACAGCACAGAAGGAGGCCATTCAGCCCATCAAGTCCGTGCCGGCTCTCTGTAGAGCAATCCAGTCAGTCCCATTCCCCCGCTCTATCCCCGTAGCCCTGCAAGTTTATTTCCCTCAAGTGCCTATCCAGTCTCCCCTTGAAAACATTGAGTGCCTCCACTTCCACCACTTCCGTCGGCAGCGAGATCCAGGTCATCACCACTGGCTGCGTAAAAAAGTTTTTCCTCACATCCCCACTGTATCTCTTGGCCAAAACCTTAAATCTGTGTCCCCTAGTCCTTGTACCATCAACTAGTGGGAACAGCCTTTCCCCGTCTAGTCTATCCAAACCTGTCATAATCTTGTACACCTCGATCAAATCACCCCGCAACCTCCTTTGCTCTAATGAAAACAAATCCAGCTTCTCCAACCTGTCCTTGTAGCTAAGATCCCCCATCCCGGGGACCATTCTGGTAAATCTCCTCTGCACCCTCTCAAGGGCCTTCACATCCTTCCTAAAGTGTGGTGACCAGAACTGGACACAATACTCCAGTTGTGGCCTAACCAGCGCTTTATAAAGTTTCAGCATAACTTCTCTACTTTTGTACTCAATACCTCTATTTATTAAGCCCAAGATTGTAGGATTCGCAAAATTGAACATTGTCCTATAAGGGTCTATTGGCAGAAAAGGCCTTAATTTTTTAAAGACTGTTTGAAAAGAAGCCCAGGAAAAGGGGCACACAAAATGGCCACCAGACCCCGTGACCAGCTTTTTGGGACATTTTTTAAATGGTTCCTGCAGTCCACAGACAGCTTTTGTGGATTCAGCCCACAGTAAGTTCTGGAATGCAATTTCAGAGAATGCGAAACCAGACAGAACCCCATACATATGGATTGGATGCAGATCCAATCAGATCGGCCTGTAGATAAATGCCATCAAATGTTTACCCAGACAAAGGGAAACAGCTTCAAGTTCGAAGGGGGACATCAAGACTCATTAAAGACAATACAAGGTCATTCCAGACCAGAGATGGCAGTTACCGGCCATCCTGAAGGTACTTCAAACACAATGACTACCCCACTGTGCTACAAGCCCGCCAAAAGTTAAACAAAGACTAACCTTGATATGGTGGGAGATAAGGGCCTCGATGAAAAGTATAACTGGAGACCCGGGGTAGGCATCGGGGGCTATTGATTCGAGACCATCGGAGATTGAGGCCATCGGGAACATCGAGGCCATCAGAGATCATCGGGAGCACTTCTCGAAGGGAGAGCATCCGGGAGATGACCGACGGAGTTGATCGAAAGAGAGCTTTGTAGAGGCATTGGTGGTCCAGGCAGAGTCTGCGCCCAGACCCAGGGTAGCTATCGGGAGATCATCGATAAACCCCGGGCCGTTGACGAGACAAAAGACGGCGACCCTCCACAAAGAAACCGATTAAAAAATGGTCAAACAGTTGGTCTCTCTCCACGCCGACGTCCAGGCCTGCTAACATCCAGCCTGGCCGTGTCCATCACCTCGAGGGAGAAAAGAGTGTGTCACTACCCACTGCGTTCCGCTGACCACGTGGAGACAGGACGCCTGAGAGGACCAAAACGCAGACTTCAAAACCTCTACTTTCTAACTGGGACTGGTGAGCATGTTTCTGGCCCCTCATAATCTAACCTAGCTAGGTTTAGGGGGTGGGCATTTTAAGGGATAATTAACAATGAGTTGTTGTCCCTCGATGTTCCGTGTGTTTCCAATATTTCACGTTGAACCTTGTAAAGTATAATATGCCTGCGGATATATTGGTCAGCACTGTATTATGATTTGTTTTCCCCTCCCATGTATCTTATTGGCTTACATCCAATTTTTCTTCATGCAATAAAATTTCAGTTCGTTTCATTAAACCTGGTCTACAGAGTATTCTCTGCATTGTAGTTCCTGCCTCAAAGTCCAGTGTACAGAACCTAAGGGGTGAGTGGGTCGAAACTCTCGGTAAATTACTGTGTAAAAGAGAGAGGTCTCACGGGAGAGAGAACCAGGACAAAACCCCTTACAAGATCCCAAATGCTTTGTTAACCACACTCTCAATATGACCCGCCACCTTCAGGGACCTACGCACATTAACTCCCAGGTCCCTCTGTCCCTGCACACTCTTTAAAACTGTGCCATTAAGTGTATATTGCCTCTCCCTGTTCCTTCTGCTAAAATGCATCACCTCACACTTCTCTGTATTAAATTCCATCTGCCACTTGTCTGCCCATTCTGCTATTCTTCTATGTCTTGTTGCAGTCGATTGGTATCATCCTCACTGTTTGCCACACCTCCAAGTTTGGTGTCATCGGCAAATTTAGAAATTCTACTCTGTATTCCAATATCCAGGTCATTTATATTTATCCAAAAAAAGCAGTGGCCCCAGCACTGCCCCTCGGGGAAGACCACTGTCTACAATCCTCCAGTTTGAAAAACAGCCATTTACCACAACTCGCTGTTTTCAGTCCTTAAGCCAATTCCTTATCCAAGCTGCCACTGACCCACATATTCCATGACCCAACCAGTCTTCTATGTGGTCGGGGGAGGGGCGGGGACAGTCTTGGCCATCAGCACAGGACGGGTCGGGGGAGGGGTGGGGACAGTCTCGGCCATCAGGACTGGTCGGGGGAGGGGCGGGGACAGCCTCGGCCATCAGGACTGGTCGGGTCGGGGGAGGGGCGGGGATAGTCTCAGCCATCAGGACTGGTCGGGTCGGGGGAGGGGCGGGGACAGTCTCGGCCATCAGGACTGGTCTGGTCGGGGGAGGGGCGGGGACAGTCTCGGCCATCAGGACTGGTCGGGTCGGGGGAGGGGTGGGGACAGTCTCGGCCATCAGGACTGGTCGGGTCGGGGGAGGGGCGGGGACAGTCTCGGCCATCAGGACTGGTCGGGTCAGGGGAGGGGCGGGGACAGTCTCGGCCATCAGGACTGGTCGGGTCGGGGGAGGGGCGGGGACAGTCTCGGCCATCAGGACTGGTCAGGTCGGGGGAGGGGCGGGGACAGTCTCGGCCATCAGGACTGGTCGGGTCGGGGGAGGGGCGGGGACAGTCTCGGCCATCAGGACTGGACGGGTCGGGGGAGGGGCGGGGACAGTCTCGGCCATCAGGACTGGTCGGATCGGGGGAGGGGTGGGGACAGTCTTGGCCATCAGGACTGGTCGGGTTGGGGGAGGGGCGTTGACAGTCTCGGCCATCAGGACTGGACGGGTCGGGAGAGGGGTGGGGACAGTCTCGGCCATCAGGACTGGTCGGGTCGGGTCGGGGGAGGGGTGGGGACAGTCTCGGCCATCAGGACTGGTCGGGTAGGGTCGGGGGAGGGGTGGGGACAGTCTCGGCCATCAGGACTGGTCGGGTCAGGGGAGGGGTGGGGACAGTCTCGGCCATCAGGACTGGTCGGGTCGGGGGAGGGGCGGGGACAGTCTCGGCCATCAGCACAGGACGGGTCGGGAGAGGGGTGGGGACAGTCTTGGCCATCAGGACTGGTCGGGTCGGGTCGGGGGAGGGGCGGGGACAGTCTCGGCCATCAGGACTGGACGGGTCGGGAGAGGGGTGGGGACAGTCTCGGCCATCAGGACTGGTCGGGTCGGGTCGGGGGAGGGGTGGGGACAGTCTCGGCCATCAGGACTGGTCGGGTCGGGTCGGGGGAGGGGTGGGGACAGTCTCGGCCATCAGGACTGGTCGGGGGAGGGGCGGGGACAGTCTCGGCCATCAGGACTGGTCGGGTCGGGGGAGGGGTGGGGACAGTCTTGGCCATCAGGACTGGTCGGGTTGGGGGAGGGGCGTTGACAGTCTCGGCCATCAGGACTGGACGGGTCGGGAGAGGGGTGGGGACAGTCTCGGCCATCAGGACTGGTCGGGTCGGGTCGGGGGAGGGGTGGGGACAGTCTCGGCCATCAGGACTGGTCGGGGGAGGGGCGGGGACAGTCTCGGCCATCAGGACTGGTCGGATCGGGGGAGGGGTGGGGACAGTCTTGGCCATCAGGACTGGTCGGGTTGGGGGAGGGGCATTGACAGTCTCGGCCATCAGGACTGGTCGGGTCGGGGGAGGGGACAGTCTCGGCCATCAGGACTGGTCGGGTCGGGGGAGGGGCGGGGACAGTCTCGGCCATCAGGACTGGTCGGGTTGGGGGAGGGGCGTTGACAGTCTCGGCAATCAGGACTGATCAGGTCGGGTCGGGGGCGGGGCGGGGACAGTCTCGGCCATCAGGACTGGTCGGGTCGGGGCGGGACAGTCTCGGCCATCAGGACTAGTCGGGTCGGGTCGGGGGAGGGGCGGGGACAGTCTCGGCCATCAGGAATGGTCGGGTCGGCTCGGGGGAGGGTCGGGGACAGTCTTGGCCATCAGGATTGGTCAGGTCGGGCGAGTGGCGGGGACAGTCTCGGCCATCAGGACTGGTCGGGTCGGGTCGGGGGAGGGGCGTGGAGAGTCTCGGCCATCAGGACTGGTCGGGTCGGGCCGGGGGAGGGTCGGGGACAGTCTTGGCCATCAGGATTGGTCAGGTCGGGCGAGTGGCGGGGACAGTCTCGGCCATCAGGACTGATCAGGTCGGGTTGGGGGCGGGGCGGGGACAGTCTCGGCCATCAGGACTGGTCGGGTCGGGGCGGGACAGTCTCGGCCATCAGGACTAGTCGGCTCGGGTCGGGGGAGGGGCGGGGACAGTCTCGGCCATCAGGAATGGTCGGGTCGGCTCGGGGGAGGGTCGGGGACAGTCTTGGCCATCAGGATTGGTCAGGTCGGGCGAGTGGCGGGGACAGTCTCGGCCATCAGGACTGGTCGGGTCGGGTCGGGGGAGGGGTGGGGAGAGTCTCGGCCATCAGGACTGGTCGGGTCGGGCCGGGGGAGGGTCGGGGACAGTCTTGGCCATCAGGATTGGTCAGGTCGGGCGAGTGGCGGGGACAGTCTCGGCCATCAGGACTGGTCAGGTAGGGTCGGGGAGGGGCGTGGACAGTCTCGGCCATCAGGACTGGTCGGGTCGGGTCGGGGGAGGGGTGGGGACAGTCTCGGCCATCAGGATTGGTCAGGTTGGGCGAGGGGCGGGGACAGTCTCGGCCATCAGGCCTGGTCGGGTCAGGTTGGGGGAGGGCAGTCTCGGCCATCAGGATTGGTCAGGTTGGGCGAGGGGCGGGGAAAGTCTCGGCCATCAGGACTGGTCGGGTCAGGTCGGGGGAGGGGCGGGGCAGTCTCGGCCATCAGGATTGGTTGGGTCGGGGGAGGGGCGGGGACAGTCTCGGCCATCAGGACTGGTCGGGTCGGGGACAGTCTCGGCCATCAGGACTGGTCGGGTCGGGGGAGGGGCGGGGTCAGTCTCGGCCATCAGGACTGGTCGGGTCGGGGGAGGGGCGGGGACCGTCTCGGCCATCAGGACTGGTCGGGAGAGGGGCGGGGACAGTCTCGGCCACCAGGACTGGTCGGGTCGGGTCGGGGGAGGGGCGGGGACAGTCTCGGCCATCAGGACTGGTCGGGTCGGGGAGGGGCGGGGACAGTCTCGGCCCTCAGGACTGGTCGGGTCAGGTCGGGGCGGGGCGGGGAAACTCTCGGCCAACACGACTGGCCGGGTCGGGGGAGGGGCGGGGACAGTCTCGGCCATCAGGACTGGTCGGGTCGGGGGAGGGGCGGGGACAGTCTCGGCCATCAGGACTGGTCAGGTCGGGTCGGGGGAGGGACAGTCTCGGCCATCAGGATTGGTCAGGTCGGGCGAAGGGCGGGGACAGTCGTGGCCATCAGGACTGGTCGGGTCAGGTCGGCGGGGCGGGGCAGTCTCGGCCATCAGGACTGGTCGGGTCGGGGGAGGGGCGGGGAGAATCTCGGCCATCAGGACTGGTCGGGTCGGGGGAGGGGCGGGGACAGTCTTGGCCATCAGGACTGGTCGGGTCGGGGGAGGGGCGGGGCAGTCTCGGCCATCAGGACTGGTCGGGTCGGGGGAGGGGCGGGGACAGTCTCAGCCATCAGGACTGGTCGGGTCGGGCCGGGGGAGGGGCGGGGACAGTCTCGGCCATCAGGATTGGTCAGGTCGGGGGAGGGGCGGGGACAGTCTCGGCCATCAGGACTGGTCAGGTCGGGGGAGGGGCGGGAACAGTCTCGGCCATCAGGACCGGTCGGGTCGGGGGAGGGGCGGGGACAGTCTCGGCCATCAGGACTGGTCGGGTCGGGGGAGGGGCGGGTGCAGTCTCCGCCATCAGGACTGGTCAAGTCGGGGGAGGGGCGGGGTCAGTCTCGGCCATCAGGACTGGTCGGGTCGGGTCGGGGGAGGAGCGGGGACAGTCTCGGCCATCAGGACTGGTCGGGGGAGGGGCGGGGACAGTCTCGGCCATCAGGACTGGTCGGGTCGGGGGAGGGGCGGGGACAGTCTGGGCCATCAGGACTGGTCGGGTCGGGGGAGGGGCGGGGACAGTCTCGGCCATCAGGACTGGTCGGGTCGGGGGAGGGGCGGGGACAGTCTCGGCCATCAGGATTGGTCGGGTCGGGGGAGGGGCGGGGACAGTCTGGGCCATCAGGACTGGTCGGGTCGGGGGAGGGGCGGGGACAGTCTCGGCCATCAGGACTGGTCGGGGGAGGGGCGGGGACAGTCTCGGCCAGCAGGACTGGTCGGGTCGGGGGAGGAGCGGGGACAGTCTCGGCCATCAGGACTGGTCGGGTCGGGGGAGGGCCGGGGACAGTCTCGGCCATCAGGATTGGCCAGGTCGGGTCGGGGGAGGGGCGGCGCCAGTCTCGGCAATCAGAACTGTTCGGGTCGGGGGAGGGGCGGGGACACTCTCGGCCATCAGGACTGGTCGGGTCGGGGGTGGGGCGGGGACAGTCTCGGCCATCAGGATTGGTCAGGTCGGGTCGGGGGAGGGGCGGCCCCAGTCTCGGCCATCAGGACTGGTCGGGTCGGGTCGGGGGAGGGGCGGGGACAGTCTCGGCCATCAAGACCGGTCGGGTCGGGGGAGGGGCGGGGACAGTCTCGGCCATCAGAACTGGTCGGGTCGGGGGAGGGGCGGGGTCAGTCTCGGCCATCAGGACTGGTCGGGTCGGGGGAGGGGCGGAGACAGTCTCGGCCATCAGGACAGGTCGGGTCGGGGGAGGGGCGGGGACAGTCTCGGCCATCAGGACTGGTCGGGTCGGGGGAGGGGCGGGGACAGTCTCGGCCATCAGGACATGTCGGGGGAGGTGCGGGGACAGTCTCAGCCATCAGGACTGGTCGGGTCGGGGGAGGGGCGGGGACAGTCTCGGCCATCAGGACTGGTCGGGTCGGGGGAGGGGCGGGGACATTCTCGGCCATCAGGACTGGTCGGGTCGGGGGAGGGGCGGGGACAGTCTCGGCCATCAGGATTGGTCAGGTTGGGCGAGGGGCGGGGACAGTCTCGGCCATCAGGCCTGGTCGGGTCAGGTTGGGGGAGGGCAGTCTCGGCCATCAGGATTGGTCAGGTTGGGCGAGGGGCGGGGAAAGTCTCGGCCATCAGGACTGGTCGGGTCAGGTCGGGGGAGGGGCGGGGCAGTCTCGGCCATCAGGATTGGTTGGGTCGGGGGAGGGGCGGGGACAGTCTCGGCCATCAGGACTGGTCGGGTCGGGGACAGTCTCGGCCATCAGGACTGGTCGGGTCGGGGGAGGGGCGGGGTCAGTCTCGGCCATCAGGACTGGTCGGGTCGGGGGAGGGGCGGGGACCGTCTCGGCCATCAGGACTGGTCGGGAGAGGGGCGGGGACAGTCTCGGCCACCAGGACTGGTCGGGTCGGGTCGGGGGAGGGGCGGGGACAGTCTCGGCCATCAGGACTGGTCGGGTCGGGGAGGGGCGGGGACAGTCTCGGCCCTCAGGACTGGTCGGGTCAGGTCGGGGCGGGGCGGGGAAACTCTCGGCCAACACGACTGGCCGGGTCGGGGGAGGGGCGGGGACAGTCTCGGCCATCAGGACTGGTCGGGTCGGGGGAGGGGCGGGGACAGTCTCGGCCATCAGGACTGGTCAGGTCGGGTCGGGGGAGGGACAGTCTCGGCCATCAGGATTGGTCAGGTCGGGCGAAGGGCGGGGACAGTCGTGGCCATCAGGACTGGTCGGGTCAGGTCGGCGGGGCGGGGCAGTCTCGGCCATCAGGACTGGTCGGGTCGGGGGAGGGGCGGGGAGAATCTCGGCCATCAGGACTGGTCGGGTCGGGGGAGGGGCGGGGACAGTCTTGGCCATCAGGACTGGTCGGGTCGGGGGAGGGGCGGGGCAGTCTCGGCCATCAGGACTGGTCGGGTCGGGGGAGGGGCGGGGACAGTCTCAGCCATCAGGACTGGTCGGGTCGGGCCGGGGGAGGGGCGGGGACAGTCTCGGCCATCAGGATTGGTCAGGTCGGGGGAGGGGCGGGGACAGTCTCGGCCATCAGGACTGGTCAGGTCGGGGGAGGGGCGGGAACAGTCTCGGCCATCAGGACCGGTCGGGTCGGGGGAGGGGCGGGGACAGTCTCGGCCATCAGGACTGGTCGGGTCGGGGGAGGGGCGGGTGCAGTCTCCGCCATCAGGACTGGTCAAGTCGGGGGAGGGGCGGGGTCAGTCTCGGCCATCAGGACTGGTCGGGTCGGGTCGGGGGAGGAGCGGGGACAGTCTCGGCCATCAGGACTGGTCGGGGGAGGGGCGGGGACAGTCTCGGCCATCAGGACTGGTCGGGTCGGGGGAGGGGCGGGGACAGTCTGGGCCATCAGGACTGGTCGGGTCGGGGGAGGGGCGGGGACAGTCTCGGCCATCAGGACTGGTCGGGTCGGGGGAGGGGCGGGGACAGTCTCGGCCATCAGGATTGGTCGGGTCGGGGGAGGGGCGGGGACAGTCTGGGCCATCAGGACTGGTCGGGTCGGGGGAGGGGCGGGGACAGTCTCGGCCATCAGGACTGGTCGGGGGAGGGGCGGGGACAGTCTCGGCCAGCAGGACTGGTCGGGTCGGGGGAGGAGCGGGGACAGTCTCGGCCATCAGGACTGGTCGGGTCGGGGGAGGGCCGGGGACAGTCTCGGCCATCAGGATTGGCCAGGTCGGGTCGGGGGAGGGGCGGCGCCAGTCTCGGCAATCAGAACTGTTCGGGTCGGGGGAGGGGCGGGGACACTCTCGGCCATCAGGACTGGTCGGGTCGGGGGTGGGGCGGGGACAGTCTCGGCCATCAGGATTGGTCAGGTCGGGTCGGGGGAGGGGCGGCCCCAGTCTCGGCCATCAGGACTGGTCGGGTCGGGTCGGGGGAGGGGCGGGGACAGTCTCGGCCATCAAGACCGGTCGGGTCGGGGGAGGGGCGGGGACAGTCTCGGCCATCAGAACTGGTCGGGTCGGGGGAGGGGCGGGGTCAGTCTCGGCCATCAGGACTGGTCGGGTCGGGGGAGGGGCGGAGACAGTCTCGGCCATCAGGACAGGTCGGGTCGGGGGAGGGGCGGGGACAGTCTCGGCCATCAGGACTGGTCGGGTCGGGGGAGGGGCGGGGACAGTCTCGGCCATCAGGACATGTCGGGGGAGGTGCGGGGACAGTCTCAGCCATCAGGACTGGTCGGGTCGGGGGAGGGGCGGGGACAGTCTCGGCCATCAGGACTGGTCGGGTCGGGGGAGGGGCGGGGACATTCTCGGCCATCAGGACTGGTCGGGTCGGGGGAGGGGCGGGGACAGTCTCGGCCATCAGGACTGGTCGGGTCGGGGGAGGGGCGGGGACAGTCTCGGCCATCAGGACTGGTCGGGTCAGGGGAGGGGCGGGGGCAGTCTCGGCCATCAGGACTGCTCGGGTCGGGGGAGGGGCGGGGACAGTCTCGGCCATCAGGAATGGTCAGCTCGGGGGAGGGGCGGGGACAGTCTCGGCCATCAGGACTGGTCGGGTCGGGGGAGGGACAGTCTCGGCCAACAGGATTGGTCAGGTCGTGTCGGGGGAGGGGCGGCGCCAGTCTCGGCCACCAGGACTTTTCGGGTCGGGGGAGGGGCGGGGACAGTCTCGGCCATCAGGAATGGTCAGGTCGGGGGAGGGGCGGGGACAGTCTCGGCCATCAGGACTGGTCGGGTCGGGGGAGGGACAGTCTCGGCCATCAGGATTGGTCAGGTCGTGTCGGGGGAGGGGCGGCGCCAGTCTCGGCCATCAGGACTGTTCGGGTCGGGGGAGGGGCGGGGACAGTCTCGGCCATCAGGACTGTTCGGGTCGGGGGGAGGGGCGGGGACAGTCTCGGCCATCAGGACTGGTCGGGTCGGGGGAGGGGCGGGGACAGTCTCGGCCATCAGGACTGGTCGGGTCGGGGGAGGGGCGGGGACAGTCTCGGACATTAGGACTGGTCGGGTCGGGGGAGGGGCGGGGACTGTCTCGGCCATCAGGACTGGTCGGGTCGGGGGAGGAGCGGGGACAGTCTCGGCCATCAGGACTGGTCGGGTCGGGGGAGGAGCGGGGACAGTCTCGGACATTAGGACTGGTCGGGTCGGGGGAGGGGCGGGGACATTCTCGGCCATCAGGACTGGTCGGGTCGGGGGAGGGGCGGGGACATTCTCGGCCATCAGGACTGGTCGGGTCGGGGGAGGGGCGGGGACAGTCTCGGCCATCAGGACTGGTCGGGTCGGGGGAGGGGCGGGGACAGTCTCGGCCATCAGGACTGGTCGGGTCGGGGGCGGGGAGAGTCTCGGCCATCAGGACTGGTCGGGTCGGGGACAGTCTCGGCCATCAGGACTGGTCGGGTCGGGGGAGTGGACAGTCTCGGCCATCAGGACTGGTCGGGTCGGGGGAGGGGCGGGGACAGTCTCGGCCATCAGGACTGGTCGGGTCGGGGGAGGGGACAGTCTCGGCCATCAGGACTGTTCGGGTCGGGGGAGGGGCGGGGACAGTCTCGGCCATCAGGACTGGTCGGGTCGGGGGAGGGGCAGGGACAGTCTCGGCCATCAGGACTGGTCGGGTCAGGTCGGGGGAGGGACAGTCTCGGCCATCAGGACTGGTCAGGTCGGGGGAGGGGCGGGGACAGTCACGGCCATCAGGACTGGTCGGGTCGGGGGAGGAGCGGGGACAGTCCCGGCCATCAGGACTGGTCGGGTCAGGTCGGGGGAGGGACAGTCTCGGCCATCAGGACTGGTCAGGTCAGGGGAGGGGCGGGGACAGTCACGGCCATCAGGACTGGTCGGGTCGGGGGAGGAGCGGGGACAGTCTCGGCCATCAGGACTGGTCTGGTCGGGGGAGGGGCGGGGACAGTCTCGGCCATCAGGACTGGTCGGGTCGGGGGAGGGGTGGGGACAGTCTCGGCCATCAGGACTGGTCGGGTCGGGGGAGGGGCGGGGACAGTCTCGGCCATCAGGACTGGTCGGGTCAGGGGAGGGGCGGGGACAGTCTCGGCCATCAGGACTGGTCGGGTCGGGGGAGGGGCGGGGACAGTCTCGGCCATCAGGACTGGTCAGGTCGGGGGAGGGGCGGGGACAGTCTCGGCCATCAGGACTGGTCGGGTCGGGGGAGGGGCGGGGACAGTCTCGGCCATCAGGACTGGACGGGTCGGGGGAGGGGCGGGGACAGTCTCGGCCATCAGGACTGGTCGGATCGGGGGAGGGGTGGGGACAGTCTTGGCCATCAGGACTGGTCGGGTTGGGGGAGGGGCGTTGACAGTCTCGGCCATCAGGACTGGACGGGTCGGGAGAGGGGTGGGGACAGTCTCGGCCATCAGGACTGGTCGGGTCGGGTCGGGGGAGGGGTGGGGACAGTCTCGGCCATCAGGACTGGTCGGGTAGGGTCGGGGGAGGGGTGGGGACAGTCTCGGCCATCAGGACTGGTCGGGTCAGGGGAGGGGTGGGGACAGTCTCGGCCATCAGGACTGGTCGGGTCGGGTCGGGGGAGGGGCGGGGACAGTCTCGGCCATCAGCACAGGACGGGTCGGGAGAGGGGTGGGGACAGTCTTGGCCATCAGGACTGGTCGGGTCGGGTCGGGGGAGGGGCGGGGACAGTCTCGGCCATCAGGACTGGACGGGTCGGGAGAGGGGTGGGGACAGTCTCGGCCATCAGGACTGGTCGGGTCGGGTCGGGGGAGGGGTGGGGACAGTCTCGGCCATCAGGACTGGTCGGGTCGGGTCGGGGGAGGGGTGGGGACAGTCTCGGCCATCAGGACTGGTCGGGGGAGGGGCGGGGACAGTCTCGGCCATCAGGACTGGTCGGGTCGGGGGAGGGGTGGGGACAGTCTTGGCCATCAGGACTGGTCGGGTTGGGGGAGGGGCGTTGACAGTCTCGGCCATCAGGACTGGACGGGTCGGGAGAGGGGTGGGGACAGTCTCGGCCATCAGGACTGGTCGGGTCGGGTCGGGGGAGGGGTGGGGACAGTCTCGGCCATCAGGACTGGTCGGGGGAGGGGCGGGGACAGTCTCGGCCATCAGGACTGGTCGGATCGGGGGAGGGGTGGGGACAGTCTTGGCCATCAGGACTGGTCGGGTTGGGGGAGGGGCATTGACAGTCTCGGCCATCAGGACTGGTCGGGTCGGGGGAGGGGACAGTCTCGGCCATCAGGACTGGTCGGGTCGGGGGAGGGGCGGGGACAGTCTCGGCCATCAGGACTGGTCGGGTTGGGGGAGGGGCGTTGACAGTCTCGGCAATCAGGACTGATCAGGTCGGGTCGGGGGCGGGGCGGGGACAGTCTCGGCCATCAGGACTGGTCGGGTCGGGGCGGGACAGTCTCGGCCATCAGGACTAGTCGGGTCGGGTCGGGGGAGGGGCGGGGACAGTCTCGGCCATCAGGAATGGTCGGGTCGGCTCGGGGGAGGGTCGGGGACAGTCTTGGCCATCAGGATTGGTCAGGTCGGGCGAGTGGCGGGGACAGTCTCGGCCATCAGGACTGGTCGGGTCGGGTCGGGGGAGGGGCGTGGAGAGTCTCGGCCATCAGGACTGGTCGGGTCGGGCCGGGGGAGGGTCGGGGACAGTCTTGGCCATCAGGATTGGTCAGGTCGGGCGAGTGGCGGGGACAGTCTCGGCCATCAGGACTGATCAGGTCGGGTTGGGGGCGGGGCGGGGACAGTCTCGGCCATCAGGACTGGTCGGGTCGGGGCGGGACAGTCTCGGCCATCAGGACTAGTCGGCTCGGGTCGGGGGAGGGGCGGGGACAGTCTCGGCCATCAGGAATGGTCGGGTCGGCTCGGGGGAGGGTCGGGGACAGTCTTGGCCATCAGGATTGGTCAGGTCGGGCGAGTGGCGGGGACAGTCTCGGCCATCAGGACTGGTCGGGTCGGGTCGGGGGAGGGGTGGGGAGAGTCTCGGCCATCAGGACTGGTCGGGTCGGGCCGGGGGAGGGTCGGGGACAGTCTTGGCCATCAGGATTGGTCAGGTCGGGCGAGTGGCGGGGACAGTCTCGGCCATCAGGACTGGTCAGGTAGGGTCGGGGAGGGGCGTGGACAGTCTCGGCCATCAGGACTGGTCGGGTCGGGTCGGGGGAGGGGTGGGGACAGTCTCGGCCATCAGGATTGGTCAGGTTGGGCGAGGGGCGGGGACAGTCTCGGCCATCAGGCCTGGTCGGGTCAGGTTGGGGGAGGGCAGTCTCGGCCATCAGGATTGGTCAGGTTGGGCGAGGGGCGGGGAAAGTCTCGGCCATCAGGACTGGTCGGGTCAGGTCGGGGGAGGGGCGGGGCAGTCTCGGCCATCAGGATTGGTTGGGTCGGGGGAGGGGCGGGGACAGTCTCGGCCATCAGGACTGGTCGGGTCGGGGACAGTCTCGGCCATCAGGACTGGTCGGGTCGGGGGAGGGGCGGGGTCAGTCTCGGCCATCAGGACTGGTCGGGTCGGGGGAGGGGCGGGGACCGTCTCGGCCATCAGGACTGGTCGGGAGAGGGGCGGGGACAGTCTCGGCCACCAGGACTGGTCGGGTCGGGTCGGGGGAGGGGCGGGGACAGTCTCGGCCATCAGGACTGGTCGGGTCGGGGAGGGGCGGGGACAGTCTCGGCCCTCAGGACTGGTCGGGTCAGGTCGGGGCGGGGCGGGGAAACTCTCGGCCAACACGACTGGCCGGGTCGGGGGAGGGGCGGGGACAGTCTCGGCCATCAGGACTGGTCGGGTCGGGGGAGGGGCGGGGACAGTCTCGGCCATCAGGACTGGTCAGGTCGGGTCGGGGGAGGGACAGTCTCGGCCATCAGGATTGGTCAGGTCGGGCGAAGGGCGGGGACAGTCGTGGCCATCAGGACTGGTCGGGTCAGGTCGGCGGGGCGGGGCAGTCTCGGCCATCAGGACTGGTCGGGTCGGGGGAGGGGCGGGGAGAATCTCGGCCATCAGGACTGGTCGGGTCGGGGGAGGGGCGGGGACAGTCTTGGCCATCAGGACTGGTCGGGTCGGGGGAGGGGCGGGGCAGTCTCGGCCATCAGGACTGGTCGGGTCGGGGGAGGGGCGGGGACAGTCTCAGCCATCAGGACTGGTCGGGTCGGGCCGGGGGAGGGGCGGGGACAGTCTCGGCCATCAGGATTGGTCAGGTCGGGGGAGGGGCGGGGACAGTCTCGGCCATCAGGACTGGTCAGGTCGGGGGAGGGGCGGGAACAGTCTCGGCCATCAGGACCGGTCGGGTCGGGGGAGGGGCGGGGACAGTCTCGGCCATCAGGACTGGTCGGGTCGGGGGAGGGGCGGGTGCAGTCTCCGCCATCAGGACTGGTCAGGTCGGGGGAGGGGCGGGGTCAGTCTCGGCCATCAGGACTGGTCGGGTCGGGTCGGGGGAGGAGCGGGGACAGTCTCGGCCATCAGGACTGGTCGGGGGAGGGGCGGGGACAGTCTCGGCCATCAGGACTGGTCGGGTCGGGGGAGGGGCGGGGACAGTCTGGGCCATCAGGACTGGTCGGGTCGGGGGAGGGGCGGGGACAGTCTCGGCCATCAGGACTGGTCGGGTCGGGGGAGGGGCGGGGACAGTCTCGGCCATCAGGATTGGTCGGGTCGGGGGAGGGGCGGGGACAGTCTGGGCCATCAGGACTGGTCGGGTCGGGGGAGGGGCGGGGACAGTCTCGGCCATCAGGACTGGTCGGGGGAGGGGCGGGGACAGTCTCGGCCAGCAGGACTGGTCGGGTCGGGGGAGGAGCGGGGACAGTCTCGGCCATCAGGACTGGTCGGGTCGGGGGAGGGCCGGGGACAGTCTCGGCCATCAGGATTGGCCAGGTCGGGTCGGGGGAGGGGCGGCGCCAGTCTCGGCAATCAGAACTGTTCGGGTCGGGGGAGGGGCGGGGACACTCTCGGCCATCAGGACTGGTCGGGTCGGGGGTGGGGCGGGGACAGTCTCGGCCATCAGGATTGGTCAGGTCGGGTCGGGGGAGGGGCGGCCCCAGTCTCGGCCATCAGGACTGGTCGGGTCGGGTCGGGGGAGGGGCGGGGACAGTCTCGGCCATCAAGACCGGTCGGGTCGGGGGAGGGGCGGGGACAGTCTCGGCCATCAGAACTGGTCGGGTCGGGGGAGGGGCGGGGTCAGTCTCGGCCATCAGGACTGGTCGGGTCGGGGGAGGGGCGGAGACAGTCTCGGCCATCAGGACAGGTCGGGTCGGGGGAGGGGCGGGGACAGTCTCGGCCATCAGGACTGGTCGGGTCGGGGGAGGGGCGGGGACAGTCTCGGCCATCAGGACATGTCGGGGGAGGTGCGGGGACAGTCTCAGCCATCAGGACTGGTCGGGTCGGGGGAGGGGCGGGGACAGTCTCGGCCATCAGGACTGGTCGGGTCGGGGGAGGGGCGGGGACATTCTCGGCCATCAGGACTGGTCGGGTCGGGGGAGGGGCGGGGACAGTCTCGGCCATCAGGACTGGTCGGGTCGGGGGAGGGGCGGGGACAGTCTCGGCCATCAGGACTGGTCGGGTCAGGGGAGGGGCGGGGGCAGTCTCGGCCATCAGGACTGCTCGGGTCGGGGGAGGGGCGGGGACAGTCTCGGCCATCAGGAATGGTCAGCTCGGGGGAGGGGCGGGGACAGTCTCGGCCATCAGGACTGGTCGGGTCGGGGGAGGGACAGTCTCGGCCAACAGGATTGGTCAGGTCGTGTCGGGGGAGGGGCGGCGCCAGTCTCGGCCACCAGGACTTTTCGGGTCGGGGGAGGGGCGGGGACAGTCTCGGCCATCAGGAATGGTCAGGTCGGGGGAGGGGCGGGGACAGTCTCGGCCATCAGGACTGGTCGGGTCGGGGGAGGGACAGTCTCGGCCATCAGGATTGGTCAGGTCGTGTCGGGGGAGGGGCGGCGCCAGTCTCGGCCATCAGGACTGTTCGGGTCGGGGGAGGGGCGGGGACAGTCTCGGCCATCAGGACTGTTCGGGTCGGGGGGAGGGGCGGGGACAGTCTCGGCCATCAGGACTGGTCGGGTCGGGGGAGGGGCGGGGACAGTCTCGGCCATCAGGACTGGTCGGGTCGGGGGAGGGGCGGGGACAGTCTCGGACATTAGGACTGGTCGGGTCGGGGGAGGGGCGGGGACTGTCTCGGCCATCAGGACTGGTCGGGTCGGGGGAGGAGCGGGGACAGTCTCGGCCATCAGGACTGGTCGGGTCGGGGGAGGAGCGGGGACAGTCTCGGACATTAGGACTGGTCGGGTCGGGGGAGGGGCGGGGACATTCTCGGCCATCAGGACTGGTCGGGTCGGGGGAGGGGCGGGGACATTCTCGGCCATCAGGACTGGTCGGGTCGGGGGAGGGGCGGGGACAGTCTCGGCCATCAGGACTGGTCGGGTCGGGGGAGGGGCGGGGACAGTCTCGGCCATCAGGACTGGTCGGGTCGGGGGCGGGGAGAGTCTCGGCCATCAGGACTGGTCGGGTCGGGGACAGTCTCGGCCATCAGGACTGGTCGGGTCGGGGGAGTGGACAGTCTCGGCCATCAGGACTGGTCGGGTCGGGGGAGGGGCGGGGACAGTCTCGGCCATCAGGACTGGTCGGGTCGGGGGAGGGGCAGGGACAGTCTCGGCCATCAGGACTGGTCGGGTCAGGTCGGGGGAGGGACAGTCTCGGCCATCAGGACTGGTCAGGTCGGGGGAGGGGCGGGGACAGTCACGGCCATCAGGACTGGTCGGGTCGGGGGAGGAGCGGGGACAGTCCCGGCCATCAGGACTGGTCGGGTCAGGTCGGGGGAGGGACAGTCTCGGCCATCAGGACTGGTCAGGTCAGGGGAGGGGCGGGGACAGTCACGGCCATCAGGACTGGTCGGGTCGGGGGAGGAGCGGGGACAGTCTCGGCCATCAGGACTGGTCGGGTCGGGGGAGGGGCGGGGACACTCTCGGCCATCAGGACTGGTCGGGTCGGGGGGAGGGGCGTGGGCAGTCTCGGCCATCAGGACTGGTCGGGTTGGGTGGGGGGAGGGGCGGGGACAGTCTCGGCCATCAGGACTGGTCGGGTCGGGGGAGGGGCGGGGACACTCTCGGCCATCAGGACTGGTCGCGTCAGGTCGGGGGAGGGGTGGGGACAGTCTCGGCCATCAGGATTGGTCAGGTTGGGCGAGGGGCGGGGACAGTCTCGGCCATCAGGACTGGTCGGGTCAGGTCGGGGGAGGGCAGTCTCGGCCATCAGGATTGGTCAGGTTGGGCGAGGGGCGGGGAAAGTCTCGGCCATCAGGACTGGTCGGGTCAGGTCGGGGGAGGGGCGGGGCAGTCTCGGCCATCAGGATTGGTTGGGTCGGGGGAGGGGCGGGGACAGTCTCGGCCATCAGGACTGGTCGGGTCGGGGACAGTCTCGGCCATCAGGACTGGTCGGGTCGGGGGCGGGGCGGGGACAGTCTCGGCCATCAGGACTGGTCGGGTCGGGGGAGGGACGGGGACCGTCTCGGCCATCAGGACTGGTCGGGAGAGGGGCGGGGACAGTCTCGGCCACCAGGACTGGTCGGGTCGGGTCGGGGTAGGGGCGGTGACAGTCTCGGCCATCAGGACTGGTCGGGTCGGGGAGGGGCGGGGACAGTCTCGGCCACCAGGACTGGTCGGGTCGGGTCGGGGGAGGGGCGGGGACAGTCTCGGCCATCAGGACTGGTCGGGTCGGGGAGGGGCGGGGACAGTCTCGGCCCTCAGGACTGGTCGGGTCAGGTCGGGGCGGGGCGGGGACACTCTCGGCCAACAGGACTGGCCGGGTCGGGGGAGGGGCGGGGACAGTCTCGGCCATCAGGACTGGTCGGGTCGGGGGAGGGGCGGGGACAGTCTCGGCCATCAGGACTGGTCGGGTCGGGGGAGGGACAGTCTCGGCCATCAGGATTGGTCAGGTCGGGCGAAGGGCGGGGACAGTCGTGGCCATCAGGACTGGTCGGGTCAGGTCGGCGGGGCGGGGCAGTCTCGGCCATCAGGACTGGTCGGGTCGGGGGAGGGTCGGGGAGAATCTCGGCCATCAGGTCGGGTCGGGTCGGGGGAGGGGCGGGGACAGTCTCGGCCATCAAGACCGGTCGGGTCGGGGGAGGGGCGGGGACAGTCTCGGCCATCAGAACTGGTCGGGTCGGGGGAGGGGCGGGGTCAGTCTCGGCCATCAGGACTGGTCGGGTCGGGGGAGGGGCGGGGACAGTCTCGGCCATCAGGACAGGTCGGGTCGGGGGAGGGGCGGGGACAGTCTCGGCCATCAGGACTGGTCGGGTCGGGGGAGGGACAGTCTCGGCCATCAGGATTGGTCAGGGCGTGTCGGGGGAGGGGCGGCGCCAGTCTCGGCCATCAGGACTGTTCGGATCGGGGGAGGGGCGGGGACAGTCTCGGCCATCAGCACTGGTCGGGTCGGGGGAGGAGCGGGGACAGTCTCGGCCATTAGGACTGGTCGGGTCGGGGGAGGGGCGGGGACAGTTTCGGCCATCAGGACTGGTCGGGTCGGGGGAGGGGCAGGGACAGTCTCGGCCATCAGGACTGGTCGGGTCGGGGGAGGGGCGGGGACAGTCTCGGCCATCAGGGCTGGTCGGGTCGGGGGAGGGGCGGGGACATTCTCGGCCATCAGGACTGGTCGGGTCGGGGGAGGGGCGGGGACAGTCTCGGCCATCAGGACTGGTCGGGTCGGGGGAGGTGCGGGGACAGTTTCGGCCATCAGGACTGGTCGGGTCGGGTGAGGGGCGGGGACATTCTCGGCCATCAGGACTGGTCGGGTCGGGGGAGGGGCGGGGACAGTCTCGGCCATCAGGACTGGTCGGGTCGGGGGAGGGGCGGGGACAGTCTCGGCCATCAGGACTGGTCGGGTCGGGGGCGGGGAGAGTCTCGGCCATCAGGACTGGTCGGGTCGGGGACAGTCTCGGCCATCAGGACTGGTCGGGTCGGGGGAGTGGACAGTCTCGGCCATCAGGACTGGTCGGGTCGGGGGAGGGGCGGGGACAGTCTCGGCCATCAGGACTGGTCGGGTCGGGGGAGGGGACAGTCTCGGCCATCAGGACTGGTCGGGTCGGGGGAGGGGCGGGACAGTCTCGGCCATCAGGACTGGTCGGGTCGTGGGAGGGGACAGTCTCGGCCATCAGGACTGGTCGGGTTGGGGGAGGGGACAGTCTAGGCCATCAGGACTGGTCGGGTCGGGGGAGGGGCGGGGACAGTCTCGGCCATCAGGACTGGTCGGGTCGGGGGAGGGGCAGAACAGTCTCGGCCATCAGGACTGGTCGGGTCAGGTCGGGGGAGGGACAGTCTCGGCCATCAGGATTGGTCAGGTCGGGCGAAGGGCGGGGACAGTCGTGGCCATCAGGACTGGTCGGGTCAGGTCGGCGGGGCGGGGCAGTCTCGGCCATCAGGACTGGTCGGGTTGGGGGAGGGGGAGGGGTGGGGACAGCCTCGGCCATCAGGACTGGTCGGGTCAGGGGAGGGGTGGGGACAGTCTCGGCCATCAGGACTGGTCGGGTCGGGCCGGGGGAGGGTCGGGGACAGTCTTGGCCATCAGGATTGGTCAGGTCGGGCGAGTGGCGGGGACAGTCTCGGCTATCAGGACTGATCAGGTCGGGTCGGGGGCGGGGCGGGGACAGTCTCGGCCATCAGGACTGGTCGGGTCGGGGCGGGACAGTCTCGGCCATCAGGACTAGTCGGCTCGGGTCGGGGGAGGGGCGGGGACAGTCTCGGCCATCAGGAATGGTCGGGTCGGCTCGGGGGAGGGTCGGGGACAGTCTTGGCCATCAGGATTGGTCAGGTCGGGCGAGTGGCGGGGACAGTCTCGGCCATCAGGACTGGTCGGGTCGGGGGAGGGGCGGGGACAGTCTCGGCCATCAGGACTGGTCGGGTCGGGGGAGGGGACAGTCTCGGCCATCAGGACTGGTCGGGTCGGGGGAGGGGCGGGACAGTCTCGGCCATCAGGACTGGTCGGGTCGTGGGAGGGGACAGTCTCGGCCATCAGGACTGGTCGGGTTGGGGGAGGGGACAGTCTAGGCCATCAGGACTGGTCGGGTCGGGGGAGGGGCGGGGACAGTCTCGGCCATCAGGACTGGTCGGGTCGGGGGAGGGGCAGAACAGTCTCGGCCATCAGGACTGGTCGGGTCAGGTCGGGGGAGGGACAGTCTCGGCCATCAGGATTGGTCAGGTCGGGCGAAGGGCGGGGACAGTCGTGGCCATCAGGACTGGTCGGGTCAGGTCGGCGGGGCGGGGCAGTCTCGGCCATCAGGACTGGTCGGGTTGGGGGAGGGGGAGGGGTGGGGACAGCCTCGGCCATCAGGACTGGTCGGGTCAGGGGAGGGGTGGGGACAGTCTCGGCCATCAGGACTGGTCGGGTCGGGCCGGGGGAGGGTCGGGGACAGTCTTGGCCATCAGGATTGGTCAGGTCGGGCGAGTGGCGGGGACAGTCTCGGCTATCAGGACTGATCAGGTCGGGTCGGGGGCGGGGCGGGGACAGTCTCGGCCATCAGGACTGGTCGGGTCGGGGCGGGACAGTCTCGGCCATCAGGACTAGTCGGCTCGGGTCGGGGGAGGGGCGGGGACAGTCTCGGCCATCAGGAATGGTCGGGTCGGCTCGGGGGAGGGTCGGGGACAGTCTTGGCCATCAGGATTGGTCAGGTCGGGCGAGTGGCGGGGACAGTCTCGGCCATCAGGACTGGTCGGGTCGGGGGAGGGGTGGGGAGAGTCTCGGCCATCAGGACTGGTCGGGTCGGGCCGGGGGAGGGTCGGGGACAGTCTTGGCCATCAGGATTGGTCAGGTCGGGCGAGTGGCGGGGACAGTCTCGGCCATCAGGACTGGTCGGGTCGGGGGAGGGGTGGGGACGGTCTCGGCCATCAGGACTGGTCGGGTCGGGTCGGGGGAGGGTCGGGGACAGTCTTGGCCATCAGGATTGGTCAGGTCGGGCGAGTGGCGGGGACAGTCTCGGCCATCAGGACCGGTCAGGTGGGGTCGGGGAGGGGCGTGGACAGTCTCGGCCATCAGGACTGGTCGGGTCGGGTCGGGGGAGGGGCGGGGACACTCTCGGCCATCAGGACTGGTCGCGTCGGGTCGGGGGAGGGGTGGGGACAGTCTCGGCCATCAGGATTGGTCAGGTTGGGCGAGGGGCGGGGACAGTCTCGGCCATCAGGACTGGTCGGGTCAGGTCGGGGGAGGGCAGTCTCGGCCATCAGGATTGGTCAGGTTGGGCGAGGGGCGGGGAAAGTCTCGGCCATCAGGACTGGTCGGGTCAGGTCGGGGGAGGGGCGGGGCAGTCTCGGCCATCAGGATTGGTTGGGTCGGGGGATGGGCGGGGACAGTCTCGGCCATCAGGACTGGTCGGGTCGGGGACAGTCTCGGCCATCAGGACTGGTCGGGTCGGGGGAGGGGCGGGGACAGTCTCGGCCATCAGGACTGGTCGGGTCGGGGGAGGGGCGGGGACCGTCTCGGCCATCAGGACTGGTCGGGAGAGGGGCGGGGACAGTCTCGGCCACCAGGACTGGTCGGGTCGGGTCGGGGGAGGGGCGGGGACAGTCTCGGCCATCAGGACTGGTCGGGTCGGGGAGGGGCGGGGACAGTCTCGGCCCTCAGGACTGGTCGGGTCAGGTCGGGGCGGGGCGGGGACACTCTCGGCCATCAGGACTGGTCGGGTCGGGGAGGGGTGGGGACAGTCTCGGCCCTCAGGACTGGTCGGGTCAGGTCGGGGCGGGGCGGGGACACTCTCGGCCAACAGGACTGGCCGGGTCGGGGGAGGGGCGGGGACAGTCTCGGCCATCAGGACTGGTCGGGTCGGGGGAGGGGCGGGGACAGTCTCGGCCATCAGGACTGGTCGGGTCGGGTCGGGGGAGGGACAGTCTCGGCCATCAGGATTGGTCAGGTCGGGCGAAGGGCGGGGACAGTCGTGGCCATCAGGACTGGTCGGGTCAGGTCGGCGGGGCGGGGCAGTCTCGGCCATCAGGACTGGTCGGGTCGGGGGAGGGGCGGGGAGAATCTCGGCCATCAGGACTGGTCGGGTCGGGGGAGGGGCGGGGACAGTCTGGGCCATCAGGACTGGTCGGGTCGGGGGAGGGGCGGGGACAGTCTCGGCCATCAGGACTGGTCGGGTCGGGGGAGGGGCAGGGACAGTCTCGGCCATCAGGACTGGTCGGGTCGGGCCGGGGGAGGGGCGGGGACAGTCTCGGCCATCAGGATTGGTCAGGTCGGGGGAGGGGCGGGGACAGTCTCGGCCATCAGGACTGGTCGGGTTGGGGGAGGGGCGGGAACAGTCTCGGCCATCAGGACCGGTCGGGTCGGGGGAGGGGCGGGGATAGTCTCGGCCATCAGGACTGGTCGGGTCGGGGGAGGGGCGGGGACAGTCTCGGCCATCAGGACTGGTCGGGTCGGGGGAGGAGCGGGGACAGTCTCGGCCATCAGGACTGGTCGGGGGAGGGGCGGGGACAGTCTCGGCCATCAGGACTGGTCGGGTCGGGGGAGGGGCGGGGACAGTCTGGGCCATCAGGACTGGTCGGGTCGGGGGAGGGGCGGGGACAGTCTCGGCCATCAGGACTGGTCGGGTCGGGGGAGGGGCGGGGACAGTCTCGGCCATCAGGACTGGTCGGGTCGGGGGAGGGGCGGGGACAGTCTGGGCCATCAGGACTGGTCGGGTCGGGGGAGGGGCGGGGACAGTCTCGGCCATCAGGACTGGTCGGGGGAGGGGCGGGGACAGTCTCGGCCAGCAGGACTGGTCGGGTCGGGGGAGGAGCGGGGACAGTCTTGGCCATCAGGACTGGTCGGGTCGGGGGAGGGCCGGGGACAGTCTCGGCCATCAGGATTGGCCAGGTCGGGTCGGGGGAGGGGGAGGGGTGGGGACAGCCTCGGCCATCAGGACTGGTCGGGTCAGGGGAGGGGTGGGGACAGTCTCGGCCATCAGGACTGGTCGGGTCGGGCCGGGGGAGGGTCGGGGACAGTCTTGGCCATCAGGATTGGTCAGGTCGGGCGAGTGGCGGGGACAGTCTCGGCTATCAGGACTGATCAGGTCGGGTCGGGGGCGGGGCGGGGACAGTCTCGGCCATCAGGACTGGTCGGGTCGGGGCGGGACAGTCTCGGCCATCAGGACTAGTCGGCTCGGGTCGGGGGAGGGGCGGGGACAGTCTCGGCCATCAGGAATGGTCGGGTCGGCTCGGGGGAGGGTCGGGGACAGTCTTGGCCATCAGGATTGGTCAGGTCGGGCGAGTGGCGGGGACAGTCTCGGCCATCAGGACTGGTCGGGTCGGGGGAGGGGTGGGGAGAGTCTCGGCCATCAGGACTGGTCGGGTCGGGCCGGGGGAGGGTCGGGGACAGTCTTGGCCATCAGGATTGGTCAGGTCGGGCGAGTGGCGGGGACAGTCTCGGCCATCAGGACTGGTCGGGTCGGGGGAGGGGTGGGGACGGTCTCGGCCATCAGGACTGGTCGGGTCGGGTCGGGGGAGGGTCGGGGACAGTCTTGGCCATCAGGATTGGTCAGGTCGGGCGAGTGGCGGGGACAGTCTCGGCCATCAGGACCGGTCAGGTGGGGTCGGGGAGGGGCGTGGACAGTCTCGGCCATCAGGACTGGTCGGGTCGGGTCGGGGGAGGGGCGGGGACACTCTCGGCCATCAGGACTGGTCGCGTCGGGTCGGGGGAGGGGTGGGGACAGTCTCGGCCATCAGGATTGGTCAGGTTGGGCGAGGGGCGGGGACAGTCTCGGCCATCAGGACTGGTCGGGTCAGGTCGGGGGAGGGCAGTCTCGGCCATCAGGATTGGTCAGGTTGGGCGAGGGGCGGGGAAAGTCTCGGCCATCAGGACTGGTCGGGTCAGGTCGGGGGAGGGGCGGGGCAGTCTCGGCCATCAGGATTGGTTGGGTCGGGGGATGGGCGGGGACAGTCTCGGCCATCAGGACTGGTCGGGTCGGGGACAGTCTCGGCCATCAGGACTGGTCGGGTCGGGGGAGGGGCGGGGACAGTCTCGGCCATCAGGACTGGTCGGGTCGGGGGAGGGGCGGGGACCGTCTCGGCCATCAGGACTGGTCGGGAGAGGGGCGGGGACAGTCTCGGCCACCAGGACTGGTCGGGTCGGGTCGGGGGAGGGGCGGGGACAGTCTCGGCCATCAGGACTGGTCGGGTCGGGGAGGGGCGGGGACAGTCTCGGCCCTCAGGACTGGTCGGGTCAGGTCGGGGCGGGGCGGGGACACTCTCGGCCATCAGGACTGGTCGGGTCGGGGAGGGGCGGGGACAGTCTCGGCCCTCAGGACTGGTCGGATCAGGTCGGGGCGGGGCGGGGACACTCTCGGCCAACAGGACTGGCCGGGTCGGGGGAGGGGCGGGGACAGTCTCGGCCATCAGGACTGGTCGGGTCGGGGGAGGGGCGGGGACAGTCTCGGCCATCAGGACTGGTCGGGTCGGGTCGGGGGAGGGACAGTCTCGGCCATCAGGATTGGTCAGGTCGGGCGAAGGGCGGGGACAGTCGTGGCCATCAGGACTGGTCGGGTCAGGTCGGCGGGGCGGGGCAGTCTCGGCCATCAGGACGTTCGGGTCGGGGGAGGGGCGGGGAGAATCTCGGCCATCAGGACTGGTCGGGTCGGGGGAGGGGCGGGGACAGTCTGGGCCATCAGGACTGGTCGGGTCGGGGGAGGGGCGGGGACAGTCTCGGCCATCAGGACTGGTCGGGTCGGGGGAGGGGCAGGGACAGTCTCGGCCATCAGGACTGGTCGGGTCGGGCCGGGGGAGGGGCGGGGACAGTCTCGGCCATCAGGATTGGTCAGGTCGGGGGAGGGGCGGGGACAGTCTCGGCCATCAGGACTGGTCGGGTTGGGGGAGGGGCGGGAACAGTCTCGGCCATCAGGACCGGTCGGGTCGGGGGAGGGGCGGGGATAGTCTCGGCCATCAGGACTGGTCGGGTCGGGGGAGGGGCGGGGACAGTCTCGGCCATCAGGACTGGTCGGGTCGGGGGAGGAGCGGGGACAGTCTCGGCCATCAGGACTGGTCGGGGGAGGGGCGGGGACAGTCTCGGCCATCAGGACTGGTCGGGTCGGGGGAGGGGCGGGGACAGTCTGGGCCATCAGGACTGGTCGGGTCGGGGGAGGGGCGGGGACAGTCTCGGCCATCAGGACTGGTCGGGTCGGGGGAGGGGCGGGGACAGTCTCGGCCATCAGGACTGGTCGGGTCGGGGGAGGGGCGGGGACAGTCTGGGCCATCAGGACTGGTCGGGTCGGGGGAGGGGCGGGGACAGTCTCGGCCATCAGGACTGGTCGGGGGAGGGGCGGGGACAGTCTCGGCCAGCAGGACTGGTCGGGTCGGGGGAGGAGCGGGGACAGTCTTGGCCATCAGGACTGGTCGGGTCGGGGGAGGGCCGGGGACAGTCTCGGCCATCAGGATTGGCCAGGTCGGGTCGGGGGAGGGGCGGCGCCAGTCTCGGCAATCAGAACAGTTCGGGTCGGGGGAGGGGCGGGGACAGTCTCGGCCATCAGGACTGGTCGGGTCGGGGGTGGGGCGGGGACAGTCTCGGCCATCAGGATTGGTCAGGTCGGGTCGGGGGAGGGGCGGCGCCAGTCTCGGCCATCAGGACTGGTCGGGTCGGGTCGGGGGAGGGGCGGGGACAGTCTCGGCCATCAAGACCGGTCGGGTCGGGGGAGGGGCGGGGACAGTCTCGGCCATCAGAACTGGTCGGGTCGGGGGAGGGGCGGGGTCAGTCTCGGCCATCAGGACTGGTCGGGTCGGGGGAGGGGCGGGGACAGTCTCGGCCATCAGGACAGGTCGGGTCGGGGGAGGGGCGGGGACAGTCTCGGCCATCAGGACTGGTCGGGTCGGGGGAGGGGCGGGGACAGTCTCGGCCATCAGGACATGTCGGGGGACGTGCGGGGACAGTCTCAGCCATCAGGACTGGTCGGGTCGGGGGAGGGGCGGGGACAGTCTCGGCCATCAGGACTGGTCGGGTCGGGGGAGGGGCGGGGACATTCTCGGCCATCAGGACTGGTCGGGTCGGGGACAGTCTCGGCCATCAGGACTGGTCGGGTCGGGGGAGGGGCGGGGACAGTCTCGGCCATCAGGACTGGTCGGGTCAGGGGAGGGGCGGGGGCAGTCTCGGCCATCAGGACTGCTCGGGTCGGGGGAGGGGCGGGGACAGTCTCGGCCATCAGGAATGGTCAGGTCGGGGGAGGGGCGGGGACAGTCTCGGCCATCAGGACTGGTCGGGTCGGGGGGGGGACAGTCTCGGCCAACAGGATTGGTCAGGTCGTGTCGGGGGAGGGGCGGCGCCAGTCTCGGCCACCAGGACTGTTCGGGTCGGGGGAGGGGCGGGGACAGTCTCGGCCATCAGGAATGGTCAGGTCGGGGGAGGGGCGGGGACAGTCTCGGCCATCAGGACTGGTCGGGTCGGGGGAGGGACAGTCTCGGCCATCAGGATTGGTCAGGTCGTGTCGGGGGAGGGGCGGCGCCAGTCTCGGCCATCAGGACTGTTCGGGTCGGGGGAGGGGCGGGGACAGTCTCGGCCATCAGGACTGGTCGGGTCGGGGGAGGAGCGGGGACAGTCTCGGCCATTAGGACTGGTCGGGTCGGGGGAGGGGCGGGGACAGTTTCGGCCATCAGGACTGGTCGGGTCGGGGGAGGGGCGGGGACAGTCTCGGCCATCAGGACTGGTCGGGTCGGGGGAGGGGCGGGGACAGTCTCGGCCATCAGGACTGGTCGGGTCGGGGGAGGAGCGGGGACAGTCTCGGCCATCAGGACTGGTCGGGGGAGGGGCGGGGACAGTCTCGGCCATCAGGACTGGTCGGGTCGGGGGAGGGGCGGGGACAGTCTGGGCCATCAGGACTGGTCGGGTCGGGGGAGGGGCGGGGACAGTCTCGGCCATCAGGACTGGTCGGGTCGGGGGAGGGGCGGGGACAGTCTCGGCCATCAGGACTGGTCGGGTCGGGGGAGGGGCGGGGACAGTCTGGGCCATCAGGACTGGTCGGGTCGGGGGAGGGGCGGGGACAGTCTCGGCCATCAGGACTGGTCGGGGGAGGGGCGGGGACAGTCTCGGCCAGCAGGACTGGTCGGGTCGGGGGAGGAGCGGGGACAGTCTCGGCCATCAGGACTGGTCGGGTCGGGGGAGGGCCGGGGACAGTCTCGGCCATCAGGATTGGCCAGGTCGGGTCGGGGGAGGGGCGGCGCCAGTCTCGGCAATCAGAACAGTTCGGGTCGGGGGAGGGGCGGGGACAGTCTCGGCCATCAGGACTGGTCGGGTCGGGGGTGGGGCGGGGACAGTCTCGGCCATCAGGATTGGTCAGGTCGGGTCGGGGGAGGGGCGGCGCCAGTCTCGGCCATCAGGACTGGTCGGGTCGGGTCGGGGGAGGGGCGGGGACAGTCTCGGCCATCAAGACCGGTCGGGTCGGGGGAGGGGCGGGGACAGTCTCGGCCATCAGAACTGGTAGGGTCGGGGGAGGGGCGGGGTCAGTCTCGGCCATCAGGACTGGTCGGGTCGGGGGAGGGGCGGGGACAGTCTCGGCCATCAGGACAGGTCGGGTCGGGGGAGGGTCGGGGACAGTCTCGGCCATCAGGACTGGTCGGGTCGGGGGAGGGGCGGGGACAGTCTCGGCCATCAGGACATGTCGGGGGACGTGCGGGGACAGTCTCAGCCATCAGGACTGGTCGGGTCGGGGGAGGGGCGGGGACAGTCTCGGCCATCAGGACTGGTCGGGTCGGGGGAGGGGCGGGGACATTCTCGGCCATCAGGACTGGTCGGGTCGGGGACAGTCTCGGCCATCAGGACTGGTCGGGTCGGGGGAGGGGCGGGGACAGTCTCGGCCATCAGGACTGGTCGGGTCAGGGGAGGGGCGGGGGCAGTCTCGGCCATCAGGACTGCTCGGGTCGGGGGAGGGGCGGGGACAGTCTCGGCCATCAGGAATGGTCAGGTCGGGGGAGGGGCGGGGACAGTCTCGGCCATCAGGACTGGTCGGGTCGGGGGGGGGGGACAGTCTCGGCCAACAGGATTGGTCAGGTCGTGTCGGGGGAGGGGCGGCGCCAGTCTCGGCCACCAGGACTGTTCGGGTCGGGGGAGGGGCGGGGACAGTCTCGGCCATCAGGAATGGTCAGGTCGGGGGAGGGGCGGGGACAGTCTCGGCCATCAGGACTGGTCGGGTCGGGGGAGGGACAGTCTCGGCCATCAGGATTGGTCAGGTCGTGTCGGGGGAGGGGCGGCGCCAGTCTCGGCCATCAGGACTGTTCGGGTCGGGGGAGGGGCGGGGACAGTCTCGGCCATCAGGACTGGTCGGGTCGGGGGAGGAGCGGGGACAGTCTCGGCCATTAGGACTGGTCGGGTCGGGGGAGGGGCGGGGACAGTTTCGGCCATCAGGACTGGTCGGGTCGGGGGAGGGGCGGGGACATTCTCGGCCATCAGGACTGGTCGGGTCGGGGGAGGGGCGGGGACAGTCTCGGCCATCAGGACTGGTCGGGTCGGGGGAGGGGCGGGGACAGTTTCGGCCATCAGGACTGGTCGGGTCGGGGGAGGGGCGGGGACATTCTCGGCCATCAGGACTGGTCGGGTCGGGGGAGGGGCGGGGACAGTCTCGGCCATCAGGACTGGTCGGGGGAGGGGCGGGGACAGTCTCGGCCATCAGGACTGGTCGGGTCGGGGGCGGGGAGAGTCTCGGCCATCAGGACTGGTCGGGTCGGGGACAGTCTCGGCCATCAGGACTGGTCGGGTCGGGGGAGTGGACAGTCTCGGCCATCAGGACTGGTCGGGTCGGGGGAGGGGCGGGGACAGTCTCGGCCATCAGGACTGGTCGGGTCGGGGGAGGGGACAGTCTCGGCCATCAGGACTGGTCGGGTCGGGGGAGGGGCGGGACAGTCTCGGCCATCAGGACTGGTCGGGTCGTGGGAGGGGACAGTCTCGGCCATCAGGACTGGTCGGGTTGGGGGAGGGGACAGTCTAGGCCATCAGGACTGGTCGGGTCGGGGGAGGGGCGGGGACAGTCTCGGCCATCAGGACTGGTCGGGTCGGGGGAGGGGCAGAACAGTCTCGGCCATCAGGACTGGTCGGGTCAGGTCGGGGGAGGGACAGTCTCGGCCATCAGGATTGGTCAGGTCGGGCGAAGGGCGGGGACAGTCGTGGCCATCAGGACTGGTCGGGTCAGGTCGGCGGGGCGGGGCAGTCTCGGCCATCAGGACTGGTCGGGTCGGGGGAGGGGCGGGGAGAATCTCGGCCATCAGGACTGGTCGGGTCGGGGGAGGGGCGGGGACAGTCTTGGCCATCAGGACTGGTCGGGTCGGGGGAGGGGCGGGGACAGTCTCGGCCATCAGGACTGGTCGGGTCGGGGGAGGGGCGGGGACAGTCTCGGCCATCAGGACTGGTCGGGTCGGGCCGGGGGAGGGGCGGGGACAGTCTCGGCCATCAGGATTGGTCGGGTCGGGGGAGGGGCGGGGACAGTCTCGGCCATCAGGACTGGTCGGGTCGGGGGAGGGGCGGGAACAGTCTCGGCCATCAGGACCGGTCGGGTCGGGGGAGGGGCGGGGACAGTCTCGGCCATCAGGACTGGTCGGGTCGGGTCGGGGGAGGGGCGGGGGCAGTCTCCGCCATCAGGACTGGTCAGGTCGGGGGAGGGGCGGGGTCAGTCTCGGCCATCAGGACTGGTCGGGTCGGGTCGGGGGAGGAGCAGGGACAGTCTCGGCCATCAGGACTGGTCGGGGGAGGGGCGGGGACAGTCTCGGCCATCAGGACTGGTCGGGTCGGGGGAGGGGCGGGGACAGTCTGGGCCATCAGGACTGGTCGGGTCGGGGGAGGGGCGGGGACAGTCTCGGCCATCAGGACTGGTCGGGTCGGGGGAGGGGCGGGGACAGTCTCGGCCATCAGGACTGGTCGGGTCGGGGGAGGGGCGGGGACAGTCTCGGCCATCAGGACTGGTCGGGTCGGGGGAGGGGCGGGGACAGTCTGGGCCATCAGGACTGGTCGGGTCGGGGGAGGGGCGGGGACAGTCTCGGCCATCAGGACTGGTCGGGGGAGGGGCGGGGACAGTCTCGGCCAGCAGGACTGGTCGGGTCGGGGGAGGAGCGGGGACAGTCTCGGCCATCAGGACTGGTTGGGTCGGGGGAGGGCCGGGAACAGTCTCGGCCATCAGGATTGGCCAGGTCGGGTCGGGGGAGGGGCGGCGCCAGTCTCGGCAATCAGAACTGTTCGGGTCGGGGGAGGGGCGGGGACAGTCTCGGCCATCAGGACTGGTCGGGTCGGGGGTGGGGCGGGGACAGTCTCGGCCATCAGGATTGGTCAGGTCGGGTCGGGGGAGGGGCGGCGCCAGTCTCGGCCATCAGGACTGGTCGGGTCGGGTCGGGGGAGGGGCGGGGACAGTCTCGGCCATCAAGACCGGTCGGGTCGGGGACAGACTCGGCCATCAGAACTGGTCGGGTCGGGGGAGGGGCGGGGTCAGTCTCGGCCATCAGGACTGGTCGGGTCGGGGGAGGGGCGGGGACAGTCTCGGCCATCAGGACAGGTCGGGTCGGGGGAGGGGCGGGGACTGTCTCGGCCATCAGGACTGGTCGGGTCGGGGGAGGGGCGGGGACAGTCTCGGCCATCAGGACATGTCGGGGGAGGTGCGGGGACAGTCTCAGCCATCAGGACTGGTCGGGTCGGGGGAGGGGCGGGGACAGTCTCGGCCATCAGGACTGGTCGGGTCGGGGGAGGGGCGGGGACATTCTCGGCCATCAGGACTGGTCGGGTCGGGGGAGGGGCGGGGACTGTCTCGGCCATCAGGACTGGTCGGGTCGGGGGAGGGGCGGGGACAGTCTCGGCCATCAGGACTGGTCGGGTCAGGGGAGGGGCGGGGGCAGTCTCGGCCATCAGGACTGCTCGGGTCGGGGGAGGGGCGGGGACAGTCTCGGCCATCAGGAATGGTCAGGTCGGGGGAGGGGCGGGGACAGTCTCGGCCATCAGGACTGGTCGGGTCGGGGGAGGGACAGTCTCGGCCATCAGGATTGGTCAGGTCGTGTCGGGGGAGGGGCGGCGCCAGTCTCGGCCACCAGGACTGTTCGGGTCGGGGGAGGGGCGGGGACAGTCTCGGCCATCAGGAATGGTCAGGTCGGGGGAGGGGCGGGGACAGTCTCGGCCATCAGGACTGGTCGGGTCGGGGGAGGGACAGTCTCGGCCATCAGGATTGGTCAGGTCGTGTCGGGGGAGGGGCGGCGCCAGTCTCGGCCATCAGGACTGTTCGGGTCGGGGGAGGGGCGGGGACAGTCTTGGCCATCAGGACTGTTCGGGTCGGGGGGAGGGGCGGGGACAGTCTCGGCCATCAGGACTGGTCGGGTCGGGGGAGGGGCGGGGACAGTCTCGGCCATCAGGACTGGTCGGGTCAGGGGAGGGGCGGGGACTGTCTCGGCCATCAGGACTGGTCGGGTCGGGGGAGGAGCGGGGACAGTCTCGGCCATCAGGACTGGTCGGGTCGGGGGAGGAGCGGGGACAGTCTCGGCCATTAGGACTGGTCGGGTCGGGGGAGGGGCGGGGACAGTTTCGGCCATCAGGACTGGTCGGGTCGGGGGAGGGGCGGGGACAGTCTCGGCCATCAGGACTGGTCGGGTCGGGGGAGGGGCGGGGACAGTCTCGGCCATCAGGGCTGGTCGGGTCGGGGGAGGGGCGGGGACATTCTCGGCCATCAGGACTGGTCGGGTCGGGGGAGGGGCGGGGACAGTCTCGGCCATCAGGACTGGTCGGGTCGGGGGAGGGGCGGGGACAGTTTCGGCCATCAGGACTGGTCGGGTCGGGGGAGGGGCGGGGACATTCTCGGCCATCAGGACTGGTCGGGTCGGGGGAGGGGCGGGGACAGTCTCGGCCATCAGGACTGGTCGGGTCGGGGGAGGGGCGGGGACAGTCTCGGCCATCAGGACTGGTCGGGTCGGGGGCGGGGAGAGTCTCGGCCATCAGGACTGGTCGGTTCGGGGACAGTCTCGGCCATCAGGACTGGTCGGGTCGGGGGAGTGGACAGTCTCGGCCATCAGGACTGGTCGGGTCGGGGGAGGGGCGGGGACAGTCTCGGCCATCAGGACTGGTCGGGTCGGGGGAGGGGACAGTCTCGGCCATCAGGACTGGTCGGGTCGGGGGAGGGGCGGGGACAGTCTCGGCCATCAGGACTGGTCGGGTCGTGGGAGGGGACAGTCTCGGCCATCAGGACTGGTCGGGTTGGGGGAGGGGACAGTCTAGGCCATCAGGACTGGTCGGGTCGGGGGAGGGGCGGGGACAGTCTCGGCCATCAGGACTGGTCGGGTCAGGTCGGGGGAGGGACAGTCTCGGCCATCAGGACTGGTCAGGTCGGGGGAGGGGCGGGGACAGTCACGGCCATCAGGACTGGTCGGGTCGGGGGAGGAGCGGGGACAGTCTCGGCCATCAGGACTGGTCGGGTCGGGGGAGGGGCGGGGACACTCTCGGCCATCAGGACTGGTCGGGCTGGGGGAGGGGCGGGGACAGTCTCGGCCATCGGGACTGGTCGGGTCGGGGGAGGGGCGGGGACAGTCTCGGCCATCAGGACTGGTCGGGTTGGGTGGGGGGAGGGGCGGGGACAGTCTCGGCCATCAGGACTGGTCGGGTCGGGGGAGGGGCGTGGGCAGTCTCGGCCATCAGGACTGGTCGGGTTGGGTGGGGGGAGGGGCGGGGACAGTCTCGGCCATCAGGACTGGTCGTGTCGGGGGAGGGGCGGGGACAGTCTCGGCCATCAGGACTGGTCGGGTCGGGGAGGGGACAGTCTCGGCCATCAGGACTGGTCGGGTCGGGGAGGGGACAGTCTCGGCCATCAGGACTTGTCGGGGGAGGGGCGGGGACAGTCTCGGCCATCAGGACTGGTCGGGGGAGGGGCGGGGACAGTCTCGGCCATCAGGACTGGTCGGGGGAGGGGCGGGGACAGTCTCGGCCATCAGGACTGGTCAGGGGAGGGGCGGGGACAGTCTCGGCCATCAGGACTGGTCGGGGGAGGGGCGGGGACAGTCTCGGCCATCAGGACTGGTCGGGTCGCGGGAGGGGCGGGGCCAGTCTCGGCCATCAGGACTGGTCGGGTCGCGGGAGGGGCGTGGCCAGTCTCGGCCATCAGGACCGGTTGGGGGGAGGGGAGGGGACAGTCTCGGCCATCAGGACTGGTCGGGTCGGGTCGGGGGAGGGGCGTGGACAGTCTCGGCCATCAGGTCTGGTCGGGTCGGGTCGGGGGAGGGGCGTGGACAGTCTCGCCATCAGGACTGGTCGGGTCGGGTCGGGGGAGGGGCGTGGACAGTCTCGGCCATCAGGACTGGTTGGGACGGGTCGGGGGAGGGGCAGGGACAGTCTCGGCCATCAGGACTGGTTGGGTCGGGTCGGGGGAGGGGCGTGGACAGTCTCGCCATCGGGTCTGGTCGGGTCGGGGGAGGGGCGGGGACAGTCTCGGCCATCAGGACTGGTCGGGTCGGGTCGGGGGAGGGGCGTGGACAGTCTCGCCATCGGGTCTGGTCGGGTCGGGGGAGGGGTGGGGACAGTCTCGGCCATCAGGACTGGTCGTGTCGGGTCGGGGGAGGGGCGTGGACAGTCTCGCCATCAGGTCTGGTCGGGTCGGGGGAGGGGCGGGGACAGTCTCGGCCATCAGGACTGGTCGGGTCGGGTCGGGGGAGGGGCGTGGACAGTCTCGGCCATCAGGACTGGTCGGGTCGGGTCGGGGGAGGGGCGTGGACAGTCTCGCCATCAGGTCTGGTCGGGGGAGGGGCGTGGACAGTCTCGCCATCAGGTCTGGTCGGGTCGGGGGAGGGGCGTGGACAGTCTCGCCATCAGGACTGGTTGGGTCAGGTCTGGTCGGGTCGGGGACAGTCTCGCCATCAGGACTGGTCGGGTCGGTTCGGGGGAGGGGTGGGGACAGTCTCGGCCATCAGGACTGGTCGGGTCGGGTCGGGACGGGTTGGGCCGGGACGGCCGCGAGCAGGGCCGGAGCTGGAGGAGCGGAGTGGGGACAGTCTCTAATAATAATTTTGAATACCATGCTCTCAAATTCTCCCAACAGTTTCGGGATAGTTTAGTCAGTGTCTGGCGAAATGAGATTAACCTCGCCACGGGACTAATAGGTACTTTGACGCCATTGGTTCAATGACAGTCACCTTATGCTGATTTCTGATTGGTTGTGGCCGGGCAGTTATTTTCAATCCGCTTAAGCAAATGAGGCTCCTGTTGCATCACATTACTGCTGGGAGATTTCACTTTTATCATGGGGAGATTTTTGCAGTGAGTTTGTTCCCAGTGTTATTGCATTCAATCGAAATTAAATTCATTTTTAATAGATTAAGTAAATATACTTGCTTCCCAAGAATGATTCGTTTTTCTCCCATGTAATTGAAGGTTACTTGAAATAACTTATAATTCAACAGAAATGATTTTTTTGTTTTAATTAATTCATAAATTAATTGCAGAAACAACATATAAGCACAAAGGAACATGTTTCCCTTTTTCCTACCCAGTTTTGCCTTGTAGGAATGTTCGGATTCCTAACTCAAGGACTGAGGTCGAGTCAGTCTATCAAAGAAACGATGTTTAATACTATTCAACAGAGTTTAATATGCAAGTGCAGGAGAACTTAGGTTACAGGTCTGTACAGTTCGATGGCTCCACGAGGACTGACTGGGGCGGCTTCCCAGGTCACGTTTTCCCGCCGGAGGATCACGTGATCAAGTCATCGCATTTTCGTCTCGCTCTTAAAGGGACCGCGCTATGTACATGCAACAATATAAACAAAGATACAGATTCAGCCTGTAGCTAACAAATTGTTAAAGGGAATTATGTACAGTTGATCAAAGTCCCTTAGTGGCTCTGCCACATGCACCCCCCCAGAATTATCTTTAACAGAAAAAGTCAATCGACTAGGAGGTCTGACAAGCCTGTCGGAGCAACTTCTATATTCCTGGAGTGGAAGCTGTTGGACGGTGGGCGGGCTGGCGGGTGGAAGCATTTGGTTTGGCACGGCTGCTGCAGGCGGTCGACCACGTCGTGGCGGCTGTGCGGTCTCGACAGGACGGCCGAGGTCCGGGTGTGCCGGCTTGAGACGGTCAATGGAAACGTGGTCGGGTTTACCACCGATGTCAACGGAGAAACTTCTGTCACCTGCCTCCAGTACAAATGAAAAGGGCCTGTGTAAGGGGCCTTGAGCGGATCCCGATGGGTGTCATGTCGGATGAACACAAATTCGGCGTTCTTTAGCTCTGCTGGGACGTGCGAGGTTGGGAGGCCATGATGCGACGTTGGGATTGGCGCAAAAGACTTGGCTGTTTCGCAGTGGCTGCTGAGTTGGTCGGATGCAGACCATGGCGCTGTTGGAATCGGAAGGAAGTCTCCTGGTACGTGGAATGGCTGACCGTACATGAGCTCAGCAGAAGACGATTGAAGATCTTCTTTGGGTGCCGTGCGAAAACCCAACATGACCCACGGAAGCTTATCTACCCATCCGGCGCCTTGGCGGCTGGCCCTCAGCGATGCTTTTAGCGACCTGTGAAAACGCTCGCACAAGCCGTTTGCCTGTGGATGGTAGGCCATGGTGCGGTGTAGCTTGGTGCCGAGACCCTGGGCCACAGTGTTCCAAAGCTCAGAAGAAAACTGTGGACCGCAGTCTGAAGAAATGTCTGCCGGAATGCCCAAACGGGCGACATTAGCGGAAGTGGTAGATGACAAAGGAACCGCCTCTGGCCATCTAGCAGTGCGGTCTACTATGGTGAGGAGGTGTGTGAACCCGTGATGGTGGAAGCGGCCCAACGAGGTCCACGTTTACATGGTCAAACCGACGCTCTGGTACTGTAAAAGTGGCCAATGGAGCCTTGACATGAGGCTGTACCGTAGATTTTTGGCAGACAATGCAGGTGTTAGCCCAGTCGCGGATATCCTTATGCATACATTTCCAGACAAATTTAGACATTAATTTTTGGGAGGCCTTCATTCCAGGATGTGAAAGCCCGTGTATGGCATCAAAAACTTTGCCGTGCCAGGCAACCGGAACAATCGAGGGAGGGTCTCCCATGGAGACGTCACAGAGTAGTGTGGTGCCTGCTGCATGGAATTCAACATCAGCCGGTTGGAGGCTGGAGATGTCGGTGCGGTATGCCTGTGTTTCAGGATCGGATACTTGGTCGGCAGCCATGAGGGCATAGTCGATGCCCAGCTGGAGTGCTTGGACGGTCGCGCGAGAGAGGCAATCTGCTACCAAGTTGTCCTTGCCAGCTACGTGTTGGATATTTGTCGTGAATTCTGATATGAACGTTAACTGACGTTGTTGTCGAGCTGACCACGGTTCGGTGGTCTTGGCCATGGCGAAGGTTAGTGGTTTGTGGTCCACAAACGCAGTAAAGGGACGTCCCTCTAACAAGAAGCAGAAATGGTGGATAGCCAGAAAGAGTGCCAGCAACTCCCGGTCGAAAGTGCTGTATTTTCGTTCGTTGCGCCGTAGTTGATGGCTGAAAAACGCCAGTGGTTGCCACGTCCCATTGACCCACTGTTCCTGTACAGCGCCGATGGCGTAGTCGGAAGCGTCGGTGGTAAGTGCGATGGTGGCACCTGGCAGTGGGTGCGCCAGCATGGTCGCGTTGGCCAAAGCGGTTTTCGTGTTGTCGAAGGCGTTGTGCATTTCGACTGTCCAGGTTACCGAATCCTTGCCAGACTTGCCTTTGAGGGCCTCGTAGAGGAGCTGCATTAGCCGTGCTGCCTTAGGTACAAAGCGGTGGTAAAAATTTACCATGCTGAGGAATTCCTGCAGGGCCTTGATGGTCTGCGGCCGTGGGAACGCCGTGACTGCCTCTACCTTCGTCTGCAACAGAATTGCACCTTCCGAAGTAATGCGGTGGCCCAAGAAATCAATCTGCTGCAGGCCGAACTGACACTTGGCTGGGTTGATGATCAGGCCGTGTTGGCTGAGGCGTCGAAAGAGGGTGCGTAAATGGCAGATGTGCTCCTCTTTGTTAGGGCTGGCGATAAGGATATCGTCGAGGTAGACGAATATAAATTTAAGGTCCCGCAGTACCGAGTCCATCAGGTGCTGGAAAGCCTGTGCAGCATTCTTCAGCCCAAATGGCATCCGTAGAAACTCGAACAGGCCAAAGGGGGTAATGACTGCAGTTTTCTGGACGTCTTGCAGGTGTACGGGGACCTGGTGGTAGCCATGGACGAGGTCGACCTTGGAGAATATAGAATTTCACAAGTGGGCAGAGAAATCTTGAATATGAGGGATCGGGTACCGATCGGGAGTAGTGGCGTCATTAAGGCATTGCTAGTCGCCGCATGGCCGCCATCCGCCGCTGGGTTTCAGGACAATGTGGAGAGGCGACTGGCGAATAATCCCTAGCCGCTCCATCGTGGCGAACTCCGCCTTCGCAGCCGCGAGCTTGCCAGGTTCCAGACGCCGAGCCCGTGCGTAGACCGGGGAGCCAGTCGTAGTGATGTGGTGTTCGACACCATGTTTAGTGGCCGAGGAGAAGGTGGGCCTGGTCAGGTCCGGGAATTCGCCTAGCAGGCGAGTGAAATCGTCCGGAGAGGGCAATGTGCAGGAGACAGTGCGCGACATGGCGGTACTGCGGAAGCAAGGGATGGAGTGGAAAGTGGCCGCATTAATTAACCGTCAGTTCCTTACATCAACCAAGAGGCTGTTGGCACATAAGAAATCCACACCAAGGATGGCTTGCGAGACCTTGGCTGTGATGAATTCCCAATGAAACCGTTGCCCGCCGAAGCACACCTGGACCCGCCATTTGCCAAAGGTACGAATAGCCCCGCCATTAGCTGCTTCGAGGGAGAGGCCGTGCCGCCCAGCCTGTATATCCAGTGCTGACGCGGGAAGGATGCTACACTGCACCCCGGTGTCGCATAAAAACCGCCGACCAGAGAGGTAATCCGTGATAGAGGAGCTTCCCTGAAATTCCCAATCGCCATCGCGGCCGCAGGACATCCCTCAGATTCGGTCCTCCTTTGCCAGGGGTGAAGGAGCCCCACCGCTACCGGCCCCGGGCGGGGTGAAGAAGCCCCACCGCTACCGGCCCCGGGCGGGGTGAAGGAGCCCCACCGCTACCGGCCCCGGGCGGGGTGAAGAAGCCCCACCGCTACCGGCCCCGGGCGGGGTGAAGGAGCCCCACCGCTACCGGCCCCGGGCGGGGTGAAGAAGCCCCACCGCTACCGGCCCCGGGTGGGTGAAGAAGCCCCACCGCTACCGGCCCCGGGCGGGGTGAAGGAGCCCCACCGCTACCGGCCCCGGGCGGGGTGAAGGAGCCCCACCGCTACCGGCCCCGGGCGGGGTGAAGGAGCCCCACCGCTACCGGCCCCGGGCGGGGTGAAGAAGCCCCACCGCTACCGGCCCCGGGCGGGGTGAAGGAGCCCCACCGCTACCGGCCCCGGGCGGGGTGAAGGAGCCCCACCGCTACCGGCCCCGGGCGGGGTGAAGAAGCCCCACCGCTACCGGCCCCGGGTGGGTGAAGAAGCCCCACCGCTACCGGCCCCGGGCGGGGTGAAGAAGCCCCACCGCTACCGGCCCCGGGCGGGGTGAAGGAGCCCCACCGCTACCGGCCCCGGGTGGGTGAAGGAGCAGTGACATCACTTGGAATGGTCACACAATGGGAGCAGTGAGGTCATCACTTGGAATGGTCACACAATGGGAGCAGTGAGGTCATCACTTGGAATGGTCACACAATGGGAGCAGTGAGGTCATCACTTGGAATGGTCACACAATGGGAGCAGTTAGGTCATCACTTGGAATGGTCACACAATGGGAGCAGTGAGGTCATCACTTGGAATGGTCACACAATGGGAGCAGTGAGGTCATCACTTGGAATGGTCACACAATGGGAGCAGTGAGGTCATCACTTGGAATGGTCACACAATGGGAGCAGTGAGGTCATCACTTGGAATGGTCACACAATGGGAGCAGTGAGGTCATCACTTGGAATGGTCACACAATGGGAGCAGTGAGGTCATCACTTGGAATGGTCACACAATGGGAGCAGTGAGGTCATCACTTGGAATGGTCACACAATGGGAGCTGTGAGGTCATCACTTGGACTGTTCACACAATGGGAGCAGTGAGGTCATCACTTGGAATGGTCACACAATGGGAGCAGTGAGGTCATCACTTGGAATGGTCACACAATGGGAGCAGTGAGGTCATCACTTGGAATGGTCACACAATGGGAGCAGTGAGGTCATCACTTGGAATGGTCACACAATGGGAGCAGTGAGGTCATCACTTGGAATGGTCACACAATGGGAGCAGTGACGTCATCACTTGGAATGGTCACACAATGGGAGCAGTGACATCATCACTTGGAATGGTCACAATGGGAGCAGTGAGGTCATCACTTGGAATGGTCACACAATGGGAGCAGTGAGGTCATCACTTGGAATGGTCACACAATGGGAGCAGTGAGGTCATCACTTGGAATGGTCACACAATGGGAGCAGTGAGGTCATCACTTGGAATGGTCACACAATGGGAGCAGTGAGGTCATCACTTGGAATGTTCACACAATGGGAGCAGTGAGGTCATCACTTGGAATGGTCACACAATGGGAGCAGTGAGGTCATCACTTGGAATGGTCACACAATGGGAGCAGTGAGGCCATCACTTGGAATGGTCACACAATGGGAGCAGTGAGGTCATCACTCGGACTTTTCACACAATGGGAGCAGTGAGGTCATCACTTGGACTGGGAGCAGTGACATCACTCGGACTGTTCACACAATGGGAGCAGTGAGGTCATCACTTGGAATGGTCACACAATGGGAGCAGTGAGGTCATCACTTGGAATGTTCACACAATGGGAGCAGTGAGGTCATCACTTGGAATGGTCACACAATGGGAGCAGTGAGGTCATCACTTGGAATGGTCACACAATGGGAGCAGTGAGGTCATCACTTGGAATGGTCACAGAATGGGAGCAGTGAGGTCATCACTTGGAATGGTCACACAATGGGAGCAGTGAGGTCATCACTTGGAATGGTCACACAATGGGAGCAGTGAGGTCATCACTTGGAATGGTCACACAATGGGAGCAGTGAGGTCATCACTTGGAATGGTCACACAATGGGAGCAGTGAGGTCATCACTTGGAATGGTCACACAATGGGAGCAGTGAGGTCATCACTTGGAATGGTCACACAATGGGAGCAGTGAGGTCATCACTTGGAATGGTCACACAATGGGCGCAGTGAGGTCATCACTTGGACTGGTCACACAATGGGAGCAGTGAGGTCATCACTGATGTACCTATCAATTCATCCAATGAAAAGCGACGAGTTAGGAAAGTAACTATAGGTTTTTATTAGCTAAATAACAGAGCCCACCCTCGTGGGTGATCGGATACAAGGAGGAATGCCAGCCAGTCGACTACCTTTATACCTGGGCAGGTAGGTGGAGCCATGGGTGGAGTCAGCAGTGGTCAGCCCAGTTATATCAGCGTGACAAGAGGCGACCTCGTATAGTGATACAACAGTGTGAACAGTGATAACCATAGAGTAACGATATAACAGTGATAACTGTAGTGTAACGATAGAAGTGGTTTACCACATTCACCCCTTGTTTAGATTTGAGTCCGGCGGGGTGAAGTGTACTACCAGTTCTGGTATGTCAGTCTGTCCGGAGGCCTCGTAAGCCTTTCTGATCGTCGCAGCGGCGGTGTTGCATTATCCGGTGTTAATGCTGGTGTCTGCGTGGTCGGCGAAGGCTCGTGGGGTTCCGGCATGCCGTCTACCTTGGCTGGAATTGGGGGGGTGGTGAAGGTGGTGTCTCCGGAGTGCCCGAAGGTGCGAGGTCTCGTAAGGAGACTGTGTCCTCCTGCCTGTCTGGGTATGCCACATAGGCGTACTGGGGGTTGGCGTGCAGGAGGTCCACCCTCTCGACCAGGGGGTCCGTTTTATGGGCCCTCACATGCTTTCGCAGCAAGACGGGCCCCGGAGAGGTCAGCCAGGTTGGTAGCGTGGTTCCCGTAGTCGACTTCCTGGGGAAAACAAACATTCGTTCATGGGGGGTGGCGCTGATGGCAGTACAAAGTAGTGACCGGGTGGAATGCAGCGCTGCCGGGAGGACTTCCTGCCAGCGGGAGGCCCTTAGACTTTAAGGCTAAGAGGACGGCCTTCCATACCGTCGCGTTCTCTCTTTCCACCTGGCCGTTCCCTCGGGGGTTGTAGCTGGTGGTCCTGCTTGCAGCAATACCTCTCGCTAGTAGGAACTGACGGAGTTCCTCGCTCATGAAGGAGGAGCCCCGGTCACTATGTATATAGTTCGGGAACCCGAACACGGCGAAGAGGTCGTTCAGGCATTTAATGACCGTGGTACTGGTCATGTCTGGGCAGGGGAAGGCAAAGGGGAAACGGGAGTACTCATCAACAATGCTGAGGAAGTACACATTACGGTCAGAGGACGGGAGGGGCCCCTTAAAGTCGATGCTCAGGCGCTCGAAGGGGCGGGTGGCCTTGATCAGGCTTGCTCTGTCCGGCCTAAAGAAGTGCGGTTTGCACTCGGCACAGGTCTGGCAGTTCCTGGTCGTGGTCCTGACCTCCTCGATGGAGTAGGGCAGGTTGCGGGCCTTAATGAAGTGGTAAAGTCTGGTGACCCCGGGGTGGCAGAGGTCGTTGTGGAGGGTCTGAAGTCTATCACTTTGCGCGCTGGCGCATATAATTCGTGACAGAGCATCGGGGGGTTCGTTCCGCTTACCTGGCCGGTACAAGATATCATAATCATAGGTGGAGAGCTCGATTTTCCACCTCAAGATCTTGTCATTCTTGATTTTGCCCCTCAGCTTGTTATTAAACATAAAAGCGACCGAACGTTGGTCGGTGAGGAGGGTAAATCGTTTGCCTGCCAGGTAGTGCCTCCAGCGTCGTACCGCCTCCACAATCGCCTGGGCCTCCTTCTCGACCGACGAGTGTCGGATCTCAGGGCCCTGTAGGGTCCTTGAGAAGAAGGCCACCAGTCTCCCCTCCTGGTTAAGGGTGGCGGCTAGGGCGAAGTCGGATGCATCGCTCTCGACTTGGAAGGGGATGGACTCATCCACTGCGTGCATTGTGGCCTTGGCAATGTCTCCCTTAATGAGGGAGAAGGCTGCGCACGCTTCCTCCGTAAGGGGGAAGGATGTGGACTTCATGAGGGGTCTGGCTTTGTCCGCATAATTGGGCACCCATTGGGCATAGTAGGCGAAGAGCCCCAGGGTTCTCTTCAGTGCCTTTGGACAGTGGGGGAGGGGTAGCTCCATGAGGGGGCGCATTCTTTCGGGGTCGGGGCCGATGACTCCGTTCTCTACTACACAGCCGAGGATGGCAAGGCGCGAGGTGTTAAACACACATTTATCCTTACTGTAGGTGAGGTTGGGCCGTACGGAGGAATCTCTCCAGATTAACATCGTGGTCCTGCCGGTCGCGGCCGCAGATGGTGACGTTATCTAGATAGGGGAACGTGGCGTGCAGCCCGTTCTGGTGAACCATCCGGTCCATCTCCCTTTGGAAGACCGAAACCCCGTTGGTGACGCCGAAGGGAACCCTAAGGAAGTGGTAGAGGCGGCCGTTCGCCTCGAAGGCTGTATACTGGCGGTCCTCAGGGCGGATAGGGAGTTGGTGATAGGCCGACTTAAGGTCGATGGTGGAGAATACCCGGTACTGCGCAATCTGATTGCCCATATCAGATATGCGGGGAAGGGGGTATGCGTCCAGCTGGGTGTACCTGTTTATGGTCTGGCTGTAGTCGATGCCCAGGCGGTTTTTATTGCCGGTCTTAATGACCACGACCTGGGCACGCCAGGGGCTGGTACTCCCCTCGATGATGCCCTCCTTCAGGAGACGCTGCACCTCAGAGCTAATGAAAGCTCTGTCCCCGGCGCTGTACCGCCTGCTCTTGGTAGCGACGGGTTTGCAGTCGGGGGTGAGGTTAGCGAACAGGGAAGGTGGCGGGGCCTTGAGGGTGGATCGGCCGCAGGTGTTACGCGGTGGGCGGTTTAAAATCTGCTGGTTGTTGACTGAGTGGGGGGAGGGGTCCGCCGTATGCTAGCGTGATGCTTTGGAGGTGGGATTGGAAGTCTAGGCCTAGTAGGACGGCAGCGCATAGCTGGGGCAGGACGAGGAGTTTAAAAGTTTTATACTCCGTACCCTTAACCGACAGGGTCACAACACAGTAGCCGCTGATGTCTGTGGCATGTGACCTCGATGCCATCGAGATCCGATTGCGCGTTGGCAGGACAGGGAGGGAGTAGTGGCTCACCGTGTCTGGGTGGATGAAGCTCTCCGTGCTTCCGCTGTCGAACAGGCAGGTCGTGGCGTGGCCGTTTACTTTGATGTCCATCATCGACTTGGACAGGTGATGCGGGTGGGCCTGGTCCAGTGTGACGGAGGCTAGTGTATAGCTGAGCGAGTTGTTGTAGTCTGCGGTTGAGGCGGTAGTCGGGTCTAGAGGCACGGTGGCGGTCGGGCGTGGTGGGTAAAATGGCGTCTCCCACGAGGTTGGACAAAATGGCGGAGAAGATGGCTGCCCCCATAACTCACATGAGGCACTGCTGGTGTCGGTTGCCTGGATCAAAGATGGCCGCCCCCATGACTCACATGTGGGGATGCTGGCCTCTGTGGCCTTGATGGAAGATGGCCGCCCCCACAGCTCGCATGAGGCACTGCTGGCCTCTGATGATCCACCTCTGCAGGCCTTGGCGAAGTGGCCTTTCTTCATGCAGTTTGAGCAGGTAGAGTTCCTGGCTGGGCAGCGCGCCCTCGGGTGTTTCGCCTGGCCGCAGAAGCAGCAGCCGGCGGCCCGATCGCGGGGGTCAGAGGTCGCAGCCGGTACCGGAGGTGGTGGTCCCGATCGGCTCTGGGACGCCGACATGGAGGTAGGTCCCGGGGGCGGGGTGCTGCGGGGGGTATTGGGGTCGGTCCCGAGTCCCAGGGTCGCAGGTTACAGTACCTTGAGTATGCCTCGAGGTCCCGATGGGCCACTTCTAGGGAGCGAGCGAGGGCTGCAGCTTTGTCCAGGTCGAGGTCCTTTGCTTCCAGTAGTCTTTGCCGTGAGTAGTCGGACCGCAGGCCTTTCACGAAGGCATCGCGGACATTGTCTTCAGTATTTTCTGCCGCCGTTACCGCTTTAAAGTTACAGTCTCTGCCGAGTGCTTGCAGCACCTGTAAAAATTCATCCACGGTCTCTCCTGGCTGTTGCAGGCGGGATCTTAGGAGGTGTCTGGCATACATGGAATTTACCAGGCTCAAGTATTGTCGTTTCAGCCGGTTGATGGCGTCCTCGTATGTTTTAAGGTCCCGGGTGAGTGCGAATACTTTAGGGCTCACTTGGGCGGTCAGAACTCTTAGCTTGGATCTCTGAGGCACGCCGGATTCTCCCAGGTAGGACTCGAAACAGCTCAGCCAGTGTTCGAAGTCGAGGGCTGAGTTTGCAGCCTGTGGGTTTAGATCCAGGTACGGTGGTCTGAGGGCTTGCAGCCAGGCCGGCTGCTGTGGCTGTTGTAGCTGGGCGTCTGGCTGGTCGTTTTGCTGCTCGCTTTGCTGCTCAGGGAACGACATTTTAAAATTTAGCCAATAAAATTGATATACCTATCAATTCATCCAATGAAAAGCGACGAGTTAAGAAAGTAACTATAGGTTTTTATTGGCTAAATAACAGAGCCCACCCTCGTGGGTGATCGGGTCCAACAAGGAGGAATGCCAGCCAGTCGACTACCTTTATACCTGGGCAGGTAGGTGGAGTCATGGGCGGAGTCAGCAGTGGTCAGCCCAGGTATAACAGCGTGACAAGAGGCGACCTCGTATAGTGATACAACAGTGAGAACAGTGATAACCATAGAGTAACGATATAACAGTGATAACTATAGTGTAACGATAGTGAACGATAAAAGTGGTTTACCACATTCACTTGGAATGGTCACACAATGGGAGCAGTGAGGTCATCACTTGGACTGTTCACACAATGGGAGCAGTGAGGTCATCACTTGGACTGTTCACACAATGAGAGCAGTGAGGTCATCACTTGGAATGGTCACACAATGGGAGCAGTGAGGTCATCACTTGGAATGGTCACACAATGGGAGCAGTGAGGTCATCACTTGGAATGGTCACACAATGGGCGCAGTGAGGTCATCACTTGGACTGTTCAGACAATGGGAGCAGTGAGGTCATCACTTGGACTGTTCAGACAATGGGAGCAGTGAGGTCATCACTTGGACTGTTCACACAATGGGAGCAGTGAGGTCATCACTTGGAATGGTCACACAATGGGAGCAGTGAGGTCATCACTTGGAATGGTCACACAATGGGAGCAGTGAGGTCATCACTTGGAATGGTCACACAATGGGAGCAGTGAGGTCATCACTTGGAATGTTCACACAATGGGAGCAGTGAGGTCATCACTTGGAATGGTCACACAATGGGCGCAGTGAGGTCATCACTTGGACTGTTCAGACAATGGGAGCAGTGAGGTCATCACTTGGACTGTTCAGACAATGGGAGCAGTGAGGTCATCACTTGGACTGTTCACACAATGGGAGCAGTGAGGTCATCACTTGGAATGGTCACACAATGGGAGCAGTGAGGTCATCACTTGGAATGGTCACACAATGAGAGCAGCGAGGTCATCACTTGGAATGGTCACACAATGGGAGCAGCGAGGTCATCACTTGGACTGTTCAGACAATGGGAGCAGTGAGGTCATCACTTGGAATGGTCACACAATGGGAGCAGTGAGGTCATCACTTGGAATGATCACACAATGGGAGCAGTGAGGTCATCACTTGGAATGGTCACACAATGGGAGCAGTGAGGTCATCACTTGGAATGGTCACACAATGGGCGCAGTGAGGTCATCACTTGGACTGTTCAGACAATGGGAGCAGTGAGGTCATCACTTGGACTGTTCAGACAATGGGAGCAGTGAGGTCATCACTTGGACTGTTCAGACAATGGGAGCAGTGAGGTCATCACTTGGAATGGTCACACAATGGGAGCAGTGAGGTCATCACTTGGACTGTTCTCACTTCCACACTCAGTCTGGGTCTTGTTCCCCGCAGTAACTCCAGCTGTTTTTCTCCGGATGAACTGAACTGATTCCCCCACAACCTGAAACAGATTAAAGATTAAACAGGAAATAAACAGATTGAACAACAGTGTAAATAACCGCCAGACTGGGGGTAATATTTCAATAATAATTACAGACAAACATTACCCAGAACAGTGACTGAATCCCATTGATATTTTATTTATTACATTAAACATTAAACACACTCACCTGATCCACTCCAGACTCCTGCAGGTCAGTATGAGGTGGCGGAGAGCGGGGACAGATTGGTCTGTGAAGGAGTTTGATCCCAGGGTCAGAATCCTCAGTGAGCGGATTGTACCGAGAGCGAAGGCGAGATCCTCGACACAAGAATCTGTGAGACCGACTTCATCCAGCCTGGGGATCAGAGAGAGAAATAACCGGAATCAGAGTAAATCCCCAGAGTTTATTAATAACACTATTACTGATACTAATAATAATGTACAGTGTCAGACATCCAGTTATTATAAACACAATCTCACACAGTCTGGTACTTACCACAGTTTCTGTATTTTACAGTCCGGGTTCCTCAGAGCCACAGACAGTAGTTTCACTCCTGAATTTCCCAGTTTATTATCACTCAGGTTCAGATCCGTCAGTGAGCGGTTTGTACTGAGAGCGGAGGTGAGATCCTCGGCACAAGAATCTGTGAGACCGACTCTCCATAGACTGGGGATCAGAGAGAGAAATAACAGGAATCAGAGTCAATCCCCAGAGTTTATTAATAACACTATTACTGATACTGATAATAATGTTCAGTGTCAGACATCCAGTTATTATAAACACAACCTCACACAGTCTGGTACTTACTGCAGTTTCTGTATTTTACAGTCCGGGTTCCTCAGAGCCACAGACAGTAGTTTCACTCCTGAATCTCCCAGTTTATTATCACTCAGGTTCAGATCCGTCAGTGAGCGGTTTGTACTGAGAGCGGAGGCGAGATCCTCGGCACAAGAATCTGTGAGACCGACAGACCATAGACTGGGGATCAGAGAGAGAAATAACAGGAATCAGAGTCAATCCCCAGAGTTTATTAATAACACTATTACTGATACTAATAATAATGTGCAGTGTCAGACATCCAGTTATTATAAACACAATCTCACACAGTCTGGTACTTACTGCAGTCTCTGTATTTTACAGTCCGGGTTCCTCAGAGCCGCAGACACTGGTTTCACTCCTGAATCTCCCAGTTTATTGCCATTCAGACTAAAAAGAAAGAGAGAGAGAGAAACAAACTGAATCAAAGTCCGGATCTGAAATACTTCTCTCTCTGGGATATTACAGCAATCACTGAAAGTACTTCAGGAAATTAATAACCCGCTTTTCCCCGTCGGCAACGGTCGGCGGGGCTGGGGCTGGTGGAGGGTCGGGCGGGGGCCTGGGTCGGGGGAGGGTCGGGCGGGGGCCGGTGGAGGGTCGGGCGGGGGTCAGGGTGGGGTTGGTGTTGGGTGCGGCCGGGGTCGGGGGAGGGTTGGGAGTTTCGGGGCCGGGGTCGGCAGAGGGTCAGGTGGGTCCAGGGTCGGCAGAGGGTCGGGCGGGGCCGGGGTCGGGCGGGGCCAGGGTCGGGCCGGGGCTGGCAGAGGGTCGGGCGGGGCCCGGGGCAGGGTCGGGCGGAGGGTCGGGCAGGGCCGGGGTTGGGCGGGGCCGGGGACAGCGGAGGGTTGGGCGGGGCCGGGGCAGGGTCGGGCGGGGCCCGGGGCAGGGTCGGGCGGAGGGTCGGGCCGGCGGAGGGTCGGGCAGGGCTGGGGTTGGGCCGGCGGAGGGTCGGGCGGGGCCGGATCAGGTCGCCGGAGGGTCGGGCGGGGCTGGGGTCGGCGGAGGATCGGGTGGGGCCGGCGGAGGGTCGGGGGTCGGTTGAGGTCGGTGGAGGGTCGGGTGTGTCCGGGGTCGGGGGTCGCGGCCTCACTCTGGGGAATTGGGGGAAGCGGGTTTGATGACACACATTGACTTTGCCCATTGTGCTCTGTGTTCTACAGTATTGAGGTTCTACAAACACTGACATCAGCACAGAGGAGCTCGGCTGCACCCAGGCTCTCCCAGAACTCCCTCTAGATGATTATGGAGGGAGCCACAGCCCGCAGGGAGGTTCTCGTCACTTCCAAGGGGCGGAAGAGACTAACACAGCCTGGGTGCACATTGCACAGTGGGGCTCAAGAAGGGATGTTATCGGGAGGACCAGCCTGCAGTGACACAAACCTTTCAATGATCTCAGTAGATCACAAAACGTCACTGCAAAGCCTCACTTAACCTCATCCGGCTGTGCCTCTCATCACATCCCCATCACTCTGCCTTCCCCACCCTACTCCTGAACATCCTTACTCTCACCAACTTACCCTGCACCTCCACCCATCTCTCTCTATATTATCACATCCCCATCACTCTGCCTTCCCCACCCTACTCCTGAACATCCTTACTCTCACCTACTTACCTTGTACCTCCACCCATCTCTCTCTATATTATCACATCCCCATCACTCTGCCTTCCCCACCCTACTCCTGAACATCCTTACTCTCACCAACTTACCCTGCACCTCCACCCATCTCTCTCTATATTATCACATCCCCATCACTCTGCCTTCCCCACCCTACTCCTGAACATCCTTACTCTCACCACCTTACCCTGCACCTCCACCCATCTCTCTCTATATTATCACATCCCCATCACTCTGCCTTCCCCACCCTACTCCTGAACATCCTTACTCTCACCAACTTACCCTGCACCTCCACCCATCTCTCTCTATATTATCACATCCCCATCACTCTGCATTCCCCACCCTACTCCTGAACATCCTTACTCTCACCAACTTACCCTGCACCTCCCCCCATCTCTCGCTATATTATCACATCCCCATCACTCTGCCTTCCCCACCCTACTCCTGGACATCCTTACTCTCACCAACTTACCCTGCACCTCCACCCATCTCTCTCTATATTATCACATCCCCATCACTCTGCCTTCCCCACCCTACTCCTGAACATCCTTACTCTCACCAACTTACCCTGCACCTCCACCCATCTCTCTCTATATTATCACATCCCCATCACTCTGCCTTCCCCACCCTACTCCTGAACATCCTTCCTCTCACCAACTTACCCTGCACCTCCCCCCATCTCTCTCTATATTATCACATCCCCATCACTCTGCCTTCCCCACCCTACTCCTGAACATCCTTACTCTCACCAACTTACCCTGCACCTCCACCCATCTCTCTCTATATTATCACATCCCCATCACTCTGCCTTCCCCACCCTACTCCTGAACATCCTTACTCTCACCAACTTACCCTGCACCTCCACCCATCTCTCTCTATATTATCACATCCCCATCACTCTGCCTTCCCCACCCTACTCCTGAACATCCTTACTCTCACCAACTTACCCTGCACCTCCACCCATCTCTCTCTATATTATCACATCCCCATCACTCTGCCTTCCCCACCCTACTCCTGAACATCCTTACTCTCACCAACTTACCCTGCACCTCCCCCCATCTCTCTCTATATTATCACATCCCCATCACTCTGCCTTCCCCACCCTACTCCTGAACATCCTTACTCTCACCAACTTACCCTGCACCTCCACCCATCTCTCTCTATATTATCACATCCCCATCACTCTGCCTTCTCCACCCTACTCCTGAACATCCTTACTCTCACCAACTTACCCTGCACCTCCACCCATCTCTCTCTATATTATCACATCCCCATCACTCTGCCTTCTCCACCCTACTCCTGAACATCCTTACTCTCACCAACTTACCCTGCACCTCCACCCATCTCTCTCTATATTATCACATCCCCATCACTCTGCCTTCCCCACCCTACTCCTGAACATCCTTACTCTCACCAACTTACCCTGTACCTCCACCCATCTCTCTCTATATTATCACATCCCCATCACTCTGCCTTCCCCACCCTACTCCTGAACATCCTTACTCTCACCAACTTACCCTGCACCTCCACCCATCTCTCTCTGTATTATCACATCCCCATCACTCTGCCTTCCCCACCCTACTCCTGAACATCCTTACTCTCACCAACTTACCCTGCACCTCCACCCATCTCTCTCTATATTATCACATCCCCATCACTCTGCCTTCCCCACCCTACTCCTGAACATCCTTACTCTCACCAACTTACCCTGCACCTCCCCCCATCTCTCTCTATATTATCACATCCCCATCACTCTGCCTTCCCCACCCTACTCCTGAACATCCTTACTCTCACCAACTTACCCTGCACCTCCACCCATCTCTCTCTATATTATCACATCCCCATCACTCTGCCTTCCCCACCCTACTCCTGAACATCCTTACTCTCACCAACTTACCCTGCACCTCCACCCATCTCTCTCTATATTATCACATCCCCATCACTCTGCCTTCCCCACCCTACTCCTGATCATCCTTACTCTCACCAACTTACCCTGCACCTCCACCCATCTCTCTCTATATTATCACATCCCCATCACTCTGCCTTCCCCACCCTACTCCTGAACATCCTTACTCTCACCAACTTACCCTGCACCTCCACCCATCTCTCTCTATATTATCACATCCCCATCACTCTGCCTTCCCCACCCTACTCCTGAACATCCTTACTCTCACCAACTTACCCTGCACCTCCACCCATCTCTCTCTATATTATCACATCCCCATCACTCTGCCTTCCCCACCCTACTCCTGAACATCCTTACTCTCACCAACTTACCCTGCACCTCCACCCATCTCTCTCTATATTATCACATCCCCATCACTCTGCCTTCCCCACCCTACTCCTGAACATCCTTACTCTCACCAACTTACCCTGCACCTCCACCCATCTCTCTCTATATTATCACATCCCCATCACTCTGCCTTCCCCACCCTACTCCTGAACATCCTTACTCTCACCAACTTACCCTGCACCTCCACCCATCTCTCTCTATATTATCACATCCCCATCTCACGAGCCACCCCTCACACTCACCCTAGTCCAATCATACCAACTAACAACACACAAGGATAGGCAATTGTGTGTTTTAGCCAATGTTCATGTGAAGTTTCTGTTAATGTGGTGTCAAACATTGAAATCTTTATTTTCAACACTTTCCGTTCTTCGACAGATTTGTGTACATGTTTGGAAGTGGCTTAGTGAGTTGCAGTGAATGGTGAGACATAACGGAACTCCTCGCAATGTTGATGAGTGTGACAGGAATGGTTTGGGCATTGCAGGGATGCTTTGTGTTGTTGGTGTGGGCTGGTGTTAACCTGGCGCATCATGTGTCATCCAGGGCATGCAGTACCAAGTGAAGAAATTCTGGCCATGGTGAGGCCATCTCTGGTGACCCGGTCAGCAATGTGGCCGGGTGTTGATGCCCTCTGTGCTGTGCAGCATCAGGAGTTGTGGAGAAGGTTGGTGTTGTTGTTGGTGCTGCTGGTGTGCCTGGTGCTGCTGGTGTTGGGGCTGATCGTGGTGTGACTCTGAGGCCCAAGGTGAGACAGTATAAACCAGACCCATGCTGGTGTAATAGATGGCAGGTGAACTTGAGATATCAGAAGCTATCTGTTAACGGTGAGAGAGGCTGTTCCAATGAGGTGACACTGGATAGAGAGTTTGCTCCAAACACTTGCAACCTGCATAAAGCTCAATCTGTCTTCCAAATGCAGTAAGCAACAGCTTCTGAGCTTGGAAAGTGAACAGCTGTGAGATGGGAGCTTTTATAGCACATTTCCAGCTGTCAAGTAATGAAATGATTCCATGGCCTTTCAAATCCCGCCCTGGTTACCTGACGTGATCCCCGAGCAGCGTGGACCACAGGAACATAGGGTCTGATGAAAGGGAGGAACTGAAAGAAATCAGTATTTGTAGGGAAATGGTGTTAGGGAAATTGATGGGATTGAAGGCCGATAAATCCCCAGGGCCTGATAATCTACATCCTAGGGTACTTAAGGAAGTGGCCCTAGAAATAGTAGATGCATTGCTGATCATCTGCCAACATTTGATGGAATCTGGAACAGTACCCATGGATTGGAGGGTAGCTAATGTTACCCCACTGTTCAAAAAAGGTGGTAGAGAGAAAACAGGGAATTACAGACCGGTAAGCCTGACATCGGTAGTGAGGAAAATGCTAGAGTCCATTATAAAAGATGCAATAGCAGAGCACTTGGAAAACAGTGACAGGATCGGACAAAGTCAACATGGATTTACAAAAGGTAAATCGTGCTTGAATAATCTACTGGAATTTTTTGAGGATGTAACTAGTAAAATAGATAAGGGAGAACCAGTGGATGTGGTGTATTTGGACTTTCAGAAAGCTTTCGATAAGGTCCCACATGAGAGATTAGCGTGCAAAGTTAAGGCACATGGGATTGGGGGCAAGGTGTTGACTTGGATAGAGAACTGGTTGGCAGATAGAAAGCAAAAAGAGTTGGAATAAACGGGTCTTTTTCTGAGAGGCAGGCAGTGACTAGTGGGGTACCGCAGGGATCGGTCCTTGGACCCCAGCTATTCACAATATATATTAATGATCTAGACAAGGGAACGAGATGTAATATCTCCAAATTTGCAGATGACACAAAGCTGGGTGGGCGTGTGTGTTGTGAGGAGGATGCCGAGAAACTACAGGATGATTTGGACAGGTTGGGTGATTGTATTGCATCTGCCATGCTTCTGCCCAATGTGGATAAATGTGAGGTTATCCACTTTGGTGTCAAAAACAGGAAGGCAGATTATTATCTGAATGGCAATAGATTGGGAGAAGGGGAAGTGCAATGAGACCTGGGTGTCCTTGTGCACCAGTCGCTGAAGGTAAGCATGCAGGTACAGCAGGCGGTTAAGAAGGCAAATGGTATGTTGGCCTTCATAGTGAGAGGGTTTGAGTACAGGAACAAGGATGTCTTGCTGCAGTTGTGCAGGGCCTTGGTGAGACCACATCTTGAGTATTGTGTGCAGTTTTGGTCACCTCATCTGAGGAAGGATATTCTTGCCATGGAAGGAGTTCAGCGAAGATTCACCAGACTGATACCTGGGATGGCAGGAATGACGTATGAAGAGAGATTGGGCTGATTGGGCTTGTACTCGCTGGAGTTTAGAAGAATGAGAGGGGATCTCATTGAAATTTATAAAATTCTAACAGGACTAGACAGACTAGATGCAGGAAGGATGTTCCCGATGGCGGGGGAGTCCATAACCAGGGGTCACAGTCTAAGGATAAGGGTTAGACCTTTTAGGACAGAAATGAGGAGGAATTTCTTCACCCAGAGAGTGGTGAACCTGTGGAATTCTCTACCACAGAAGGCAGCAGAGGCCAATTCATTAAATATATTCAAGAAGGAGTTGGATATATTTCTTAAGGCTAAAGGGATCAAGGGGTATGGGGAGAAAGCAGGGACAGGGTACTGAGTTTGGATGATCAGCCATGATCGCATTGAATGGCGGAGCAGGCTCGAGGGGCCGATTGGCCGACTCCTGCTCCTATCTTCTATGTTTCTATGTAAACTCTGAAGGTGAGCTGAAAATAGTTGTTACTGTAATCCTCTGTTAACAAGGTTATAATGACCTGAATTGCCTCCCCCGCCGCTACGTGTGGGGTCTGCTCTGCTCTGACAGACCCGACGTTTGGGAAAGGCACGTGGTGGCGGGTTGACATCGGGGTCCCGAACCACTGGGGAAAAATCCATTTTCCCACCCGACCCGCCACTGATCGCGCCCGCTGACCCCTGCGAAATTCCCCCCTCACTGGGAATGTATCTCACTCTGTCCAACTGCCCATATATTCAGGGACTGTCCGTTAATGTATTTATTAAATAAAGTGCTGTCTGTGTGGAGCCTTTAAATGTCCCTCAGTCCGGTCTCATTCCCTGATGATCAGAATTACCCTCCTGGAGCTCAGTGACCGGCCTCGTCATGTTTGGAGAAACTTGTCTCAGTTCTGCTGCTCCTTAAATCCCGGATTTTATGGGAATCGGTCGATTTTTTCAGAATTAAATGATAAAGCGGTGATTCCCTGTGCTTTATACTCTGTACATTATATTAATCTGTATATCATCTCGGGGTGAGTTATATTGTGAAACGCTCACTGCTGCTGTAAAATCCGCCCCCCAGGATTTTATATAACAAGGAGAATTAATTCTGAAATAAAAACAGGAAATGCTGGAAATACCCGGCAGGTCAGGCAGCATCTACAGAGAGAGAAACAGAGTTAATGCTTCAGGACAAGGACCCCTCGTCAGAACTGGAACAAGTTACAGATGTAACAGATGTTTAAGCAAGTGTCGGGGCCGGGAAAGGTGGGGGGAGCGGAGGACAGAACAAAAGGGAAGGTCTGTGATAGGGTGGAAGACAGGAGAGATTAAATGTGGAGGCTGGTGGGGTGAAAGGTGAAGACAAGGGGAACCTATCGTGGTTCTGGGAGGGAGGGGCAGGGGTGAGAGCAGAAGTGTGGGAAACAGAACAGACACGGTCAAGAGCCGCGTCAACCACGGTAGAGGGGAATCCTCGGTTGAGGGAAAAGGAAGACATGTCGGAAGCACTGGATGGAACGTGGCATCATCAGAAAAACTGGGAGAATGGGCCAGCGTCCTTACAGGAAGCGAGGTGGGAGGAAGTGTATTCCAGGTAGCTGTGGGAGTCAGAGGGCTTATAGTGAATGTTTGTCAATAGCAGCAAGAGAGTTTATTCTGTCCCGTTACAAGTTTTAAATGTCCCTGTGCTCCTAGTTTATAGGGGAGGGGAATCTCTCACTTTATTCCCATTATTAAACTGGCTCTACATTTATTTCGGGGTAACTGGCCCGACAGTTTTTGGGGAATTTTCGGAAGTTCCCTCCCCGAGCGGGGCCTCACACACAGGGGGTGGATTATGGGGAATTCCCGGGTTCACTGCCCCCGGTTTACCCAGGAGCCGCCCGCTGTGTGCGAGGCCCCACCGCTGGCTGGTGTGTGTCTGTACTCCGGTTAGATTGGAACCTTTTCACCGGCAGGTTTAAGATCCTGAATATCAATCTTTACTCAATGTTCAGGACTGTGAATAATTGTAAACATTTACAGCTGAAAGAATTCCCGATTCCCCAATATTCCCAATCCAGGAAACTACCCCCTCGACAGGACACACTCTGCACGGTATTGGAGTAAATATCGAACTGTTAGTGATTTAAACTCGGGTTTCTCTCCTGTTTCTAGTTGAAATGGTGGATGTGGAAAATATTTTACATTAATTTTATCTTTACTGCCAGATTCTATTTTATGTTTATCTTCCGCTATCCAGTCTTATTAAATGTGACTTATTGTAATTATCAGACTCTCAGTGACCTGTATCTGCTGATCCGATAAAGACTGTAAAATCCCTACTTGTTCACAAGGATCCATTTTAGATTCTCCAGTCCTGAGGGAATTACTGACCGATCCTCTTATTATTGGTCATATTTGTGTTGAATCCGCTTCTCCCTGGTTTAACTGAACTGTTTGTTTCCCTACATTACGGAGCAACAACACAATCCGTGACTGTTCTACAATTCACCCAACAGTTAGAGACAAATAAACAGTTACCTCAACACCCGGCATTTGTGCAGTACGGGTCCCAGCCGCTGGAGTCCTTCACACTGAATGGAGCAGTCTCCTAGATCGAGGCTTTTTATTGTATCACAGAGTCCAATGATGTGAAACAGGACCGCACAGTCAATCGGGGTCAATGTCAATCTATTAAATGTAAGTGTTTCCACAGATCCCACTGTTTGCCGAGCCAGTGCTTTATTCTGAGACTCAAACAGGTAGTGGAATGTGTTCAGGAGGTCCCTTTGACCAGTTTCACTCCCTGTGTCTCCAATCTGTCCTTCAATCTTCTCCTTCACCCAGTCAATCACTCGGCAGGTGGTTTGATGAAGAAATCGACCCAGAAACTCCTCCAGGGGCCGAGCTGCCTGTGGGGAGGAGAGACCAGCAACAAAACGGAGAAATATCTCAAATCGCCCATCTTCCTTGCTGTGGGCTTCTCTGAGGAGTTTCAGGATGTCCCCAGGATCTGGAGTCAGGAATTGTGCGAGTGCGGCTACAAACTCTTGGATGGTGAGGTGCGGGAATGTGTACACCACGCTCTGGACAGAATCATCTCTCTCCAAAAGTTCCATCATGAACCCAGACAGGAACTGGGAAGGTTGTAGATTGTACTTGACCAAATCTCCATTTCCAAACACAATCTTCTTCTCGGAGACTCCTGTGAAGGCCATCTCACCAAGCTTCAGTAACACATCACGGGGGCTTTCAATCTCTCGGCCATGGTTTTTCAGAATGTTGTAAATATAGTAGGAATATAGTTGGGTGATGGTCTTGGGAACTCGCTGATTCCTGTCTCTTTGTGTAAAGAAGGGGCCCAGTGACAGACCGAGGATCAAGCAGTAGGAAGGGTTGTAGCACATGGTGTACAGGATCTCGTTCTCCTCCACATGTTTGAAAACAGCTGCTGCCACCGTCTGATCTTCAAAAAACTTGTTGAAATATTCCTTCCGTTCTTCACCAACAAATCCCAGGATTTCAACCCAGACACTGATCTCAGCCTTTTCCAATAAATGTAATGCAGTGGGGCGGCTGGTCACTAGCACTGAACATCCTGGGAGCAGCTTGTGCTGTATTAAACTGTACACAATGTCAGACACTTCACACCAGTCTTCAGGATCTGTGCACCTGTGCTGAGGTTCAGTATTTCTCAGATTGTCAGCAAAATCGATCCTGTCCTTGAATTCATCCAAACCATCGAATATAAACAGCAATCCCTTTGGGTTCTTCCAGAGCTCCCTAAGAATATTCCCAAAGTAAGGATACTGATCCAGTATCAGATTCCTCAGGTTTATTCTACAGTTAATAGCGTTCAAATCCCGGAATTTAAAACTGAAAACAAATTGAAAGTTTGGGTATATTTTCCCAGTGGCCCAGTCATGAACAATCTTTTGTATCATTGTTGTTTTTCCAATCCCCGGGACTCCGCTCACTGCTCCTGAACTCCCCCACACTTCACTCACTGCTCCTGAACTCCCAGATTCGGATTTTCTCCGTGAAAAACTGCTGTGGAACAATTGATCAGTTCGGATTTTTTCCAGCTCTCCCCGGAGATGTTCCTCTCTCCACTCTTCATGGTCACGGCCTCTTGCCAGCAGTTCATGTTCTACAAGTGTCCGATCTCGAACAGTAGAAATGACCGTTAGTTCAGCATATCGATCAACCAGCTGGAAAATCTTAACCTTCTCCTTTATTAGGATAGTGTTCACTCTCAGTGTTTCAGTTTGTTCCCGGAGTGTTTCCTTGTGTTTCTGTTGAAGATCTTTAAAGAGAACAGACAGAAAGTGGTTCTCAGTATTTGCACTGACATAAAAACAACCTCTCAATGCCATTTCACTATTCAGTAAAATAACGCAAGATTAAACTGGCAATTTCGATAGAGGTGTGTGTAGAAATTAAAACTCAGTTAGTAGCTGAGAACTGCTTCAAATCCTCACGTGATTCTAATATTTACTGGGAAATAGGGCAGAGGATATCAGTGGGATATGGACAGAGTGCGAATGGTCAAATGTACCAGTGCTTATGTATCAGACCTTGGGCAGGTTATCTGTGGCATTGTGTGAATTGGGACTGGGACAGACTGTGAATGGACGGATGTCCCACTGTTACTGTATCAGACCGTGGGCAGGTTATCTGGGGCTATGTGTGAATTGGGAGTGGGACAGACTGTGAATGGTCAAGTGTCCCACTGTTACTGTATCAGACCTTGGGCAGGTTATCTGGGGCATTGTGTGAATTGGGAGTGGGACAGACTGTGAATGGTCAAGTGTCCCACTGTTACTGTATCAGACCTTGGGCAGGTTATCTGGGGCATTGTGTGAATTGGGAGTGGGACAGACTGTGAATGGTCAAGTGTCCCACTGTTATTGTATCAGACCTTGGGCAGGTTATCTGGGGCATTGTGTGAATTGGGAGTGGGACAGACTGTGAATGGTCAAGTGTCCCCCTGTTATTGTATCAGACCTTGGGCAGGTTATCTGGGGCATTGTGTGAATTGGGAGTGGGACAGACTGTGAATGGTCAAGTGTCCCACTGTTACTGTATCAGACCTTGGGCAGGTTATCTGGGGCAGTGTGAATTGGGAGTGGGACACACTGTGAATGGTCAAGTGTCCCACTGTTACTGTATCAGACCTTGGGCAGGTTATCTGGTGCATTGTGTGAATTGGGAGTGGGACACACTGTGAATGGTCAAGTGTCCCACTGTTACTGTATCAGACCTTGGGCAGGTTATCTGGGGCAGTGTGAATTGGGAGTGGGACACCCTGTGAATGGTCAAGTGTCCCACTGTTACTGTATCAGACCTTGGGCAGGTTATCTGGGGCATTGTGTGAATTGGGAGTGGGACAGACTGTGAATGGTCAAGTGTCCCACTGTTATTGTATCAGACCTTGGGCAGGTTATCTGGGGCATTGTATGAATTGGGAGTGGGACAGACTGAATGGTCAAGTGTCCCACTGTTACTGTATCAGACCTTGGGCAGTTTATCTGGTGCATTGTGTGAATTGGGAGTGGGACAGACTGTGAATGGTCAAGTGTCCCACTGTTACTGTATCAGACCTTGGGCAGGTTATCTGGGGCATTGTGTGAATTGGGAGTGGGACAGACTGTGAATGGTCAAGTGTCCCACTGTTATTGTATCAGACCTTGGGCAGTTTATCTGGGGCATTGTGTGAATTGGGAGTGGGACAGACTGTGAATGGTCAAGTGTCCCATTGTTACTGTATCAGACCTTGGGCAGGTTATCTGGGGCATTGTGTGAATTGGGAGTGGGACAGATTGTGAATGGTCAAGTGTCCCACTGTTACTGTATCAGACCTTGGGCAGGTTATCTGGTGCATTGTGTGAATTGGGAGTGGGACAGACTGTGAATGGTCAAGTGTCCCACTGTTACTGTATCAGACCTTGGGCAGGTTATCTGGGGCATTGTGTGAATTGGGACTGGGACAGACTGTGAATGGACGGATTTCCCATTGTTAGTGTATCAGGCCGTGGGCAGCTTATCTGGGGCAGTGTGTGAATTGGGAGTGGGACAGACTGTGAATGGTCAAGTGTCCCACTGTTATTGTATCAGACCTTGGGCAGGTTATCTGGGGCATTGTGTGAATTGGGAGTGGGACAGACTGTGAATGGTCAAGTGTCCCACTGTTACTGTATCAGACCTTGGGCAGGTTATCTGGGGCACTGTGTGAATTGGGAGTGGGACAGACTGTGAATGGTCAAGTGTCCCACTGTTACTGTATCAGACCTTGGGCAGGTTATCTGGGGCATTGTATGAATTGGGAGTGGGACAGACTGTGAATGGTCAAGTGTCCCACAGTTACTGTATCAGACCTTGGGCAGGTTATCTGGGGCATTGTGTGAATTGGGAGTGGGACAGACTGTGAATGGACGGATGTTCTACTCTTACTGTATCAGACCTTGGGCAGATTATCTGGGGCAGTGTGTGAATTGGGAGTGGGACAGACTGTGAATGGTCAAGTGTCCCACTGTTACTGTATCAGACCTTGGGCAGGTTATCTGGGGCATTGTGTGAATTGGGAGTGGGACAGACTGTGAATGGTCAAGTGTCCCACTGTTATTGTATCAGACCTTGGGCAGGTTATCTGGGGTAGTGTGTGAATTGGGAGTGGGACAGACTGTGAATGGTCAAGTGTCCCACTGTTACTGTATCAGACCTTGGGCAGGTTATCTGGGGCATTGTGTGAATTGGGAGTGGGACAGACTGTGAATGGTCAAGTGTCCCACTGTTATTGTATCAGACCTTGGGCAGGTTATCTGGGGCATTGTGTGAATTGGGAGTGGGACAGACTGTGAATGGTCAAGTGTCCCACTGTTACTGTATCAGACCTTGGGCAGGTTATCTGGGGCATTGTGTGAATTGGGAGTGGGACAGACTGTGAATGGTCAAGTGTCCCACTGTTACTGTATCAGACCTTGGGCAGGTTATCTGGGGCATTGTGTGAATTGGGAGTGGGACAGACTGTGAATGGTCAAGTGTCCCACTGTTACTGTATCAGACCTTGGGCAGGTTATCTGGGGCATTGTGTGAATTGGGAGTGAGACAGACTGTGAACGGACAGATGTTCCACTCGGCGTTCTATTTAACCATTAACTGAGCTTCCGACCCCATATCCTCCCCATCACAAAGTTTGCCTACTTCCACCTCTGCCATATCCTCAGTCTCCACCCATTCCTCAGCTCAGCTGCTGCTGTAACCCTCATCCGTACTCCTCGTTACTTCCGGACTCGACTATTCCAATGGTCTCCTGGCTGACCTCCCACCTTATACCCTCCATAAACAAGCTCATTTAACACTCTGCTGCCCATATCCGAATTCGCATTAATCCGGTTTACCCATTACCCATGGGCTAAATTGGCTCCCGGTCAGGCAACATCTGGACATAAACATTCTCATTCTTATTTTCGAATTGCTCCATGTCCTAGCCCCCTCGTTATCTCTGTAACCTCCTGCAGCCACACAATCCTCCGAGCTAACTGTGCTCCTCCAATTCACGCCCCTTGCACATACCAGGTTTACATGGTTCCATCATTGGCGAATGTGCTTCAGCTGCCAGGACGCTGAGTGCAGGAATTAGCACCCTTATCCTTTCCCTCCCTTAACAAAAGGTTCACTGAGAATGTCTCAGGGTTTGGGCAGCTTATCCAGTGTATTGTGTGCACTGAGAGAGGGACAGACTGTGAATAGACAGGAGGTAGATTGCTATTGTTTCATGAATTGTGCAGGTTATCTGGGGTATTGTGTGCACTGAGGGACAGACTGTGAATAGACAGGAGGTAGATTGCTATTGTTTCATGTATTGTGCAGGTTATCTGGGGTATTGTGTGCACTGAGAGAGGGATAGACTGTGAATAGACAGGAGGTAGACTGCTATTGTTTCATGAATTGTGCAGGTTATCTGGGGTACTGTGTGCACTGAGAGGGACAGACTGTGAATAGACAGGAGGTAGATTGCTATTGTTTCATGAATTGTGCAGCTTATCTGGGGTATTGTGTGCACTGAGAGGGAGAGACTGTGAATAGACAGGAGGTAGATTGCTATTGTTTCATGTATTGTGCAGGTTATCTGGGGTATTGTGTGCACTGAGAGAGGGACAGACTGTGAATAGACAGGAGGTAGATTGCTATTGTTTCATGAATTGTGCAGCTTATCTGGGGTATTGTGTGTACTGAGAGAGGGATAGACTGTGAATAGACAGGAGGTAGATTGCTATTGTTTCATGAATTGTGCAGGTTATCTGGGGTATTGTGTGCACTGAGAGGGACAGACTGTGAATAGACAGGAGGTAGATTGCTATTGTTTCATGTATTGTGCAGGTTATCCGATGTATTGTGTGCACTGAGAGAGGGACAGACTGTGAATAGACAGGAGGTAGATTGCTATTGTTTCATGAATTGTGCAGGTTATCAGGGGTATTGTGTGCACTGAGAGGGACAGACTGTGATTAGACAGGAGGTAGATTGTTATTGTTTCATGTATTGTGCAGGTTATCTGTGGTATTGTGTGCACTGAGAGAGGGACAGACTGTGAATAGACAGGAGGTAGATTGCTATTGTTTCATGTATTGTGCAGGTTATCTGGGGTATTGTGTGCACTGAGAGGGACAGACTGTGAATGGACAGGAGGTAGATTGCTATTGTTTCATGGATTGTGCAGGTTATCTGGGGTATTGTGTGCACTGAGAGAGGGACAGACTGTGAATAGACAGGAGGTAGATTGCTATTGTTTCATGAATTGTGCAGGTTATCTGGGGTATTGTGTGCACTGAGAGAGGGACAGACTGTGAATAGGCAGGAGGTAGATTGCTATTGTTTCATGAATTGTGCAGGTTATCTGGGGTATTGTGTGCACAGAGAGGAACAGACTGTGAATAGACAGGAGGTAGATTGCTATTGTTTCATGAATTGTGCAGGTTATCTGGGGTATTGTGTGCACTGAGAGAGACAGACTGAATAGACAGGAGGTAGATTGCTATTGTTTCATGAATTGTGCAGGTTATCTGGGGTATTGTGTGCACTGAGAGAGGGATAGACTGTGAATAGACAGGAGGTAGATTGCTATTGTTTCATGAATTGTGCAGGTTATCTGGGGTATTGTGTGCACTGAGAGAGGGTCAGGCTGTGAATAGACAGGAGGTAGATTGCTATTGTTTCATGTATTGTGCAGGTTATCTGGGGTATTGTGTGCACTGAGAGAGGGACAGACTGTGAATAGACAGGAGGTAGATTGCTATTGTTTCATGAATTGTGCAGGATATCTGGGGTATTGTGTGCACTGAGAGGGACAGACTGAATAGACAGGAGGTAGATTGCTATTGTTTCATGTGTTGTGCAGGTTATCTGGGGTATTGTGTGCACTGAGAGGGACAGACTGTGAATAGACAGGAGGTAGATTGCTATTGTTTCATGAATTGTGCAGGTTATCTGGGGTATTGTGTGCACTGAGAGGGATAGACTGAATAGACAGGTGGTAGATTGCTATTGTTTCATGAATTGTGCAGGTTATCTGGGGTATTGTGTGCACTGAGAGAGGGACAGACTGTGAATAGACAGGGGGTAGATTGCTATTGTTTCATGTATTGTGCAGGTTATCTGGGGTATTGTGTGCACGGAGAGAGGGACAGACTGTGAATGGACAGGAGGTGGATTGCTATTGTTTCATGAATTGTGCAGGTTATCTGGGGTATTGTGTGCACTGAGAGGGACAGACTGTGATTAGACAGGAGGTAGATTGCTATTGTTTCATGTATTGTGCAGGTTATCTGGGGTATTGTGTGCACTGAGAGAGGGACAGACTGTGAATAGACAGGAGGCAGATTGCTATTGTTTCATGAATTGTGCAGGTTATCTGGGGTATTGTGTGCACTGAGAGAGGGACAGACTGAATAGACAGGAGGTAGATTGCGATTGTTTCATGAATTGTGCAGGTTATCTGGGGTATTGTGTGCACTGAGAGAGGGACAGACTGTGAATAGACAGGAGGTAGATTGCTGTTGTTTCATGAATTGTGCAGGTTATCTGGGGTATTGTGTGCACTGAGGGACAGACTGAGAATAGACAGGAGGTAGATTGCTATTGTTTCATGAATTGTGCAGGTTATCTGGGGTATTGTGTGCACTGAGAGAGGGACAGACTGTGAATAGACAGGAGGTAGATTGCTATTGTTTCATGAATTGTGCAGGTTATCTGGGGTATTCTGTGCACTGAGAGAGGGACAGACTGTGAACAGACAGGAGATAGATAGCTATTGTTTCATGTGTTGTGCAGGTTATCTGGGGTATTGTGTGCACTGAGAGGGACAGACTGAATAGACAGGAGGTAGATTGCTATTGTTTCATGAATTGTGCAGGTTATCTGGGGTATTGTGTGCACTGAGAGAGGGACAGACTGTGAATAGACAGGAGGTAGATTGCTATTGTTTCATGAATTGTGCAGGTTATCTGCGGTATTGTGTGCACTGAGAGGAACAGACTGAATAGACAGGAGGCAGATTGCTATTGTTTCATGTATTGTGCAGGTTATCTGGGGTATTGTGTGCACTGAGAGGGACAGACTGAATAGACAGGTGGTAGATTGCTATTGTTTCATGAATTGTGCAGGTTATCTGGGGTATTGTGTGCACTGAGAGAGGGACAGACTGTGAATAGACAGGAGGTAGATTGCTATTGTTTCATGTGTTGTGCAGGTTATCTGGGGTATTGTGTGCACTGAGAGCGGGACAGACTGTGAATAGACAGGGGGTAGATTGCTATTGTTTCATGTATTGTGCAGGTTATCTGGGGTATTGTGTGCACTGAGACAGGGACAGACTGGCAATAGACAGGAGGTAGATTGCTATTGTTTCATGAATTGTGCAGGTTATCTGGGGTATTGTGTGCACTGAGAGGGACAGACTGTGAATAGACAGGAGGTAGATTGCTATTGTTTCATGAATTGAGCAGGTTATCTGGGGTATTGTGTGCACTGAGAGAGGGATAGACTGTGAATAGACAGGAGGTAGATTGCTATTGTTTCATGAATTGTGCAGGTTATCTGTGGTATTGTGTGCACTGAGAGAGGGACAGACTGTGAATAGACAGGAGGTAGATTGCTATTGTTTCATGAATTGTGCAGGTTATCTGGGGTATTGTGTGCACTGAGAGAGGGACAGACTGTGAATAGACAGGAGGTAGATTGCTATTGTTTCATGAATTGTGCAGGTTATCTGGGGTATTGTGTGCACTGAGAAAGGGACAGACTGTGAATAGACAGGAGGTAGATTGCTATTGTTTCATGTATTGTGCAGGTTATCTGGGGTGTTGTGTGCACTGAGAGAGGGACAGACTGTGAATAGACAGGAGGTAGATTGCTATTGTTTCATGAATTGTGCAGGTTATCTGGGGTATTGTGTGCACTGAGAGAGGGACAGACTGTGAATAGACAGGAGGTAGATTGCTATTGTTTCATGAATTGTGCAGGTTATCTAGGGTATTGTGTGCACAGAGAGGGACAGACTGTGAATAGACAGGAGGTAGATTGCTATTTCATGAATTGTGCAGGTTATCTGGGGTATTGTGTGCACTGAGAGAGGGTCAGACTGTGAATAGACAGGAGGTAGATTGCTATTTCATGAATTGTGCAGGTTATCTGGGGTATTGTGTGCACAGAGAGGGACAGACTGTGAATAGACAGGAGGTAGATTGTTATTGTTTCATGTATTGTGCAGGTTATCTGGGGTATTGTGTGCACAGAGAGGAACAGACTGTGAATAGACAGGAGGTAGATTGCTATTGTTTCATGAATTGTGCAGGTTATCTGGGGTATTGTGCACACTGAGAGAGGGACAGGCTGTGAATAGACAGGAGGTAGATTGCTATTGTTTCATGAATTGTGCAGGTTATCTGGGGTATTGTGTGCACTGAGAGAGGGACAGACTGTGAATAGGCAGGAGGTAGATTGCTATTGTTTCATGTATTGTGCAGGTTATCTGGGGTATTGTGTAGGTTATCTGGGGTATTGTGTGCACTGAGAGAGGGACAGACTGTGAATAGACAGGAGGTAGATTGCTATTTCATGAATTGTGCAGGTTATCTGGGGTATTGTGTGTACTGAGAGAGGGACAGACTGTGAATAGACAGGAGGTAGATTGCTATTGTTTCATGAATTGTGCAGGTTATCTGGGGTATTGTGTGCACTGAGAGGGACAGACTGTGAATAGACAGGAGGTAGATTGCTGTAGTTTCATGAATTGTGCAGGTTATCGGGGGTATTGTGTGCACTGAGGGACAGACTGTGAATAGATAGGAGGTAGATTGCTATTGTTTCATGAATTGTGCAGGTTATCTGGGGTATTGTGTGCACTGAGAGGGACAGACTGTGAATAGACAGGAGGTAGATTGTTATTGTTTCATGTATTGTGCAGGTTATCTGGGGTATTGTGTGCACTGAGAGAGGGACAGACTGTGAATAGACAGGAGGTAGATTGCTATTGTTTCATGAATTGTGCAGGTTATCTGGGGTATTGTGTGCACTGAGAGGGACAGACTGTGAATAGACAGGAGGTAGATTGCTATTGTTTCATGTATTGTGCAGGTTATCTGGGGTATTGTGTGCACTGAGAGAGGGACAGACTGTGAATAGACAGGAGGTAGATTGCTATTGTTTCATGTATTGTGCAGGTTATCTGGGGTATTGTGTGCACTGAGAGATGGACAGACTGTGAATAGACAGGAGGTAGATTGCTATTGTTTCATGTATTGTGCAGGTTATCTGGGGTATTGTGTGCACTGAGAGAGGGACAGACTGTGAATAGACAGGAGGTAGACTGCTATTGTTTCATGTATTGTGTAGGTTATCTGGGGTATTGTGTGCACTGAGAGAGGGATAGACTGTGAATAGACAGGAGGTAGATTGCTGTTGTTTCATGAATTGTGCAGGTTATCTGGGGTATTGTGTGCACTGAGAGAGGGACAGACTGTGAATAGACAGGAGGTAGATTGCTATTGTTTCATGTATTGTGCAGGTTATCTGGGGTATTGTGTGCACTGAGAGAGGGACAGACTGTGAATAGACAGGAGGTAGATAGCTATTGTTTCATGAATTGTGCAGGTTATCTGGGGTATTGTGTGCACTGAGAGAGGGACAGACTGTGAATAGACAGGAGGTAGATTGCTGTTGTTTCATGGATTGTGCAGGTTATCTGGGGTATTGTGTGCACTGAGAGAGGGACAGACTTTGAATAGACAGGAGGTAGATTGCTATTGTTTCATGTATTGTGCAGGTTATCTGGGGTATTGTGTGCACTGAGAGAGGGAGAGACCTCGAATAGACAGGAGGTAGATTGCTATTGTTTCATGAATTGTGCAGGTTATCTGGGGTATTGTGTGCACTGAAAGAGGGACAGACTGTGAATAGACAGGAGGTAGAATGCTACTGTTTCATGTATTGTGCAGGTTATCTGGGGTATTGTGTGCACTGAAAGAGGGACAGACTGTGAATAGACAGGAGGTAGATTGCTATTTCATGAATTGTGCAGGTTATCTGGGGTATTGTGTGCACTGAGAGAGGGACAGACTGTGAATAGACAGGAGGTAGATTGCTATTGTTTCATGAATTGTGCAGGTTATCTGGGGTATTGTGTGCACTGAGGGGGACAGACTGTGAATAGACAGGAGGTAGATTGCTATAGTTTCATGAATTGTGCAGGTTATCTGGGGTATTGTGTAGGTTATCTGGGGTATTGTGTGCACTGAGAGAGGGACAGACTGTGAATAGACAGGAGGTAGATTGCTATTTCATGAATTGTGCAGGTTATCTGGGGTATTGTGTGTACTGAGAGAGGGACAGACTGTGAATAGACAGGAGGTAGATTGCTATTGTTTCATGAATTGTGCAGGTTATCTGGGGTATTGTGTGCACTGAGAGAGGGACAGACTGTGAATAGAGAGGAGGTAGATTGCTATTGTTTCATGAATTGTGCAGGTTATCTGGGGTATTGTGTGCACTGAGAGGGACAGACTGTGACTAGACAGGAGGTAGATTGCTATTGTTTCATGAATTGTGCAGGTTATCTGGGGTATTGTGTGCACAGAGAGGGACAGACTGTGAATAGACAGGAGGTAGATTGCTATAGTTTCATGAATTGTGCAGGTTATCGGGGGTATTGTGTGCACTGAGGGACAGACTGTGAATAGACAGGAGGTAGATTGCTATTGTTTCATGAATTGTGCAGGTTATCTGGGGTATTGTGTGCACTGAGAGGGACAGACTGTGAATAGACAGGAGGTAGATTGTTATTGTTTCATGTATTGTGCAGGTTATCTGGGGTATTGTGTTCACTGAGAGGGAGAGACTGAATAGACAGGAGGTAGATTGCTATTTCATGAATTGTGCAGGTTATCTGGGGTATTGTGTGCACTGAGAGAGGGTCAGACTGTGAATAGACAGGAGGTAGATTGCTATTGTTTCATGTATTGTGCAGGTTATCTGGGGTATTGTGTGCACTGAGAGGGTCAGACTGTGAATAGACAGGAGGTAGATTGCTATTTTTTAATGTATTGTGCAGGTTATCTGGGGTATTGTGTGCACTGAGAGAGGGACAGACTGTGAATAGACAGTAGGTAGATTGCTATTGTTTCATGTATTGTGCAGGTTATTTGGGGTATTGTGTGCACTGAGAAGGACAGACTGTGAATAGACAGGAGGTAGATTGCTATTGTTTCATGAATTGTGCAGGTCATCTGGGGTATTGTGTGCACTGAGAGAGGGACAGACTGTGAATAGACAGGAGGTAGATTGCTATTGTTTCATGTATTGTGCAGGTTATCTGGGGTATTGTGTGCACTGAGGGAGGGTCAGACTGTCAATAGACAGGAGGTAGATTGCTATTGTTTCATGTATTGTGCAGGTTATCTGGGGTATTGTGTGCACTGAAAGAGGGACAGACTGTGAATAGACAGGAGGTAGATTGCTATTGTTTCATGTATTGTGCAGGTTATCTGGGGTATTGTGAAGGTTATCTGTGGTATTGTGTGCACTGAGAGGGACAGACTGTGAATAGACAGGAGGTAGATTGCTATTGTTTCATGTATTGTGCAGGTTATCTGGGGTATTGTGTGCACTGAGAAGGACAGACTGTGAATAGACAGGAGGTAGATTGCTATTGTTTCATGAATTGTGCAGGTTATTTGGGGCATTGTGTGCACTGAGAGGGACAGACTGTGAATAGACAGGAGGTAGATTGCTATTGTTTCATGTATTGTGCAGGTTATCTGCGGTATTGTGTGCACTGAGAGGGACAGACTGTGAATAGACAGGAGGTAGATTGCTGTTGTTTCATGGATTGTGCAGGTTATCTGGGGTATTGTGTGCACTGACAGAGGGACAGACTGTGAATAGACAGGAGGTAGATTGCTATTGTTTCATGAATTGTGCAGGTTATCTGGGGTATTGTGTGCACTGAGAGGGACAGACTGAATAGACAGGAGGTAGATTGCTATTGTTTCATGTATTGTGCATGTTATCTGGGGTATTGTGTGCACTGAGAGAGGGACAGACTGTGAATAGACAGGAGGTAGATTGCTATTGTTTCATGAATTGTGCAGGTCATCTGGGGTATTGTGTACACTGAGAGAGGGACAGACTGTGAATAGACAGGAGGTAGATTGCTATTGTTTCATGAATTGTGCAGGTTATCTGGGGTATTGTGTGCACTGAGAGAGGGACAGACTGTGAATAGACAGGAGGTAGATTGCTATTGTTTCATGTATTGTGCAGGTTATCTGGGGTATTGTGTGCACTGAGAGGGACAGACTGTGAATAGGCAGGAGGTAGATTGCTGTTGTTTCATGAATTGTGCAGGTTATCTGGGGTATTGTGTGCACTGAGAGGGACAGACTGTGAATAGACAGGAGGTAGATTGCTATTGTTTCATGAATTGTGCAGGTTATCTGGGGTACTGTGTGCACTGAGAGGGACAGACTGTGAATAGACAGGAGGTAGATTGCTATTGTTTCATGTATTGTGCAGGTTATCTGGGGTATTGTGTGCACTGAGGGACAGACTGTGAATAGACAGGAGGTAGATTGCTATTGTTTCATGAATTGTGCAGGTTATCTGGGGTATTGTGTGCACTGAGAGGGACAGACTGTGAATAGACAGGAGGTAGATTGCTATTGTTTCATGTATTGTGCAGGTTATCTGGGGTATTGTGTGCACTGAGAGAGGGACAGACTGTGAATAGACAGGAGGTAGATTGCTATTGTTTCATGTATTGTGCAGGTTATCTGGGGTATAGTGTGCACTGAGAGGGACAGACTGTGAATAGACAGGAGGTAGATTGCTATTGTTTCATGAATTGTGCAGGTTATCTGGGGTATTGTGTGCACTGAGAGGGACAGACTGTGAATAGACAGGAGGTAGATTGCTATTGTTTCATGAATTGTGCAGGTTATCTGGGGTATTGTGTGCACTGAGAGAGGGACAGACTGTGAATAGACAGGAGGTAGATTGCTTTTGTTTCATGAATTGTGCAGGTTATCCGGTGTATTGTGTGCACGGAGAAAGATGGTTGAAGGTATTCTGAGGTTAGGCTGTAAGAAGGGTTACTGGGTTTGATGAGTTTTGTTTGATCAGGAGATTTCGGTATTGAAATGTTTTAATGGATTTCACAAAATTAATGCAGAGATCAGGCTCACAATTAGCAAAATAATTACTAATGGAGTGAATTGAAAGTAAGAGGGTAACTCAGGGTATTTTTGTCGCCCGTAACATAATTTATTGGGTGGACCAGTTACCAAGGAAACACAGTGATGGGGCCTTGTTAGGCGGGGTAGAGACAATTGAACGAGTTTGTGTCAATACACGGAGAGGGGTAAGTGGGTCATCTCTCTAACAGGGACAGGCTTATCTTGGGTCAAATACACATTTTCTGCACCTAATCATTCTCCTGTTATAAGGGGCCGGATTTTCCAACCCCCATGGGTGCGTACTAGGTGTGTATGCACCCATTTGCGTCTCGCAAGTGTCAGTTTCAGGCAATGGAAGCGCATGTGCTGAAAACCGGCACTGGCGATCTGTCAAGGTCCGCCAGCCCAGGAAAATTGCCTCTGCGGGTGGAGAGATGCGCTTTTTGCACAACTTCCGCCCGCTGAAAGGCCATGGAATTCCTACGCCTGGTTAAAGCAGGCGAAAGGCCGGATTTTATCTGCTTAAGAATGTTGAAAAATAGAAATATTACATTTGACAACGCCATAGCATACAAGGCTACGGACCAAGTGCTGGGAAATGGGATTAGAATAGACAGGGCTTGAAGGCCGGTGCGGACACGATGGGCCGAAGGGCTTCTTTCTGTGCTGTATAACTCTATGACTCAATTCTGTGTGTACAGACCTGTCAAAAGTATGAAGGGGGATCCCATTCTTTGATTGGTTCACCGAGCCTACATGATCCCAATGGCGCGCGAACTGCATCTGCCCCTGGGATACGTGGGCTTCTCCCAGCACAGATCCGGAGAGACCCCGGCGCGGACCCGGACAGGCCCCGGCGCGGACACGGAGCAGCCCGGCGCAGACCGGAGAGGGCGCGGACCCGGAGATGCCCGGCGTGGACCCGGAGATTCTCGGCGTAGACCCAGAGAGGGCGCGGACCCGGAGATGCCCGGCGCGGACCAGGAGTGGGCCCGGCGCAGAACCGGAGAGGCCCCAGCGCAGACCCGGCACGGACCCGGAGAGGCCCAGCCTCGGGATTTATGGAACCAGCAGGTAGGTTCAAAGATTTGTTCCGATCGGAGGCATCAGGATCCTGCCAGGTGTGTATGGGGATTCACAGTGTATCAGGATTCTGTCAGGTGTGTATGGGGTTTCACAGTGTATCAGGACCCTGCCAGGTGTGTATGGGGTTTCACAGTGTATCAGGATTCTGTCAGGTGTGTATGGGGTTTCACAGTGTATCAGGATCCTGCCAGGTGTGTATGAGGTTTCACAGTGTATCAGGATCCTGCCAGGTGTGTATGGGGTTTCACAGTGTATCAGGATCCTGCCAGGTGTGTATGGGGTTTCACAGTGTATCAGGATTCTGCCAGGTGTGTATGGGGTTTCACAGTGTATCAGGATCCTGCCAGGTGTGTATGAGGTTTCACAGTGTGTATGAGGTTTCACAGTGTATCAGGATCCTGCCAGGTGTGTATGGGGTTTCACAGTGTATCAGGATCCTGCCAGGTGTGTATGAGGTTTCACAGTGTGTATGAGGTTTCACAGTGTATCAGGATCCTGCCAGGTGTGTATGGGGTTTCACAGTGTATCAGGATCCTGCCAGGTGTGTATGAGGTTTCACAGTGTATCAGGATTCTGTCAGGTGTGTATGGGGTTTCACAGTGTATCAGGATTCTGTCAGGTGTGTGCAATTTTTCATCGCCTTGTGAGGAAGGATGTTCTTGCCATGCAGGGAGTTCAGCGAAGATTCACCAGGCTGATACCTGGGATGGCAGGAATGACGTATGAGGAGAGATTGGGTCGATTGGGCTTGTACTCGCTGGAGTTTAGAAGAATGATAGGGGATCTCATTGAAACTTATAAAATACTGGCAGGACTGGACAGACTCGATGCAGGGAGGATGTTCCCGATGGTCGGAGAATCCAGAACCAGGGGTCACAGTCTAAGGATAAGGGGTAAGCCCTTCAGGACAGAAATGAGGAGGAATTTATTCACCCAGAGAGTGGTGAACCTGTGGAATTCTCTACCACAGAAGGCAGTAGAGGCCAATTCATTAAATATATTCAAGAAGGAGTTGGATATATTTCTTAAGGCTAAAGGGATCAAGGGGTATGGGGAGAAAGCAGGGACCGGGTACTGAATTCGGATGATCAGCCATGATCGGATTGAATGGCAGAGCAGGCTCGAGGGGCCTAATGGCCGACTCCTGCTTCTATATTCGAAGTTTCTATGCCAGGTGTGTATGGGGTTTCAGTGTATCAGGATCCTGCCAGGTGTGTATGGGGTTTCACAGTGTATCAGGATCCTGCCAGGTGTGTATGGGGTTTCCCAGTGTATCAGGATCCTGCCAGGTGTGTATGGGGTTTCACAGTGTATCAGGATCCTGCCAGGTGTGTATGGGGTTTCCCAGTGTATCAGGATCCTGCCAGGTGTGTATGGGGTTTCACAGTGTATCAGGATTCTGCCAGGTGTGTATGGGGTTTCACAGTGTATCAGGATCCTGCCAGGTGTGTATGAGGTTTCACAGTGTGTATGAGGTTTCACAGTGTATCAGGATCCTGCCAGGTGTGTATGGGGTTTCACAGTGTATCAGGATCCTGCCAGGTGTGTATGAGGTTTCACAGTGTGTATGAGGTTTCACAGTGTATCAGGATCCTGCCAGGTGTGTATGGGGTTTCACAGTGTATCAGGATCCTGCCAGGTGTGTATGAGGTTTCACAGTGTATCAGGATTCTGTCAGGTGTGTATGGGGTTTCACAGTGTATCAGGATTCTGTCAGGTGTGTGCAATTTTTCATCGCCTTGTGAGGAAGGATGTTCTTGCCATGCAGGGAGTTCAGCGAAGATTCACCAGGCTGATACCTGGGATGGCAGGAATGACGTATGAGGAGAGATTGGGTCGATTGGGCTTGTACTCGCTGGAGTTTAGAAGAATGATAGGGGATCTCATTGAAACTTATAAAATACTGGCAGGACTGGACAGACTCGATGCAGGGAGGATGTTCCCGATGGTCGGAGAATCCAGAACCAGGGGTCACAGTCTAAGGATAAGGGGTAAGCCCTTCAGGACAGAAATGAGGAGGAATTTATTCACCCAGAGAGTGGTGAACCTGTGGAATTCTCTACCACAGAAGGCAGTAGAGGCCAATTCATTAAATATATTCAAGAAGGAGTTGGATATATTTCTTAAGGCTAAAGGGATCAAGGGGTATGGGGAGAAAGCAGGGACCGGGTACTGAATTCGGATGATCAGCCATGATCGGATTGAATGGCAGAGCAGGCTCGAGGGGCCTAATGGCCGACTCCTGCTTCTATATTCGAAGTTTCTATGCCAGGTGTGTATGGGGTTTCAGTGTATCAGGATCCTGCCAGGTGTGTATGGGGTTTCACAGTGTATCAGGATCCTGCCAGGTGTGTATGGGGTTTCCCAGTGTATCAGGATCCTGCCAGGTGTGTATGGGGTTTCACAGTGTATCAGGATCCTGCCAGGTGTGTATGGGGTTTCCCAGTGTATCAGGATCCTGCCAGGTGTGTATGGGGTTTCACAGTGTATCGGGACCCTGCCAGGTGTGTATGGGGTTTCACAGTGTATCAGGATCCTGCCAGGTGTGTATGGGGTTTCACAGTGTATCAGGATCCTGCCAGGTGTGTATGGGGTTTCACAGTGTATCAGGATCCTGCCAGGTGTGTATGGGGTTTCACAGTGTATCAGGATCCTGCCAGGTGTGTATGGGGTTTCCCAGTGTATCAGGATCCTGCCAGGTGTGTATGGGGTTTCACAGTGTATCAGGATCCTGCCAGGTGTGTATGGGGTTTCACAGTGTATCGGGATCCTGCCAGGTGTGTATGGGGTTTCGCAGTGTATCGGGATCCTGCCAGGTGTGTATGTGGTTTCGCAGTGTATCGGGATCCTGCCAGGTGTGTATGGGGTTTCGCAGTGTATCAGGATCCTGCCAGGTGTGTATGGGGTTTCGCAGTGTATCAGGATCCTGCCAGGTGTGTATGGGGTTTCACAGTGTATCAGGATCCTGCCAGGTGTGTATGGGGTTTCACAGTGTATCAGGATCCTGCCAGGTGTGTATGGGGTTTCACAGTGTATCAGGATCCTGCCAGGTGTGTATGGGGTTTCACAGTGTATCAGGATCCTGCCAGGTGTGTATGGGGTTTCACAGTGTATCAGGATCCTGCCAGGTGTGTATGGGGTTTCACAGTGTATCAGGATCCTGCCAGGTGTGTATGGGGTTTCGCAGTGTATCAGGATCCTGCCAGGTGTGTATGGGGTTTCACAGTGTATCAGGATCCTGCCAGGTGTGTATGGGGTTTCACAGTGTATCAGGATCCTGCCAGGTGTGTCTGGGGTTTCAGTGTATCAGGATCCTGCCAGGTGTGTCTGGGGTTTCACAGTGTATCAGGATCCTGCCAGGTGTGTCTGGGGTTTCACAGTGTATCAGGATCCTGCCAGGTGTGTATGGGGTTTCACAGTGTATCAGGATCCTGCCAGGTGTGTATGGGGTTTCACAGTGTATCAGGATCCTGCCAGGTGTGTCTGGGGTTTCACAGTGTATCAGGATCCTGCCAGGTGTGTATGGGGTTTCACAGTGTATCAGGATCCTGCCAGGTGTGTATGGGGTTTCACAGTGTATCAGGATCCTGCCAGGTGTGTATGGGGTTTCACAGTGTATCAGGATCCTGCCAGGTGTGTATGGGGTTTCACAGTGTATCAGGATCCTGCCAGGTGTGTATGGGGTTTCAGTGTATCAGGATCCTGCCAGGTGTGTATGGGGTTTCACAGTGTATCAGGATCCTGCCAGGTGTGTATGAATATATAAGTGTTAGCGAGCTGCAGCTGGATTACGTGATTATTTATATTTACCGGATTATGTCAGACATTGTACGAATTGTAACTTGAATCAACACAGAATAGTTGAGGATTGAATAATCCAAATGACATTCAATCCTGTTTCCTCAGCCTTTGAACTTCTGATTTCCAGATTCTGACAACCTCTAAACAAACGGCTACAGTCAAACATTCTGAGCTTCAGAAATTCAATAAAAGTTTTGAACTCCCCATTTCATCACTTACCTTTCAGGTTACTGGGTATTTCGGATAAACCTTCTGCGATGTTCATGTAATCAAATGGATCGGAACCTGTTTAAAACAATGAACTTTCATCAATTCAGATCTGAGATATTATAGTAAAATCTGCAGTGTTTGAATCTGTCATTGAATTCAGTGGGTGATTTTACCGTACCAAGTTCCTCTATTTCTTTCAGTAGTTTGTTCAGCTTTGGTAACCTGTGGCGCATTTTCACAAAGGATTCCCACATCACCCTTCGGGCCCCAGAGCCTTTCTCCATCACCAGAGTTAGGAGAAGTTTGGAACTGTCCGCCCGGTTTCCCTTCTCCGCGAGCTCAGTGACTTTCTGTAAAGAATAGTAATGAATATATTGAGGAGCGGAGTGAAAGACAAACACTGAGAATGAGAAGGAAAGGATCTACTCAGTGATGGGATCTCCCAGTTGTTGAGCACAGAAAGCAGTCACTGGGACGGGTACTGATCCATTCTGAACATGGGCTGAATATTCTGTGAACATCTTGATTCACTCAAACGAGAAATAAATGAGATAAAAGGAAAATAGAAATCAGGAATATTGTTCTCGGAGAGTGAGGAATCACCGAGAATCTGCAATAGGTTTAATGGGATTAGTGTTCTCTGTGCTTCAGTGTCCAACATGACATCAGGTTCCTGATTGACAATATGATGCACTCGTTTCTCACACTTACTTCCTGCTGTCACACTGTGATTTACTGAGAACTAAACCAGCAGCGAATCGGAACTCGAGTGGCAGGGAAGGGACGATTCTGAACTGAGGGAAGCTGCTAGAAAACTACCTGAGGAATTACATCGACTAATCGAAACAACCACTGTTGATTTATCGGTCACATAAAATCGACCAAAAAAAATGAAAAATTGTCCCTCGGTGATAGACATGTTTGACAACCATTATTTTGCTCGCCCGCTGCCAGTATGAAACAGAAGTAACCCAGGCATACTTGCAGCATGTAATCAGGACCTTTATCATCAACAACTTTCATTTATATAGCGGCTTTAATGTAGAAGAATGTCCCAAGGCCCTTCACAGAGACGGAACCAGACAATGGACCTGAGACAAAGCAGGATATACTATTAGAGATGACCAAAGTCTGGAGGAAAGGTCAATGTTGAGAAGAGAGAGGTGGCGAGGCAGAGGGGTTCAGAGAGTGAATTACAGAGTGTGGAGCCTCAGACAACTGAACACTTGGCCACCAGTGGTGTTGTAAAGGAAGGGGTGCACAAGAGGTCAGAGTCAGAACAGGACACAGGCAGCAGAGTTTGGAGTAGCTGAAGTTTATGGAGGGACAGAGGGGTTCAGAGAGTGAATTACAGAGTGTGGAGCCTTAGACAACTGAACACTTGGCCACCAGTGGTGTTGTGAAGGAAGGGGTGCACAAGAGGTCAGAGTCAGAACAGGGCACAGGCAGCAGAGTTTGGAGTAGCTGAAGTTTATGGAGGGACAGAGGGGTTCAGAGAGTGAATTACAGAGTGTGGAGCCTCAGACAACTGAACGCTTGGCCACCAGTGGTGTTGTAAAGGAAGGGGTGCACAAGAGGCCAGAGTCAGAACAGGACACAGGCAGCAGAGTTTGGAGTAGCTGAAGTTTATGGAGGGACAGAGGGGTTCAGAGAGTGAATTACAGAGTGTGGAGCCTCAGACAACTGAACACTTGGCCACCAGTGGTGTTGTAAAGGAAGGGGTGCACAAGAGGGCAGAGTCAGAACAGGGCACAGGCAGCAGAGTTTGGAGCAGCTGAAGTTTATGGAGGGGCAGGGTGGGAGGCCGGCCAGGGGAGCATTGGAATAGTCGAGTCTGGAGTTGACAAAGGCGTGGGAGAGGGTTCAGCAGCAGATGGAACGAGGTGGGGCTGAAGACAGACAATATTAGAGACAGAGTAGGTGGTCTTTGAAAAGGAAAGTATATGGGGTGGGGAGTTCAGATTGAGGTTGGATGAAGAGATTTTGGACAGTTTGCTTCAGCCTTAGGGGTCTGGTGGGAGGATGAAATGAAGTGGTGAGGAGGCGGAGTTTGTAGAATACGATGGCTTCAGTTTTCACACTGTTTAATTGGATAAAAGTTCAAAGTCAAGAAACGGCACAATCTAATAAAAATACTGAATCTAAAACGTGGAAGTGTGGCAGAACCACTGAATGACTCTGGCTAACTGTATATAATTCCCTTTAACGATGTTCTAACACCAGCCTAAACCTGTACCATTGTGTTAGGCATTACTGTGTTTGGTATATAGAGTTTGCATGTACGGGGCGTGGCCCCTTTAAGAGCGCGGGAAAACGCGATGACGTCACATCGCAAACCACGTGACTGCCCAGGCAGTCCTCGTGGCATCTCCGTTGAGTAAAGACCTGTTTAATTGTTCTCTGGTGTCGATCTCAGTTATTCGTAGGATTTTGTCAATTCCTACATTGGTGACCCCGTTTTTGTGAACGTTTTCACAGAAGAAGAGCACAGCATGGAGGCAAACGCCATTTCACTAAAGTTACCGCAGTTCTGGGAGCAGCAAGCGCCCTCGTGGTTTATTCAGGTCGCGGCCCAGTTCGCCCTGAGGAACATCGATGCGGGTCAGACCAAGTATCTTTACGTGGTCTCTGCACTCGACAGCTCTACCGCCTCTCGGATCGTCAGCCTCCTCGAAAACCCCCCAACGGAGCGCAAGTATGAAACCCTCAAAGCGCGGTTACTGCAGGTTTTCGGGCTCACAAAATCGGAGCGTGCCCATCGATTACTCGCTATGCCCGGGCTCGGGGACTCCAAGCCTTCAGAGTTGATGAGCCAAATGCTCACACTCCTGGGCTCAGAACGGGAATGTTTCCTATTCTGCGAGATTTTCCTCAGCCAACTGCCTGAACAGGTACAAGCTGCCCTGGCCAGATCTGAAACTGAAGACTGCGCAACACTCGCGGCGGAGGCTGACAAAATTTTCGCTGTAACTCGGCAGTACTGCGCCGCCACGAGGCACCCATCCCCCGCAGACACCGCCCCAGCTCGTCAGCCTGCTGGGCTGTTTCTACCACGCGCAGTTCGGTGCAAAGGCAAAGCGTTGCCGCCCTCCTTGCAGTTTCCCCCCCCAAAAATACCAGCATCAACTGACACTGCGAACACCGAGGAACGGGTCTAACGGGCACCCCGCGGCCGCGATCGGCAATGCGGGAAAATTGCTGTTCATCACCGATACTCTCTCCGGTCATCATTTTCTGTGCGACACCGGAGCGCAGTGCAGCATTTTACCCGCATCCGCCCTCAATGTGCAGATGGGGAATCACGGCCCCGCCCTTGAAGCGGCCAATGGCGGAACAATTCGGACCTTCGGCAGACGGCGAGTGGAGTTGTGCCTCGGGGTGCAACGTTTTCACTGGGAGTTTGTTACGGCCAAAGTTTCCCAGTCCTCCTCGGCGCGGATTTCCTGTGCGCCAACAGCCTCCTGGTCGATGTTAGGAACCGGCGGCTGATCAACGCAGCAACTTTTAATTCTCTTCCGTGTTACCGCAGTAACACTACGTCACGCACCGTCTCCTGTGCGTTCCCGACTCCTGATGAGTTCGCTCGCCTGCTCGGCGAATTCCCCGACCTGACAAGACCCACGTTCTCCTCCACCGCACATGGTGTGGAACACCACATCACCACCAATGGCCCCCTGGTCTACGCGTGAGCCTGGCGCCTGGAACCTGGCAGTCGCAAAGGCGGAGTGCGCAACCATGGAACGTTAGGGATTATTCGCCGGTCGGATAGTCCCTGGTCTTCACCCCTCCATATCGTCCTGAAGCCTGGCGGCGGATGGCGGCGACTATCGACGCCACCACTCCTGATCGGTACCCGATTCCCCATATCCAGGATTTCTCTGCCCATTTGGCAGGGAACACCGTGTTCTCAAAAGTCGACCGCGTCCGGGGCTACCACCAGGTCCCAGTTCATCCAGAAGATGTCCAGAAGACCGCAGTCATCACCCCATTGGGCCTCTTCGAGTTTCTACGAATGCCGTTTGGGTTAAAGAACGCCGCCCAGGCTTTCCAACGCCTGATGGACTCCATGCTGCGGGACCTCAAGTTCCTCTTCGTCTTCCTAGATGACATTCTAATTGCCAGTCCTACTAAGGAAGAACATACCTGTCACCTACGCACCCTTTTTCGACACCTCAGCCAACACGGCCTGATTATCAACCCGGCCAAGTGTCAGTTTGGCCTGCACCAAATTGACTTACTGGGGCATCGCATCACCTCAGAGGGAGCGGTTCCTTTACCTTCGAAGGTAGAGTCGGTGACATCCTTTCCATGCCCGCAGAATATAAAGGCCCTGCAGGAATTCCTAGGCATAGTAAACTTTTACCACCGTTTTGTGCCTAAGGCGGCACTACTCATGCAGCCCCTGTACGAGGCCCTCAAGGGCAAGACTGGCAAGAACCCGGTCGACTGGACGGATGACATGGCCTGAGTGTTCGCCGACACCAAAAGCGCCTTAGCCAGCGCAACTATGCTGGCGCACCCGCTGTCAGGAGCCACCATCGCCCTCACCACCGACGCGTCGGACTACGCAGTCGGTGCTGTACAACAGCAGTGGGTGAACGGGACGTGGCAGCCTTTGGCATTCTTCAGCCGTCAACTACGGCAGAACGAGAGAGCATACAGCACGTTCGACCGGGAGTTGCTCGCCCTTTTTCTGGCCATCCGCCATTTTTGGTTCCTACTGGAAGGACATCCTTACACCGCCTTTGTGGACCATAAGCCGCTGACCTTTGCAATGTCCAAGACCGCCGAACCGTGGTCAGCCCGACAGCAGCGTCAACTGACCTACATATCCGAATTCACCACGGATATACAGCATGTGGCCGGTAAGGACAACCTGGTGGCAGACTGCCTCTCCCGCGCGATCGTCAATACGGTTCATTTGGGCATCGACTACACCCTCATGGCAGCGGACCAAGCCTCAGACCCGGAAGTCCAAGCTTACAGAACGGCCATCACTAGCCTCCAGTTGGCTGACGTCAACTTCCATTCGGCAGGTACCACACTGTTGTGTGACGTCTCCATACAGGATCCTCGCCCTGTCATGCCGGACGTCTGCCGCCGCAAAGTGTTCGACGCCATACATGGGTTGTCACACCCTGGAATGAAGGCCTTGCAGAAACTGATGTCCGCAAAATTTGTATGGCATGGCATACATAAGGATGTCCGTGACTGGGCCAACACCTGCGTGGTCTGCCAAAAGGCCAAGGTACAGCGCCACATCAAAGCTCCGTTGGCCACCTTCACAGTTCCGGAGCGACATTTCGACCATGTCAACATGGACCTGGTAGGACCACTCACACCCTCCCATGGTTTTTCACACATCCTGACCATGGTTGACCGCACCACCAGATGGCCAGAGGCAGTCCCCCTGTCATCCACTACTTCGGCGGACGTGGCCAGGGCGTTCATTTCCTCATGGATCGCCCGTTTCGGAGTGCCCGCAGATATTTCATCGGACAGGGGGCCACAGTTTTCCTCCGAACTCTGGAAAGCAGTGGCCCAAGGCCTCGGTGTCAAATTACACCGCCCCACAGCCTATCACCCACAGGCGAACGGCCTCTGCGAACGCTTCCACCGCTCAATGAAAGCCGCCCTGAGGGCCAGCCTCCAGGACGCTGGATGGGTAGACAAGCTACCGTGGGTCCTGCTGGGCCTTCGCACGGCCCCCAAAGACCTTCACTCTTCATCAGCAGAACTCGTGTACGGTCAGCCGCTGCGAGTCCCAGGGGACTTCCTACCAACATCGACGGAGCCCTGGTCCGCGTCTGCCCAGCTTGCTAGTCACCAAGAGGTGGTCAGATGTTTCACACCGGTGCCAACTTTGCACCACGGGCTGCAGGAGTCACACGTTCCCACGGAGCTTCACAAGGCGGGGTACGTTTTTATTCGCCATGACGCACATAGGGATCCGCTCAAGGCCCCATATACCGGTCCTTTCCGCGTGTTGGAAGCAGAGGACAAAACCTTCACGGTAGATGTCGGTGGTAAACCGGACCACATTTCGGTCGACCGCTTAAAGCCAGCACATTTGGACCTTGACCGCCCCGTCGAGACAGCACAACCGCCGAGACGGGGTCGGCCACCCATCGTGGTTACGGCAGACCAAGTGCGACCGCCCGCCAGGCCGCCAGCCGCCCTGCAGACTCTGCCTCGAGAGTACAGGAGTCGTTCTGACAGGCTCGTCAGACCCCCTCACCGTTTGACTTTGTCCGTTAAAGCGAATTCTGGGCGGGGCGCATGTGGCAGAACCACTGAATGACTCTGGCTAACTGTATATAATTCCCTTTAACGATGTGCTAACACCAGCCTAAACCTGTCCCATTGTGTTAGGCATTACTGTGTTTTGTATATAAAGTTTGCATGTACAGGGCGTGGCCCCTTTAAGAGCACAGGAAAATGCGGGCAAACGCGATGACATCACATACGACGTGACTGCCCAGGCAATCCTCACGGCATCTCCGTTGAGTAAAGACCTGTTTAATTGTTCTCCTGTGTCGTTCTCAGTTATTCGTAGGAATTCGTCAATTCCTACAGAAGAAAATTAAAATATGCAACTATTAATATTTCATCCGTCAGTCATTCTCTAACCAGAGTGGAGTGGAAATTCATCCACTAAATTTAAATTGACATTTGCAGACTGAATGAGCTCAACTTCCTGATGTTCCTCTGGGGAGTAACGCTCCAGCCCCAGAGCACAGGAGGAGGTCATTTACCCAGCAGTGTAAACTCCATTCAGGACAGTCCATTTATAGGGAGGACATTTTAACAAATGGGAAACGGTCTTGCGGATTCACTGGGATGTTATCAGAAATGAGGAGTTACGTGTTATTTTTTTAGAATTCGTTCATGGGATGTGGGCGTCGTTGGCAAAGTTGTAGTGTATGTACCCGTCTACCTTTAAGAGAACTATTGAATGTAACCGTTCACCTTTAAGAGAACTACTTTAGGTGTGGCACTATTTGTTTGGCTTCTGTATACTGTAATACCAATAGTGACCACACCAGTATATAAGTGTTGTAGCAGGATTTCTGGGGCAGATTCGCCCGGACCTTCGAATAGTAAAGACCTGTTTGTTTGTTACTCCTGAAGTCTGTGTATTTATTAACTGCACAACCCACAGACTTTACAGTGGCGACGAGTCCGATCGTACCCTGCGGCAAGATTACCAAAAGCAACGAAGAGCGTCGAAGAGAGACAACCGCCCTCGTCGTGCTACCAAAAGAAAACACGAGGCTGCAACAACAGAAAGCAGGAAGACTAACAACAAAAGCTGTATCAGCAACAGGCACTGACTACCCTTCTGCCACGGTGCGGAGTGAGCCGACCAGCAAGAAACAAGGTGGCCGAAGAGACAGAGTAGGGGAAGGTGTAGAAGCATCCGGAGGATAAGGGCAGAGCACTCGACCTCGGTCGAGGGGGAGCTGTGCTGGCCAAAAGTCGGGTCCAACGGCGTCGGGTGACAGCCGGACCGCGATCGGCGGGAACAATCCGGGCAGCGACCGCAGCCACGAAGCGCTGAGCCTGCGAGTAGGCGCGGGAAGAGAAACCCAGCCGCAGCCGGGGAGGGAAACACCGGTCTGCGAGAGGGCTGGGGAGGCGAACGGGAACCGTGTGGGTGAGAGCCGGGTGCGGAGAGAGAGACTGCGAGGAGCCGGTCCAGCGGCTGAGCTGTTCTCCACCAACGGGGTACTCAGAGCCGGCAAAACTGAACGTGCAGGAGTGGGTGAGAGACACAGCCGAAAACGGGGTGAGAGACTGCGCGAGAGCCAGTCCAGCGGCTGAACTGTCCTCCGCTAACGGGGTGTACCCAGCGCTGGTAGAGCCGTGCGGGCGGGAGGAAAAGACATAGCCGAGTAAGGGGAGCTGTGCGGTAGCCAGCCAGCGGCTGAACCTGTCCGCTGTGGGGGAAGCGTACCCCTTCCACCGGGAAGAAACGCGGGAAGCCGCCATTAGGCGGAGAAGACGCCAGAAGCGGGAAACCGCCATTGAAGTGGGCGGGGCGAGAAAGGAAGAGCGGGAAACCGCCATTTTCGCGGGAAAACCGCCATCTTGATTGACATACCGCCATTGAAGTGGGCGGGGAGAGAAGGAAAGAGCGGGAAACCGCCGATTTCGCGGGAAAACCGCCATCTTAGAAACAAATAAATAAATAAGAAATACTGGTGCTGCTCCCAAGGGAAGAAAGATGCCTAAGCGAGGGAATATTAACGACTTTAATTCTGAAATAGAAGACTGGGCCACGTACGTGGAACGCATAGAGATCTATTGCGAAGCCAACAAAATAGAGGAAGACGACAAGGCGATAACATTGCTAAACTCGATGGGGGCAAAAACATACGGGCTCTTGAAGCATCTAATAGCACCAAATAAACCAGCGGATCAGACCTTCGAAGAGATTGTGGCTGTGCTGAAGGACCACTTGAACCCCACACCGCTGATGCTGGCTGAACGATTCAAATTCTACGCAAGAACGCAGAAGAAAGACGAAAGCAATGCGGAATACTTGGTCGAACTGCGTAGGCTAGCGAAATACTGCCAGTTCGGAGGGAATCTGACAGAAGCGCTGCGGGACAAGTTCGTATGCGGATTGTCCAAAGAAGGGACGCAGAAGCGACTACTGGAAGAGAACGACCTCACACTGGACAGGGCTGTCCTTATAGCTGCATCGCACGAAGCCGCAGCGAAAGGAACGGCGGAAATGCAACTAAAGGCAGCGGCACTCTGGGTGGACCAAATTACTTCAAGCACAACAAAATGCTACCATTGTGGGAAGACAACGCACGACCAGAATCAATGCTGGTTTAAGAACCAAGAGTGTAGGAAATGTGGCAAACTGGGTCACATCGCGAAGGTATGCCGGTCCGGGAAAAAGATCAATAATCAAAGGAAGCCACCACCAGAAAAGTACAAGAAGGTACACAAGGTGGCTGAGAAGAGTTCAGACGAACAGAATTCAGTCTCAGACCCAAACAACCAGGAGCTGGGTAGGCTGAGAATCCACAATGTGGGTAAAGAAACGGATCTACAGGCCATCTGGGTCATACTAAAAATAGCTGGAGTCCAAGTAAGAATGGAGCTGGACACTGGATCAGCTCTATCAGTCATCAACCGAAGGGACTACCACCGGCTATTCTCTCACATACCTTTAAGAAATACCAAGTTCGTATTACAGACATACACGGGGCATAACGTATACCCCGTGGGGAAAATAAGAGTCAAGGTGAGAGATAGGGGGAAAGAACACCCAAGAATGAGCTTGTACGTATTACCTGAGGGAGGACCACCACTTCTAGGATGGGAGTGGATTAAGAAAATAGACATGGAATGGCATTACCTAAAAGCCATAATGAGGGAGGACTCGGTGCAAGCTATTAGCTCAGATTCTGAAATGGATGATGATAAGACCAAGTCGAAAATGGAAGACAAGGCTAAAAGGGACTTGCCGACGATGGGAAAGAAAATGAAGACAGGCAGAAGGACTTATGGTACCAAGAAGAATAAAGCTGCAGAGCAGAACTCCAGGTTGACAGAGAATTCTGAGCCTGTTCAAGCAAAAGATTCATCCATGACGGAAGAACACCGAGCTCGGACGCAAACTTATGTCAAAGTACGACAACAATTAGAACAGTTCAGTGACCGTCTCGTACAGGAGATGAAAAATATGGAAAAGTTCTGGGACACCGAATGGGGGAACCTGGAAAGACTACAGAGACAGCTAGCTCAAGCAGAGAGCGACCATAGAGCCATCGTGGTCAAATACCAATCACATTCCCCTGATGCTGTTCAGGAACTAGAATATTTACAGAATGAACCAAAGGAAGAGGAATCTTCAGGGAGCCAGGATTTTATTCCAGTTCTTCTTTACGACTCCTTACAAGCAGAGTGTGAGAAGTTGAAAGAACAGTATGAACAGGCCCAGGCTACAATTCAGGAGGGGGTTAACTCGGCAGCCTCCGAAAGCTAGTTTCAGTAGAAGCATGTGAACAACTAAAGGTTGAACATGAGCAAGAAGTCCAAAGGCTGCAGGAAATTCTTGATGAGCTCAAGGCCAAGACAGACTCATCGATAGAAGCTCCATCCATAGATGAGCAATTAGAGGTGAAAATCATGGCAGAGCATGAAAGACAGGATGTCCAAGAACTTATAAAAACATTGAAGGACACCCAAGACAAATATGAGGCGGCAATGTCCGAGGTTCAACAACTTGAAGAACAGATTCAACTGGGAATCCTTTCAGTGGAAGAACAGGACACTAAGAATGATCCCTGAACATGAACTAGAGAGCATCAGGGCGCAACTTTTCCGAGCGCTGAAAGCCAAAGTTCAAGAGGAACGTAAGGTGGAAGTATTGGAGAAAGAGGTGGATGAAATGGAGAAGACTCTGATCCACCGTGTTCCCAGGGAAGAGTTAACGGTCGGCCAACTCCTTCATATGCTGAAGGACAAGACTCTGCAAGGGGAACAATCTGAACACGAGCTTCAATCTTCAGGGGGAACGAGTTCGGAGCTCTCAAAAGTCACGGGGATAGCTGAGGTGGCAACACAAATTTTACAAGGATGCCAAAAGTACGTTGAATCACGTCAAGGTGAACAGAAGAAGGTGGAAACCGTTACTTCAGTAGAAGGGTTAAATAGCCTGATAACGCAATTACCGATGGAAAGGAAGGTATTGAACTCACAAATGAGGTCCGTCGTGAAGGAATGGCAGATAACCCAGGAAGAGCGGGATGAATATGAATGCATGAAGAAGGCTTTTCAAGAAAGATGTTTAGGGAAGGAACCACCGTCAGCTAACGTCCAGACGGGTGAGGAGGAAGAAGAAGTCTCTCTCGCTGGCCTAACTCAGGACGAACCTGAATATTACCATGACCTGTTGAGTGACACTGAATATTATGAGGATGTGGTCTGCCCAGCTTGTGATGAAAACTCTCAAAGTGCTGAAATCCGGATGAAGCACTTAAGGTCTAAGGAACATAGAGAGTTGGTGGCGCTACAGCTGGCAGCCGAGAAAGGAGCTCCGAGAGTTTCAAAAAGGCAGAAAAGAAAAAGAAGCAGAAGATAATAACTGTCTAAAATATTAGCACTTCTACCATTCCAGGCGGGACATTACGAAAGGAGCTAAATTAGTTGAAAAACTGGAAAATGTCAAGACAGCCAGTTGGTTGTAAAAGTCCGCACTGCTGGTTCAACAGGACGAAAGTTCAAGCTGTTACGTCAAGAAAAAGGCTATGGAGGAGTCACGCTAGCCAGGTGAACCGGCTACCCCAAAGAAATGTTGTTCGGAACGAGTCAAGATCAGAGACTGAATCTATGAACTGTTTCCGCAGAGATGGAACCTGTGAACTGTTTCCACCGAGATTATATTTGTAAATTGTTTTATATGACATTGACTCCACCGAGATTATAGCTGTAATTTGTTTTATAGGAAGTTGAAGATATGTATGTTTAACGGGGACTCTAAGTAATAAGCTAAAAAGGGAGGATTGTAGTGTATGTACCCGTCTACCTTTAAGGGAACTATTGAATGTAACCGTTCACCTTTAAGGGAACTACTTTAGGTGTGGCACTATTTGTTTGGCTTCTGTATACTGTAATACCGATAGTGACCACACCAGTATATAAGTGTTGTAGCAGGATTTCTGGGGCAGATTCGCCCGGACCTTCGAATAGTAAAGACCTGTTTGTTTGTTACTCCTGAAGTCTGTGTATTTATTAACTGCACAACCCACAGACTTTACAAAAGTAAGCATGTATTGCCCATCCCTAATTGCCCCTCGAGAAGGTGGTGGTGAGCCGCCTTCTTGAACCACTGCAGTCCGTGGGGTGAAGGTACTCCCACAGTGCTATCAGGGAGGGAGTTCCAGGATTTTGACCCAGCGACGATGAAGGATCGGCGATATATTTCCAAGTCAGGATGGTTTGTGTGACTTGGAAGGGAACTTGGAGATGGTGGTGTTCCCATGTGCCTGCTGCCCTTGTCCTTCGAGGTTGTGGGTTTGGGAGGTGCTGCCGAAGAAGCCTTGGCGACTTGCTGCAATGCATCTTGTAGATGGTACATACTGCAGCCACGGTACACCATGTGTTTGAGGGGATTTGATAATCTGGGCTCATGCCACTATGAGAAGATTAAGTGAGGAGTTGAGGGAAGTCTTCAAGATTCTGAACGCACATGATGAAATAAATAGCCCTGAAATTACTGTCTCTGTAATCCGTTTGAAAGTCCTTGCAACTTTTGGAGCCGGAACTTGCGATCCATCAATTTACGCCTTGACAGATCATCCGAACCGCCTGTAAAATGAGCATCGCTGGAGCAGAGTTGGGCTATTTGCCCAACAACTGCCCAGCAATTGCCCACGCATCTCTTATGGCTGCTAAAGGCAGGCACAGCGCCTGCCTGCCTGCATCAGCATAATTGTTTATATAAGGCTTAAATAAAATATTTAAAAATCCAAAATTATGCGCACACACGTCAAATGAGTTTATGCGAATATTGACCCGGGTTAAGATGTTTAAAATTATTTATCAAAAAATTAAATTTTTATTGAGGTTGGTGCAACTAAGTATCTTTTGCATAAAATTGCAGTTCAGTACATTTATTATTCTGTACATTTATAATTATTTGGGGATTCCATTGCTCATCAGGGGATTCCGTTCATAAATGATTGAAACGGAATCCTCCTTTGTCATTGGAGAACCGGGTGTACGAGATCCCAGGGATGGTTCTGAACCACCTGTGTCACTGGGATCTGTGGGCCCTGACACTGCCACCACCTGGAGGGCCAAGACCGGAACTGTTCACGGCCTGGACCCCAGCGGGTACTTCCGGAATTATTTCACGGGTCGGAATGTATTCCTGAGGTAGGCCTCCGACCGCAGATGGTTTCCACTGTTTGTACATAGGGGATAAAATTTACTCCCGAGGTAGGCCTCCGCCCGCAGATTGTTTCCACTGTTTGTACATAGGGGATAAAATTTACTCCAGAGGTAGGCCTCCGCCCGCAGAGTGTTTCCATTGTTTGTTCAGAGGGACAAATTTACTCCCGAGGTAGGCCTCCGCCCGCAGAGTGTTCCCATTGTTTGTTCAGAGGGACAAATTTACTCCCGAGGTAGACCTCCGCCCGCAGATTGTTCCCTTGTTTGTTCAGAGGGACAAATTTACTCCCGAGGTAGGCCTCCGCCCGCAGATTGTTCCCATTGTTTGTTCAGAGGGACAAATTTACTCCCGAGGTAGGCCTCCGCCCGCAGATTGTTTCCACTGTTTGTTCAGAGGGACAAATTTACTCCCGAGGTAGGCCTCCGCCCGCAGAGTGTTCCCATTGTTTGTTCAGAGGGACAAATTTACTCCCGAGGTAGGCCTCCGCCCGCAGAGTGTTTCCATTGTTTGTTCAGAGGGACAAATTTACTCCCGAGGTAGGCCTCCGCCCGCAGAGTGTTCCCATTGTTTGTTCAGAGGGACAAATTTACTCCCGAGGTAGGCCTCCGCCCGCAGAGTGTTCCCATTGTTTGTTCAGAGGGACAAATTTACTCCCGAGGTAGGCCTCCGCCCGCAGAGTGTTTCCATTGTTTGTTCAGAGGGACAAATTTACTCCCGCGGTAGGCCTCCGCCCGCAGAGTGTTCCCATTGTTTGTTCAGAGGGACAAATTTACTCCCGCGGTAGGCCTCCGCCCGCAGAGTGTTCCCATTGTTTGTTCAGAGGGACAAATTTACTCCCGCGGTAGGCCTCCGCCCGCAGAGTGTTCCCATTGTTTGTTCAGAGGGACAAATTTACTCCCGAGGTAGGCCTCCGCCCGCAGATTGTTTCCACTGTTTGTTCAGAGGGACAAATTTACTCCCGCGGTAGGCCTCCGCCCGCAGAGTGTTCCCATTGTTTGTTCAGAGGGACAAATTTACTCCCGAGGTAGGCCTCCGCCCGCAGATTGTTCCCTTGTTTGTTCAGAGGGACAAATTTACTCCCGAGGTAGGCCTCCGCCCGCAGAGTGTTTCCATTGTTTGTTCAGAGGGACAAATTTACTCCCGAGGTAGGCCTCCGCCCGCAGAGTGTTTCCATTGTTTGTTCAGAGGGACAAATTTACTCCCGAGGTAGGCCTCCGCCCGCAGATTGTTCCCTTGTTTGTTCAGAGGGACAAATTTACTCCCGAGGTAGGCCTCCGCCCGCAGATTGTTTCCACTGTTTGTTCAGAGGGACAAATTTACTCCCGAGGTAGGCCTCCGCCCGCAGAGTGTTTCCACTGTTTGTTCAGAGGGACAAATTTACTCCCGAGGTAGGCCTCCGCCCGCAGATTGTTCCCTTGTTTGTTCAGAGGGGACAAATTTACTCCCGCGGTAGGCCTCCGCCCGCAGATTGTTCCCATTGTTTGTTCAGAGGGACAAATTTACTCCCGAGGTAGGCCTCCACCCGCAGAGTGTTTCCACTGTTTGTTCAGAGGGACAAATTTACTCCCGAGGTAGGCCTCCGCCCGCAGAGTGTTTCCACTGTTTGTTCAGAGGGACAAATTTACTCCCGAGGTAGGCCTCCGCCCGCAGAGTGTTTCCACTGTTTGTTCAGAGGGACAAATTTACTCCCGAGGTAGGCCTCCGCCCGCAGAGTGTTCCCATTGTTTGTTCAGAGGGACAAATTTACTCCCGAGGTAGGCCTCCGCCCGCAGAGTGTTTCCACTGTTTGTTCAGAGGGACAAATTTACTCCCGAGGTAGGCCTCCGCCCGCAGAGTGTTTCCACTGTTTGTTCAGAGGGACAAATTTACTCCCGAGGTAGGCCTCCGCCCGCAGAGTGTTTCCACTGTTTGTTCAGAGGGACAAATTTACTCCCGAGGTAGGCCTCCGCCCGCAGAGTGTTCCCACTGTTTGTTCAGAGGGACAAATTTACTCCCGAGGTAGGCCTCCGCCCGCAGAGTGTTCCCATTGTTTGTTCAGAGGGACAAATTTACTCCCGAGGTAGGCCTCCGCCCGCAGAGTGTTTCCACTGTTTGTTCAGAGGGACAAATTTACTCCCGAGGTAGGCCTCCGCCCGCAGAGTGTTTCCACTGTTTGTTCAGAGGGACAAATTTACTCCCGAGGTAGGCCTCCGCCCGCAGAGTGTTCCCATTGTTTGTTCAGAGGGACAAATTTACTCCCGAGGTAGGCCTCCACCGCAGAGCGTTTCCACTGTTTGTTCAGAGGGACAAATTTACTCCCGAGGTAGGCCTCCGCCCGCAGAGTGTTTCCATTGTTTGTTCAGAGGGACAAATTTACTCCCGAGGTAGGCCTCCGCCCGCAGAGTGTTCCCAACGTTTGTTCAGAGGGGTCTAATTTACTCCCGAGGTAGGCCTCCGCCCGCAGAGTGTTCCCATTGTTTGTTCAGAGGGACAAATTTACTCCCGAGGTAGGCCTCCGCCCGCAGAGTGTTCCCATTGTTTGTTCAGAGGGACAAATTTACTCCCGAGGTAGGCCTCCGCCCGCAGAGTGTTTCCACTGTTTGTTCAGAGGGACAAATTTACTCCCGAGGTAGGCCTCCGCCCGCAGAGTGTTCCCATTGTTTGTTCAGAGGGACAAATTTACTCCCGAGGTAGGCCTCCGCCCGCAGAGTGTTCCCATTGTTTGTTCAGAGGGACAAATTTACTCCCGAGGTAGGCCTCCACCGCAGAGCGTTTCCACTGTTTGTTCAGAGGGACAAATTTACTCCCGAGGTAGGCCTCCGCCCACAGAGTGTTTCCACTGTTTGTTCAGAGGGACAAATTTACTCCCGAGGTAGGCCTCCGCCCGCAGATTGTTCCCATTGTTTGTTCAGAGGGGACAAATTTACTCCCGAGGTAGGCCTCCGCCCGCAGAGTGTTCCCATTGTTTGTTCAGAGGGACAAATTTACTCCCGCGGTAGGCCTCCGCCCGCAGAGTGTTTCCATTGTTTGTTCAGAGGGACAAATTTACTCCCGAGGTAGGCCTCCGCCCGCAGAGTGTTCCCATTGTTTGTTCAGAGGGACAAATTTACTCCCGAGGTAGGCCTCCGCCCGCAGAGTGTTCCCAATGTTTGTACATAGGGGACAAATTTACTCCCGAGGTAGGCCTCCGCCCGCAGAGTGTTTCCATTGTTTGTTCAGAGGGACAAATTTACTCCCGAGGTAGGCCTCCGCCCGCAGAGTGTTCCCATTGTTTGTTCAGAGGGGACAAATTTACTCCCGCGGTAGGCCTCCGCCCGCAGAGTGTTTCCATTGTTTGTTCAGAGGGACAAATTTACTCCCGAGGTAGGCCTCCGCCCACAGAGTGTTTCCATTGTTTGTTCAGAGGGACAAATTTACTCCTGAGGTAGGCCTCCGCCCGCAGAGTGTTCCCAATGTTTGTACATAGGGGACAAATGTCGGCCAATTCGAAGTATTACGGGTAAGGTTAGATCCATTTATTTAACGACAATTTGGTTAGATTGCATAATTTACTCCCACAAACTGTTGCAGAAGCACTCGATAAATTAATACAATAGATAATATTATTTTTGACAAATTGAGTTTAGTGTTTGTGGAGTGAACAGGAAACTGGGAAGTTGGGAAGAGCTAAGGCTGGATATTAACAGTAATGGGCAGTGAGCAGGAGGTTGGGATTAGACTAGATGGGATATTAACAGTAATGGGCAGTAAGGTTGGGATTAGACTAGATGGGATATTAACAGTAATGGGCAGTGAGCAGGAGGTTGGGATTAGACTAGGTGGGATATTAACAGTAATGGGCAGTGAGCAGGAGGTTGGGATTAGACTAGGTGGGATATTAACAGTAATGGGTAGTGAGCAGGAGGTTGGGATTAGACTAGGTGGGATATTAACGGTAATGGGCAGTGAGCAGGAGGTTGGGATTAGACTAGGTGGGATATTAACAGTAATGGGCAGTGAGCAGGAGGTTGGGATTAGACTAGGTGGGGTATTAACAGTAATGGGTAGTGAGCAGGAGGTTGGGATTAGACTAGGTGGGATATTAACTGTAATGGGCAGTGAGCAGGAGGTTGGGATTAGACTAGGTGGGATATTAACAGTAATGGGCAGTGAGCAGGAGGTTGGGATTAGACTAGGTGGGATATTAACAGTAATAGGCAGTGAGCAGGAGGTTGGGATTAGACTAGGTGGGATATTAACAGTAATGGGTAGTGAGCAGGAGGTTGGGATTAGACTAGGTGGGATAGTAACAGTAATGGGTAGTGAGCAGGAGGTTGGGATTAGACGAGGTGGGGTATTAACAGTAATGGGTAGTGAGCAGGAGGTTGGGATTAGACTAGGTGGGATAGTAACAGTAATGGGTAGTGAGCAGGAGGTTGGGATTAGACTAGGTGGGATATTAACGGTAATGGGCAGTGAGCAGGAGGTTGGGATTAGACTAGGTGGGATATTAACAGTAATGGGCAGTGAGCAGGAGGTTGGGATTAGACTAGGTGGGATATTAACGGTAATGGGTAGTGAGCAGGAGGTTGGGATTAGACTAGGTGGGATATTAACAGTAATGGGCAGTGAGCAGGAGGTTGGGATTAGACTAGGTGGGATATTAACGGTAATGGGCAGTGAGCAGGAGGTTGGGATTAGACTCGGTGGGATATTAACAGTAATGGGCAGTGAGCAGGAGGTTGGGATTAGACTAGGTAGGATATTAACAGTAATGGGCAGTGAGCAGGAGGTTGGGATTAGACTAGGTGGGATATTAACTGTAATGGGCAGTGAGCAGGAGGTTGAGATTAGACTAGGTGGGATATTAACGGTAATGGGCAGTGAGCAGGAGGTTGGGATTAGACCAGGTGGGATATTAACGGTAATGGGTAGTGAGCAGGAGGTTGGGATTAGACTAGGTGGGATATTAACAGTAATGGGCAGTGAGCAGGAGGTTGGGATTAGACTAGGTGGGATATTAACGGTAATGGGCAGTGAGCAGGAGGTTGGGATTAGACTAGGTGGGATATTAACAGTAATGGGCAGTGAGCAGGAGGTTGGGATTAGACTAGGTGGGATATTAACAGTAATGGGCAGTGAGCAGGAGGTTGGGATTAGACCAGGTGGGATATTAACGGTAATGGGCAGTGAGCAGGAGGTTGGGATTAGACTAGGTGGGATATTAACAGTAATGGGCAGTGAGCAGGAGGTTGGGATTAGACTCGGTGGGATATTAACAGTAATGGGCAGTGAGCAGGAGGTTGGGATTAGACTAGGTGGGATATTAACAGTAATGGGTAGTGAGCAGGAGGTTGGGATTAGACTAGGTGGGATATTAACAGTAATGGGCAGTGAGCAGGAGGTTGGGATTAGACTAGGTGGGATATTAACAGTAATGGGTAGTGAGCAGGAGGTTGGGATTAGACTAGGTGGGATATTAACGGTAATGGGCAGTGAGCAGGAGGTTGGGATTAGACTAGGTGGGATATTAACAGTAATGGGTAGTGAGCAGGAGGTTGGGATTAGACTAGGTAGGATATTAACAGTAATGGGCAGTGAGCAGGAGGTTGGGATTAGACTAGGTGGGATATTAACAGTAATGGGCAGTGAGCAGGAGGTTGGGATTAGACTAGGTAGGATATTAACAGTAATGGGCAGTGAGCAGGAGGTTGGGATTAGACTAGGTGGGATATTAACTGTAATGGGCAGTGAGCAGGAGGTTGGGATTAGACTAGGTGGGATATTAACAGTAATGGGCAGTGAGCAGGAGGTTGAGATTAGACTAGGTGGGATATTAACTGTAATGGGCAGTGAGCAGGAGGTTGAGATTAGACTAGGTGGGATATTAACGGTAATGGGCAGTGAGCAGGAGGTTGGGATTAGACTAGGTGGGATATTAACAGTAATGGGTAGTGAGCAGGAGGTTGGGATTAGACTAGGTGGGATATTAACAGTAATGGGTAGTGAGCAGGAGGTTGGGATTAGACTAGGTGGGATATTAACAGTAATGGGTAGTGAGCAGGAGGTTGGGATTAGACTAGGTGGGATATTAACTGTAATGGGCAGTGAGCAGGAGGTTGAGATTAGACTAGGTGGGATATTAACTGTAATGGGCAGTGAGCAGGAGGTTGAGATTAGACTAGGTGGGATATTAACGGTAATGGGCAGTGAGCAGGAGGTTGGGATTAGACCAGGTGGGATATTAACGGTAATGGGTAGTGAGCAGGAGGTTGGGATTAGACTTGGTGGGATATTAACAGTAATGGGTAGTGAGCAGGAGGTTGGGATTATACCAGGTGGGATATTAACAGTAATGGGCAGTGAGCAGGAGGTTGGGATTAGACTCGGTGGGATATTAACAGTAATGGGCAGTGAGCAGGAGGTTGGGATTAGACTAGGTAGGATATTAACAGTAATGGGCAGTGAGCAGGAGGTTGGGATTAGACTAGGTGGGATATTAACTGTAATGGGCAGTGAGCAGGAGGTTGAGATTAGACTAGGTGGGATATTAACAGTAATGGGCAGTGAGCAGGAGGTTGGGATTAGACTAGGTAGGATATTAACAGTAATGGGCAGTGAGCAGGAGGTTGGGATTAGACCAGGTGGGATATTAACGGTAGTGGGTAGTGAGCAGGAGGTTGGGATTAGACTAGGTGGGATATTAACAGTAATGGGTAGTGAGCAGGAGGTTGGGATTAGACCAGGTGGGATATTAACGGTAATGGGAAGTGAGCAGGAGGTTGGGATTAGACTAGGTGGGATATTAACAGTAATGGGCAGTGAGCAGGAGGTTGGGAATTAGATTCCGTGACTGAGGGAGGAGAAAGCACTATCTAAGGAGGGAGCGCTCTGACTTTTCCATCCACATAGTTGTTTCTGGTTATAAACATTTTTTGTCCTGTTTGAGTTTTATGCATTTTCATCATTTGAGCTCCGGTGTTTTTTACATACCATTTGTTTAGCCCACAAGGGATTTTTTTTTGTGTCATCGAACCTTTCCCCAATTTACTATGAAGTAGTTTCCTGGTCACTCAGCTTATTGCCTTCCCTCTAACTCCTGTCTATTGTCTCCGGTCTCTCCTTTTCCCAGTCCCAATAAAACAGTTTCCCTTTTGCTTTCCATCCACTCAGGAGTTATACCGAACCATGCCCTTGTCCTTTGTGCAGGTACTGACAGATCCACTGGGTATTTTCACCTCTTCGGATCATTGTTTCAGATTCACAATATTTACAGTTTTATTAATTCCTTCCCTATTTTTCAGGTTCATGTTCTGTAACATTATATGATTCTAAGATGTGTTGTTTCAACTATTCTCAGTGGCAGTGAATAAAGTAAATGCGATGTTGGCATTTATTAACATTTGAGCCAAAATAGTCAGATAATCCCGCTACTTTATCAATCATTGGTGTGACCGCACTGAGAATACTGTGTACAGTTCTGATTGCCTCTGTACAATGGTTATCACAGCTAATGAAGACAGCAACTAGTGATTGAGAGGGTGGAGGGATTGGATTAGGAGGAGCTAGTGTGTAAATTGGGCCTGTTCTCACTGGATTAGAGAAGTTTGAGAGGCGGTATGTTCGCTGTTTCACTTTGTCCGGTGTAGTATAAACAGAGGACACGGCCTGTTCTCACTGGATTAGAGAAGTTTGAGAGGTGATATAATCACTGTTTCACTTTGTCCGGTGTAGTATAAACAGAGGACACGGCCTGTTCTCACTGGATTAGAGAAGTTTGAGAGGTGATATAATCGCTGTTTCACTTTGTCCGGTGTAGTATAAACAGAGGACACGGCCTGTTCTCACTGGATTAGAGAAGTTTGAGAGGTGATATAATCGCTGTTTCACTTTGTCCAGTGTAGTATAAACAGAGGACACGGCCTGTTCTCACTGGATTAGAGAAGTTTGAGAGGTGATATAATCGCTGTTTCACTTTGTCCAGTGTAGTATAAACAGAGGACACGGCCTGTTCTCACTGGATTAGAGAAGTTTGAGAGGTGATATAATCACTGTTTCACTTTGTCCGGTGTAGTATAAACAGAGGACACGGCCTGTTCTCACTGGATTAGAGAAGTTTGAGAGGTGATATAATCACTGTTTCACTTTGTCCGGTGTAGTATAAACAGAGGACACGGCCTGTTCTCACTGGATTAGAGAAGTTTGAGAGGTGATATAATCACTGTTTCACTTTGTCCAGTGTAGTATAAACAGAGGACACAGCCTGTTCTCACTGGATTAGAGAAGTTTGAGAGGTGATATAATCACTGTTTCACTTTGTCCGGTGTAGTATAAACAGAGGACACGGCCTGTTCTCACTGGATTAGAGAAGTTTGAGAGGTGATATAATCACTGTTTCACTTTGTCCAGTGTAGTATAAACAGAGGACACAGCCTGTTCTCACTGGATTAGAGAAGTTTGAGAGGTGATATAATCACTGTTTCACTTTGTCCGGTGTAGTATAAACAGAGGACACGGCCTGTTCTCACTGGATTAGAGAAGTTTGAGAGGTGATATAATCACTGTTTCACTTTGTCCAGTGTAGTATAAACAGAGGACACAGCCTGTTCTCACTGGATTAGAGAAGTTTGAGAGGTGATATAATCACTGTTTCACTTTGTCCAGTGTAGTATAAACAGAGGACACGGCCTGTTCTCACTGGATTAGAGAAGTTTGAGAGGTGATATAATCGCTGTTTCACTTTGTCCAGTGTAGTATAAACAGAGGACACAGCCTGTTCTCACTGGATTAGAGAAGTTTGAGAGGTGATATAATCACTGTTTCACTTTGTCCAGTGTAGTATAAACAGAGGACACGGCCTGTTCTCACTGGATTAGAGAAGTTTGAGAGGTGATATAATCGCTGTTTCACTTTGTCCGGTGTAGTATAAACAGAGGACACGGCCTGTTCTCACTGGATTAGAGAAGTTTGAGAGGTGATATAATCACTGTTTCACTTTGTCCGGTGTAGTATAAACAGAGGACACGGCCTGTTCTCACTGGATTAGAGAAGTTTGAGAGGTGATATAATCACTGTTTCACTTTGTCCGGTGTAGTATAAACAGAGGACACGGCCTGTTCTCACTGGATTAGAGAAGTTTGAGAGGTGATATAATCACTGTTTCACTTTGTCCAGTGTAGTATAAACAGAGGACACGGCCTGTTCTCACTGGATTAGAGAAGTTTGAGAGGTGATATAATCGCTGTTTCACTTTGTCCGGTGTAGTATAAACAGAGGACACGGCCTGTTCTCACTGGATTAGAGAAGTTTGAGAGGTGATATAATCACTGTTTCACTTTGTCCGGTGTAGTATAAACAGAGGACACGGCCTGTTCTCACTGGATTAGAGAAGTTTGAGAGGTGATATAATCACTGTTTCACTTTGTCCGGTGTAGTATAAACAGAGGACACGGCCTGTTCTCACTGGATTAGAGAAGTTTGAGAGGTGATATAATCACTGTTTCACTTTGTCCAGTGTAGTATAAACAGAGGACACGGCCTGTTCTCACTGGATTAGAGAAGTTTGAGAGGTGATATAATCACTGTTTCACTTTGTCCGGTGTAGTATAAACAGAGGACACGGCCTGTTCTCACTGGATTAGAGAAGTTTGAGAGGCGGTATGTTCGCTGTTTCACTTTGTCCGGTGTAGTATAAACAGAGGACACGGCCTGTTCTCACTGGATTAGAGAAGTTTGAGAGGTGATATAATCACTGTTTCACTTTGTCCGGTGTAGTATAAACAGAGGACACGGCCTGTTCTCACTGGATTAGAGAAGTTTGAGAGGCGGTATGTTCCCTGTTTCACTTTGTCCGGTGTAGTATAAACAGAGGACACGGCCTGTTCTCACTGGATTAGAGAAGTTTGAGAGGTGATATAATCACTGTTTCACTTTGTCCAGTGTAGTATAAACAGAGGACACGGCCTGTTCTCACTGGATTAGAGAAGTTTGAGAGGTGATATAATCACTGTTTCACTTTGTCCGGTGTAGTATAAACAGAGGACACGGCCTGTTCTCACTGGATTAGAGAAGTTTGAGAGGTGATATAATCGCTGTTTCACTTTGTCCGGTGTAGTATAAACAGAGGACACGGCCTGTTCTCACTGGATTAGAGAAGTTTGAGAGGTGATATAATCGCTGTTTCACTTTGTCCGGTGTAGTATAAACAGAGGACACGGCCTGTTCTCACTGGATTAGAGAAGTTTGAGAGGCGGTATGTTCGCTGTTTCACTTTGTCCTGTGTAGTATAAACAGAGGACACGGCCTGTTCTCACTGGATTAGAGAAGTTTGAGAGGTGATATAATCACTGTTTCACTTTGTCCGGTGTAACATAAACAGAGGACACGGCCTGTTCTCACTGGATTAGAGAAGTTTGAGAGGCGGTATGTTCCCTGTTTCACTTTGTCCAGTGTAGTATAAACAGAGGACACGGCCTGTGCTTGGAGGGTAAATTGAAAACTAGTCTGTGGAAACAATATTTCAATGAGCGACTGGTCAATCTGGGGGGGGACAGGCTCCCTAGGGAGATGGTGGAAGCTGTTAATATTGATTCATTAAACAGCAAATTAGATAGATTTGTTTCAGAAAATCTCATTTTGGGGTGAAGTATGAGTAATTTGAAATATGAGATGTGGTAAGTGTAACATGCTTGAGGGGAACAGGTGACCTTTGACCTCTGGTTCCCAAAGCTCTCCACCACTGGGGTTTTCCTCACCTCATGTCTGGGTCTGTTGTAGACCAATCGATAGAGATCGATTAGTCAACAACTCCATTATCATTGTAGCATTCTATTATCAGGGTGTCAGGAGGGGAATTACATAGACCTTGATCTTTTTTCAATCGAGTAATTCTTGTTCCTATGACAGCGCTGAACAGAATATCCTGTGACGTAGAATAATCTAAACTCATTCTGTGTCCCTCCCACTTACATGATACTCTTGTCCACTGAAATGGTCCCCGCCTGTTAACCAGAGATCAAGTCCCTCCACACCCTCTTCAACTGCCTGTTCCAGTCTGTCCCGGTAGAATTTCGTCAACTGGAACAGCTGGTAATCGTCGCACTTTGTCAAGAACTTATTGATTGTTGAGTTCAGATCTGTGAACACAAAGAACCACATTAACAAACACCTCCTGAAAACCCACCTACATCGCATGTGTTTCATTCCTCAATCTAGTCAATTCTGTGTGCAAATTTCTCAAACACGACTTATCGACAGCTTATCGGATCCAGCCACCCCGATCATCCCCTGTATCAGTAAATGTTCACTAAGGATACGTTCATAGAAACATAGAAGATAGGAGCAGGAGTAGGCCATTCGGCCCCTCGAGCCAGCTCCGCCATTTAATGAGATCATGGCTGATCCTCCAAATTGAGTACCCTGTCCCTGCTTTCGCCCCATAATAATCTGCCGCCTTGTTTTTGCCACCAAAGTGGATAACCTCACATTTATCCACATTATACTGCACCTGCCATGCTTCTGCCCAATCACCCAACCTGTCCAAATCAAACTAGAGTTTCTCGGCATCCTCCTCACAGCACACACGCCCACCCAGCTTTGTGTCGTCTGCAAACTTGGAGATATTACATCTAGTTCCCTCACCTAGATCATTAATATATACTGTGAATAGCTGGGGTCCGAGGACCGATCCCTGGGGTACCCCACTAGTCACTGCCTGCCACTCAGAAAAAGACCCGTTTATTCCAACTCTTTGCTTCCTGTCTGCCAACCAGTTCTCTATCCAAGACAGTACCTTACCCCCAATCCCATGTGCTTTAACTTTACACACTAATCTCTTATACGGGACCTTATCGAAAGCCTTCTGAAAGTCCAAATACATCACATCCACTGGTTCTCCCTTATCTATTCTACCAGTTACATCCTCAGAAAATTCCAGTATATTTGTCAAGCATGATGTACCTTTTGGAAATCCATGTTGACTTTGTCCGATCCTGTCACTGCTTTCCAAGTGCTCTGCTATTACATCTTTTATAATGGACTCTAGCATATTCCCCACTACCGATGTCAGGCTTACCGGTCTATAATTCCCCGTTTTCTCTCTGCCACCTTTTTTGAATAGTGGGGTTATATTAGCTACCCTCCAATCCATGGGAACTGTTCCTGAGTCTATAGAATTTTGGAAGATGACCAGCAATGCATTTACTATTTCTAGGGCCATTTCCTTAAGGACCCTAGGATGTAGATTATCAGGCCCTGGGGTTTTATCGGCCTTCAATCCCATCAATTTCCCGAACACCATTTCCCTACAAATACTGGTACGATAGCAAAATACTGCGGATGTTGGAAATCCGAAATAACAACAGAAAATGCTGGAAAAACTCAGGTCAGGCAACATCCGTGGACAGAAATTTAAGTTGACGTTTCGGGTCGAACCCTTCTTCAAAACTGGAAAGAAAAGATAGATCGGAGGCAGGGCTGCGATCGGACAAATGAATAAAAGAAACAAAAGAAGTAAAAAAGAGACAATAAAAGGTATTAGAAGCTAGACGAGATGGTAATAGGCTGAGATTGGGTGTAAAGTGTACTGGCAGGGCAAGAGATAGCTGCCAGGTGTGAGAGAGAAACAAAAAAAGGGGGAGGGGGGAAAAGGATTGGAAAAATTACAAGAAAAAATGAAATAGGGGCCGAGGTTATGATCTGAAATTGTTGAACTCGATATTGAGTCCGGAAGGCTGCAGAGTGCCTAATCGGAAGATGAGGTGCTGTTCCTCGAGTTTACGTTGAGCTTCCGTGGAACAATACAAGAGGCCAAGGACGGTGAGGTCCGAGTGGGAATGGAGTGGTGAATTAAAATGACAGGCGACCGGAAGCTCGGGGTCACCCTTACGGACTGAATGGAGGTGTTCCGCAAAGCGGTCACCCAATCTGCGTTTGGTCTCCAGTGCAGAGGAGACCGCATCGTGAGCAGCGAATAAAGTATACTAGATTGCAAGAAGTACAAGTAAATCGCTGTTTCACCTGGAAGGGGTGTTTGGGGCCCTGGACAGTGGGAAGGGGGGAGGTATAGGGGCAGGTGTTACATCTCCTCTGCTTGCACGGGAAGATGCCAGGCAAAGGGGAAGGGCTGTTTGGGGTGATAGAGGAGTGGACTGGGGTGTTTGACACTACCGTGATTGACACTGCCCTCGACCGTGTCAGTTCTATCTCCCACACTTCTGCCCTCACCCCTGCCCCTCCCTCCCGGAACCACGATAGGGTTCCCCTTGTCCTCACCAGCCTCCACATTCAACGGATCATCCTCCAGCATTTCCGCTACCTCCAAAGTGATCCCACCACCAAATGTATCTTCCTCTCCCCTCCCCTTTCAGCATTCCGCAGGGTCCGCTCCCTCCGAGACACCCTAGTCCACTCCTCTATCACCCCAAACAGCCCTTTCCCTTCGCCTGGCACCTTCCCGTGCAAGCGCAGGAGATGTAACACCTGCCCCTATACCTCCCCCCTTCCCACTGTCCAGGGCCCCAAACACCCCTTCCAGGTGAAACAGCGATTTACTTGTACTTCTCGCAATCTAGTATACTGTATTCGCTGCTCACGATGCGGTCTCCTCTACACTGGGGAGACCAAACGCAGATTGGGTGACCGCTTTGCGGAACACCTCCGTTCAGTCCGTAAGGGTGACCCCGAGCTTCCGGTCGCCTGTCATTTTAATTCACCGCTCCATTCCCACTCGGACCTCACCGTCCTTGGCCTCTTGTATTGTTCAACGTAAACTCGAGGAACAGCGCCGCATCTTCCGATTAGGCACTCTGCAGCCTTCCGGACTCAATATCGAGTTCAACAATTTCAGATCATAACCTCGGCCCCTATTTCATTTTTTCTTGTAATTTTTCCACTCCTTCCCCTCCCCCCCTTTCGATTTGTTTCTCTCTCACACCTGGCAGCTATCTCTTGCCCTGCCAGTACACTTTACACCCAATCTCAGCCTATTACCATCTCGTCTAGCTTCTAATACCTTTTATTGTCTCTTTTTTACTTCTTTTGTTTCTTTTATTCTTTTGTCTGATCGCAGCCCTGCCTCCGATCTATCTTTTCTTTCCAGTTTTGAAGAAGGGTTCGATCGAAACGTCAACTCAAATTTCTGTCCATGGATGTTGCCTGACCTGCTGAGTTTTTCCAGCATTTTTTGTTGATATTTCCCTACAAATACTGATTTCATTCAGTTCCTCCCTCTCATTAGACCCTATGTTCCCCGACATTTCTGGGAGGTTATTTGTGTCCTCCTTTGTGAAGACAGAACCAAATTATGTATTTCATAGGTCAGCCATTTCTTTGTTCCCCATTATAAATTCCTCTCATTCTGACTGCAAGGGACCTACGCTTTTCACCAATCTTTTTCTCTTCACATATCTATAGAAGCTTTTACAGTCAGTTTTCATGGTCCCTGCAAGCTTACTCTCATATTCTATTTTCCCCCTCTTAATTAAATCGCTCTGTCCACGTTTTGAATGAAGAATGAAGTAGTTGACTCAGACTAGGGTCCTGAATTTAAATAAAGGATGGTCTGAGGCGCGAGTTGGGTAGGATTGATTGGGGAATGTCACTCAAAGGGTTGATGGCGGATAGGCAATGGCAAACATTCAAAGACCTCATGGATGAACTACAGAATGTGCTCATCCCAGTTTGGCATGAAAATAAAACAAAAAAGGTGACTCAACCGTGGCTCACAAGGGAAATAAGGGATAGCATAAGATCCAAGGAGAGGACATATTAATTGGCCTGAAAAAGCAGTAAACTTGAGGATTGGGAGCAGTTTAGGATTCAACAAAGGAGGACAAAGGGATTAATTAAGAAGGGGACAATAGAATAGGAGTGTAAATTTGCAGGGAACATAAAAACTAACTGTAAAAGCTTTTATAGATGTGAAGAGAAAAAGACTGGTGAAGTCAAGCGTAGGTCCCCTGCAGTCAGAATCAGGGGAATTTATAATGGGGAACAAAGAAATGGCAGACCAATTAAATACATACTTTGGTTCTGTCTTCACAAAGGAGGACACAAATAACCTCCCAGATATGTCAGGGAACATAGGATCTGATGAAAGGGAGGAACTGAAAGAAATCAGTATTTGTCGGGAAATGGTGTTAGGGAAATTGAAGGCCGATAAATCCCTAGGGCCTGATGATCTACATCCTAGGGTACTTAAGGAAGTGGCCCTAGAAATAGTAGATGCATTGCTGGTCATCTTCCAACATTTGATGGAATCTGGAATGGTACCCATGGATTGGAGGGTAGCTAATGTTACCCCACTATTCAAAAAAGGTGGTAGAGAGAAAACGGGGAATTTCAGACCGGTAAGCCTGACATCGGTAGTGGGGAAAATGCTAGAGTCCATTATAAAAGATGCAACAGCAGAGCACTTGGAAAACAGTGACAGGATCGGACAAAGTAAGCATGGATTTACAAAAGGTAAATCGTGCTTGACTAATCTACTGGAATTTTTTTGAGGGTGTAACTGGTAAAATAGATAAGGGAGAACCAGTGGATGTGGTGTACTTGAACTTTCAGAAGGCTTTCGATAAGGTCCTGCATGAGAGATTGGCGTGTAAAGTTAAGGCACATGGGATTGGGGCAAGGTATTGACTTGGATAGAGAACTGGTTGGCAGACAGAAAGCGAAGAGTTGGAATAAACGGGTCTTTTTCCGAGTGGCAGGCAGTGACGAGTGGGGTACCGCAGGGATCGGTCCTTGGACCCCAGCTAGTCACAATATATATTAATGATCTAGACAAGGGAACTAGATGTAATATCTCCAAATTTGCAGACGGCACAAAGCTGGGTGGGCGTGTGTGCTGTGAGGAGGATGCCGAGAAACTCCAGGATGATTTGGACAGGTTGGTTGATAGGGCAGAAGCATGGCAGATGCAATGTAACGTTAATAAATGTGAGGTTATCCACTTTGGTGGCAAAAACAGGAAGGCAGATTATTATCTGAATGGCAATAGATTGGGAGAAGGGGAAGTGCAATGAGACCTGGGTGTCCTTGTGCACCAGTCGCTGAAGGTAAGTATGCAGGTGCAGCAGGCGGTTAAGAAGGCAAATGGTATGTTGGCCTTCATAGCAAAAGGGTTTGAGTACAGGAACAAGGATGTCTTGCTGCAGTTGTACAGGGCCTTGGTGAGACCGCACCTTGAGTATTGTGTGCAGTTTTGGTCGCCTTATCTGAGGAAGGATGTTCTTGCCATGGAAGGAGTTCTGCGAAGATTCACCAGGGTGATACCTGGGATGGCAGGATTGACGTATGAGGAGAGATTGGGTCGATTGGGCTTATACTCGCTGGAGTTTAGAAGAATGAGAGGGGATCTCATTGAAACTTATCAAATTCTGACAGGACTGGACAGACTAGATGCAGGAAGGATGTTCCCGATGGTCAGGGAGTCCAGAACCAGTGGTCACAGTCTAAGGGTAAGGGGTAGGCCATTTAGAACTGAGATGAGGAGGAATTTCTTCACCCAGAGAGTGGTGAACCTGTGGAATTCTCTACCACAGAAGGCAGTAGAGGCCAATTCATTAAATATATTCAAGAAGGAGTTGGATATATTTCTTAAGGCTAAAGGGATCAAGGGATATGGGGAGAAGGCAGGGACAGGGTACTGAATTTGGACGATCAGCCATGATCTCATCGAATGGCAGAGCAGGCTCAAGGGGCCGAATGGCCTACTCCTGCTCCTATCTTCTAGGTTTCTATGTTTGCCGAATCCTGAACTGCTCCCAATCCTCAGGTTTGCTGCTTTTTCTGGCCAATTTATATGTGCTCTCCTTGGATCTTATGCTATCCCTAATTTCCCTTGTTAGCCACGTTTGAGTCACCTTTATTGTTTATTTTTATGCCAAACCGGGATGAACAAATCCTGTTGTTCATCCATGCGATCTTTAAATGTTTGCCATTGCCTATCCACAGTCAACCCTTTGAGTAACGTTCCCCAATCCATCCTAGCCAACTCGCGCCTCATACCATCGTAGTTTCCTATTTAAATTTAGGACCCTAGGATCTGAGACAAATCCTTCACTCTCCATCTTAATGAAGCATTCTATCATATTATGATAGCTCCACCCCAAGGGGCCTCGCACAATAAGATTGCTAATTAATCCTCTCATTACATAATACCCAGTCTAAGATGGCCTGATCTCTCGTTGGTTCCTCGACACATTGTTCCAGGAAACCATCCCGTATACACTCCAGGAATTCCTCCTCCACAGTATTGTTACGAATTTGGTTAGCCTAATCTATATGTAGATTAAAGTCACTCATGATAACTGCTGTGCCCTTAATGCACGCATCTCTAATTTCCCACTTAATGCCATCCCCAACCTCAGCATTACTGTTTGGGGGTCTGTCTACAGCTTCCACTAACGTTTTCTGCCCCTTGGTATTTCTCAGCTCTACCCATACAGATTCCACATCATCAGAGCTAATATCCTTCCATATTATTGTGTTAGTCTCCTCTTTAACCAGCAATGCTACCCCACCTCCTTTTCTTTTTTGCCTGTATTTCCTGAATACTGAATACCCCTGGATGTTGAATTCCCAGCCTTGTCACCCTGGAGACATGTCCCCATAATCCCAATTATATCATATCCGTTTACATCTATTTGTGCAGCTAATTCATCCACCTTATTACGAATGCTCCTCGCATTAAGACACAAAGCCTTCAGGCTTGTTTTTTATAAACACTCTTCGACCTTTTAGAATTATTATTTACTGTGGCCATGTTTGATTTAAACCCTTGATTTCTCTGACTGCCACTTTTGTTTTTCTCCTTCCTGTCTTTTGCTTCTATCCTTGCTTCCCTTTCCTCTGTCTCCCTGCACAGTTTCCCCCACATATTCCAGGAGTTTGCTCACAACACAGTCCTCTCTCTATCTCATCTCCACTGCTCGATAGCCTGCAAAACCCACCACAATGTGCTATTCCCCTTCCTATTCCTTAGCTGTATACATATAGATTCTATCTCATCTCCACTGCTCGATAGCCTGCAAAACCCACCACACAATGTGCTATTCCCCTTCCTATTCCTTAGCTGTATACATATAGATTCTATCTTAAAATAACTCCAGGGTCACACAGAAACATAGAAGATAGGAGCAGGAGTAGGCCATTTGGCCCCTCGAGCCTGCTCCGCCATTCAATGAGATCATGGCTGATCATCCAAATTCAGTACCCTGTCCCTGCCTTCTCCCCATATCCCTTGATCCCTTTAGCCTCAAGAAATATATCCAACTCTTTCTTGAATATATTTAATGAACTGGCCTCCACCGCCCTCTGTGGCAGAGAATTCCACAGGTTCACCACTCTGGGTGAAGAAGTTCCTCCTCATCTAATTCCTAAATGGCTTACCCCTTATCCTTAAACTGTGACCCCTGGTTCTGGACTCCCCGGCCATCATAAACATCCTTCCTGCATCTAGTCTGTCCAGGCCTGACAGAATTTTATAGGTTTCAATGAGATCCCCTCTCAATCTTCTAAACTCCAGTGAGTATAAACCCAATCGACACAATCTCTCCTCATACGTCATTCCTGCCATCCCAGGTATCAGCCTGGTGAATCTTCGCTGCACTCCCTCCATGGCAAGAACGTCCTTCCTCAAGTAAGGTGACCAAAACTGCACACAATACTCAAGATGTGGTCTCACCAAGGCCCTGTACAACTGCAGCAAGACATCCTTGTTCTTGTACTCGAACCCTCTCGCTACGAAGGCCAACATACCATTTGCCTTCTTAACCGCCTGCTGCACCTGCATGCTTACCTTCAGCGACTGGTGCACAATAACACCCAGGTCTCTTTGCACTTCCCCTTCTCCAGCGCGACATAGAAATCTTTAGTAATACTGGCATCCGCAAATATATTTTCACTCTCCTCAAAATGTTATAATCAGGATCGTTTCGCTCCGAGTTCCGTTCAAACCCAAGTCCTGTCTCATAGTTAATCGATCACAGCACCCAGGAGGATAAAGGCAGAAGGTGAATGGGAACACCACCGGCTCCCATTTCCCCTGCAAGTCACACACCGACCTGACTTGGTCATATATCGCCGTTCGTCACCATCGCTGGGTCAACATCATGGAAATCCGTACCCAAGTGTTCCTGTTTCAACAGTTTGAGTCATTCTGCACTCTTCTTAAATCCGGATATTCCCCATCCTCCAGTCATATCAGCTGATACCCTCCCACTGCACCATTCACCCTCCCACTACACCATTCACCTTTTCTGTAAATCCATTGTTGTTGGTCGGTTCAGATCACGGCCGTCCTTTCCTCTCCGACTGAACTCACTCTAGTGCCCCAAGATCGTGAACCTTACCACCCAGCTCCAGCCCTGCAGCCGCACAATGACCAGCCTCATATTACCCTCCTTAAGCAGCCCAGTGCGAAACAATCCGGACATCAACAGCTTGAGGCCTGGTTTCGTAGTTTAATGCCCAAGTCTTAATAGTCCCTCTATAAACGTATTTCTGTCCAGTGTTATTGGTTCTGACCATGGCTATTTTCTGCTCCCCTTTGCTTCCCTGAGACGGTCCCATACGTTTCAGGATGTTCTTCCCTCTGGCACCAGGGAGGTAACTAATCATACCTGACCTGCTCAGGGCTACAGAAGAGTCTGTCCACCTTACAGTCCCCAATACCAGGTATCTATTGGACAGTTCCAGTACAGGGGCTTCCTCCACCTGTGACTGCGATGTCCCTCTAGATGGTCACTCACTCCCCTCTATTTACTCAGTCTCTGCCCTGTTCCCTCGACCTGAGAGAGCTGCAGGTTCAGGCAATAGATCTGGACCTTTTGTCGGGGCAGAAATTGTATTTTACAGAGTTTTGTGAGCCTACCTGTGTCCATTCTCTTTCGTGTTGAAGATGTTGGATCTTCTCCCCTGTTTGGACCTTCAGCCATGGTGGTGACAGGCGTTCCCAGGTTCTGATGCTCTGTAACAAATATAATACTAATGGAGGGTTCGAGGGAAATATTAAAATGAGAAAAAGAACGTTGCCTTGTTAAACATGATATCAAGTCCCTCCTCCCCCATCAGTACAGCAGCTGGTATCTCTGGGATCTCAGAAAACACCATCAATATACAACTGGTGAATGTGACTGCTGTTTTACAATCATAATTCTCCATTCGTGTGTGAGCCCGCGCACGTGCGGCCATTGAAACTATCAATCAGCAGCCTTTCCTTTCCCCACTTTGGAAATGTAAAAGCGATTCAGTTAATTCAGTACCAGTTTGAGACTTTGTAAAATTCAGCACGTTGCTGTTTCACTAACGCTGCCACTAGTGCAATAAACACACAAAAGCAACAGAGGGGCAGGGAGAATGTGTGAGAAATGATTAGTGGTAACATAATAGGGAACACTAACGCCTTTTATAAATATAAATAGTGAAAGAATAGTCCAAGGAAAGGTGGGGCCGATTAAGGACCAAAAAGGCAATCATCTTGTGGAAGCAGAGGACATGGCTAAGGTACTAAATTAACACTTTGCCTCCGTATTCACTAAAGGAGAGGATGCTGCCAATCGTACAGTAAAGGAGGAGGTGGTAGAGAAATTGGACAGGATATAAATCGATTAGGACGATGTACTAAAACGGTCGACAGGGCTCAAAGTAGAAATGTCACCCGCTCTGCCACAATCTTCCAATCCTTAGATATGGGAAAGGTGCCAGAGGACGGGAGGGCTGCAAACGTTACTTCCCTGTTCAAAAAGAGAGTGATGAACCAAATAACTACAGGCGACTCAGCTTAACATCGGTGTTGAGGAAACTCCTCGGGACAACATTTCCGAAACACAATTAACCGTCACTTGGAAGAACATGGGTTAATTAGTGACAGACAAAATGGATTTTATTTAAAGGCAAATCTAACCTGGCTGACTTGAATGAGCCAATGGATGAAATAGGAGGGTTGATGAAGGTAGTGCAGTTGATGTTCTGTTTCTGGACTTTCAGAAGGCCTTTGATAAAGTACCTCATAATAGACTGGTGAACAAAATTGGAGCCAATGATATTAAAGGAGCAGTAGCAGCGTGGATACTAAATTGGTGAAGGGACAGAAAACAGACAGTAGTTGTGAACCGATATTGTTCACACTGGAGGGAAGTTTACAGTGTCCCCAGGGGGCGGGATTAGGACCACTGCTCTTTGATTTATTTCAGTGACATGGACTTGGGTATACAGGGCATAGTTTAAAAGTTTGTCGATGACACGAATCTCGGAAAAGTCGTAAACCGTGAGGAGGACAGCAGAAGACTTCAGGAGGAAATAGAGACACTGGTGAAATGGGCAGACACATGGCAGGTGAAGTTTAATGCAGAGAAGTGTGAAATGCTGCATTTTGGAAGGAAGAATGAGGCGATGCAGTTTAAACCAACTGGTACAATTTAAAGGGTTGCAGGAACAGTAAAACTTGGGGGTATAGACACAGAAATCTTTGACGGTGGCAGGACAGGACGATAAGGCTTTTAGAAACGTATATGGGAGCATTGGCTTTATAAATAGAGGCACAGGAACATCGGAACAGGAGTAGGCCACTCATTCACTCCCAGCTTGTTCCTCCATTCAATTCGATCATGGCTGAGCTGTATCTTAACTCCATCTCCCCGCCTTGGTTCCATATCCCTAAATACCATTGGCTAACACAAATCTATCAATGGCAGTTTGTCATTTTCAATTGACCAAACCTCAACAGCTTCTTGAGGGCGAGTGTTCTAGATTTCCACTACACTGTGTCTGAAGAAATGCTTTGTAACATCACCCCTGAACGGCCTCGCTCTGCGGTTAAGGTTACGTGGACCCCTCGTTCTCTCTGCCCATCCACAGTTCCTAACTTCTAACATCACCCCTGAACGGCCTCGCTCTGCGGTTAAGGTTACGTGGACCCCTCGTTCTCTCTGCCCATCCACAGTTCCTAACTTCTAACATCACCCCTGAACGGCCTCGCTCTGCGGTTAAGGTTACGTGGACCCCTCGTTCTCTCTGCCCATCCACAGTTCCTAACTTCTAACATCACCCCTGAACGGCCTCGCTCTGCGGTTAAGGTTATGCCCCTTTTTCTGGACTAGTCCACCGAAAGACATAGTTTAACTCTCTGCCCTAACAATTCCGTTGATCATCTTAAACACCTCAATTAGTTCACCCCTTAACTTTGTATAATCAAGGGAATAAAAGCTTTGTCTGTGTAATCTATCCTCATACAGGAAACTTTCGTTTAACCGGAAGTCCGGAAAGCTCTCTCTACTGGCAAAATTCAGGAGCCGTTTCCTATAAGTTTTTTTACTTCTCGTTGCTTTTTTTTCCCCCCAGTCAGGCTCTGCAAGGTCTGTAGCTAAGCAACAGCTTCAGCTGGAGACGCTTTTAAGCTGCAGCCGACTGTTTTGAAGCTGTTGCTAAGCAACAGGGTTTGTTGATTCACACGGAGCTGAAAAGCTCGATGTTTTAACATTAGTGCTGGTTTATAAGGCAGTTTTGAGGGGACGGCACCAACTCGGTCCCGTCAGTGCCGGATACCAGACAGTTTCCAGTAATTTAAAGCTTTTAGCCCCGGGATCGTTCTGGTGAATCGGAGCTGCACCACCTCCAAAGCCAAGATATTGTTGCCGAGGTGCGGTTCTCTAAATGGGTCTAACCCGAGCTCTGTACAGCTGGAACAGAACTTCTACCCCTTTGTAATCCAGCCCGCGAGATAAAGCCCAACATTCCATTAGACTTTTGCTTATTTTTGGTCCCTATCCACTAGCTTCTAGTGATTTCTGTACCCGGACCCCTCGTTCTCTCTGCCCATCCACAGTTCCTAATTTCTAACCATTTAGAACATTCTCTGATCGATCCTTTTTAGGTCCAACGTGAATGAGCTCATTGTGTTCTGAAGTGAGGGGAGTGCGACAAACTTGCTCAATCCACTCCAGGAGGGTGGGTTCTCCAGCGTTCTGAATGTTATTTAATATTGGTGTCACGAGTCTAACACCCTGGAACGTCTATGTGGACAGTGTCAAGATGTAATGAGAGTGGGAGGAGGCTCCCGTGGAGTATAAACACAGCATAGACCACTTGAGCCGAATGGACTGTTTCTCTGCTGCAGTTTCGATGTAAATCTAATCTGCCCCGAACTGTCACAAACTCCAATCTCTGACGGTGACCATGGTGTGTAACCCTTCCTTGTCCATCATTCACCTTCCCACAGCATTCGATATAGTCTCATCTGGCATCCTTTTCCATGTCATGGCCTCCATTGTCCATCCCATAAAACTGATCCTTGTGTGCTTCCTGTCCTAGCTCCCTGATCGCAGATCGCAAATCTCCAGCAATGGGTTAACTTTTGTCTTTCTATCCACACCTATATTGTTGGCCAATATTGAACCGATGCTGCTTCTGGTGCATAGTAACCGATTACTGTAGCGCCGGAGGCAGATTGGATTGTTTCAATATCTGCTTCTTGGGATTTGCCGGGGCATTGAAATCTCGGTGCAGAGATCGCCTCATCAGGCACCTCCATTGACTAGGCGAGGCTGCATCATAGACCCATAAAATGATACAGCACTGAAGGTCATCCAGCCCATCAGGCACCTCCATTGACTGGGCGAGGCTACATCATAGACCCATAATATGATACAGCACAGAAGGTCATCCAGCCCATCAGGCACCTCCATTGACTGGGCGAGGCTACATCATAGACCCATAATATGATACAGCACATGTAGTGTATGTATCCGTCTACCTTTAAGAGAACTATTTTAGGTGTGGCACTACTTTGTTGGCTTCTGTATACTGTAATACCGACGGTGACCACACTAGTATATAAGTGCTGTGTCAGGATTTATTTGGCAGATTCGCCCTGACCTTCGAATAGTAAAGTCCTGTTTTAAGTTACTCTGGTAGTCTGTGTATTAATTAACTAAACAACCCACAGACTTTACAGTGGCGACGAGTCCGATCGTACCCTGCGGCAACAATACTTCCGAAACAGTTAACGAGCGTCGAGAAGAGGCAACCGCCCTCGTCGTTCTGCTGGGAGAAAACTCGAGGCTGCAGAACTAGAAAGGAAGAAGAAGTTAGAGACAAAGACTTCCATCAGCAACAGGCACTGACTGTCCCTTCTGCCACGGTGAGGAGTGAGCCGATCAGCACGAGAAGCAAGGCGGCCACGGTGACTGTGAGTAAGGGAAAGTAAAAAGAATAACCGGAGGATAAGGGCGGTGCACTCGACCACGGTCGAGGGGGAAAGGAGCCGGACAGAAGTCGGGTCCAGAGGCGCCGAGACTGGGGCAGCGTGGAGCAAGGAAGCCGCGGTACAGACAGGCTGGGGGACGCAACGGCATCGTGAGACAGCTAGACCGCGACCGGCGAAAAAGGCCGGGCAGCGACCGAAGCCACGAAGCGCTGCGACCGGGAGCGTAGGCGCGGGAAGAGATAAACTCAGCCGCAGCCGGGGAGGGAAGCACCGGACTGCGAGAGGGCTGGGAGGCGCGATTGGGAGCCGAGTGAGCGGGAGAGGCAGAGCCGACCAAGGGGGAACTGAGCGAGAGCCAGTCCAGCGGCTGAAACTGTTCTCCGTCAACGGGGTGTACCCAGCGCCGGTAGAGCCGAGCGAGCGGGAGAGAGACAGAGCCCGAGCAAGGGGAACCGAGCGAGAGCCAGCCCAGCGGCTGAAACTGTTCGCCGTCAACGGGGTGTACCCAGCGCCGGTTGCCCTACCGAGAAAAGGGAAAGCACTGAAGCCGACGCGCAGGCTGTGAACCTGAAAGCCAGCGGCCGTCGCCCGTGGGGAAAGTGTACCCCTCCCACTAGGGAAGAAACGCGGGAAGCCGCCATTAGGCGGGGAAGAAGACAGAAGCGGGAAACCGCCATTGAAGTGGGCGGGGAGAGAAGATAAGCGCGGGAAACCGCCATTTTCGCAGGAACCGCCATCTTGGAAAAAAAAAAGAAAAGAAAATTTAAAGAAATAATTCGTGGTGTTATCAGGGAGAGAGGAAGATGCCTAAGCGTGGTAACATCAACGATTTTAATTCCGAGGTAGAAGACTGGGCCACGTATGTGGAACGCATTGAGATCTATTGTGAGGCCAATAAAATAGAAGATGACAAAGCTATAACCTTGCTAAACTCGATGGGCGCGAAGACATACGGGCTCTTGAAGCATTTACTAGCACCAGCTAAACCGGCGGATCAGACTTTCGATGATATTGTGACTGTTCTGAAGGATCACTTGAACCCCACACCGTTGATGTTGGCGGAACGATTCAAATTCTATGCGAGAACGCAAAGGAAAGACGAAAGCAACGCAGAATACTTGGTCGAACTGCGTAGACTAGCGAAACACTGCCAGTTTGGAGGGAATCTGACAGAGGCATTGTGAGACAAGTTCGTGTGCGGGTTGTCAAAGGAAGGAACGCAAAAGCGACTACTCGAAGAGAACGACCTTACACTTGACAGGGCTGTCCTTATTGCAGCATCGCACGAAGCCGCAGCGAAGGGAACTGCGGAAATGCAGCTAAAGGCAGCGGCACTCAGTGTGGATCAAATTACCTCGAGTACAACAAAATGCTATCGTTGTGGGAAGACAACACACGACCAGAACCAATGCTGGTTTAAGAACCAGGAATGTAGGAAATGTGGCAAACTGGGTCACATAGCTAAGGTATGCCGGTCAGGGAAGAAGACCAACAACCAAAGGAAGCCATCACAGGAAAAGTACAACAAGGTACACAAGGTGGCTGAGAAGAGTTCAGACGAACAGAATTCAGACTCAGACCCAAACGGCCAGGAGCTGGGCAGTCTGAGAATTCGCAATGTGAGTAAGGAAGCTGACCTACAAACTATCTGGGTCATGCTAAAAATAGCTGGAGTCCAAGTGAAAATGGAGTTGGACACTGGATCAGCTCTATCAGTCATAAATCGAAGGGATTACCACCGGCTATTCTCACATATACCCTTAAGCGATACCAAGTTCGTATTGCAGACATACACGGGGCATAAAGTATACCCCATGGGGAAGATAAGAGTCAAGGTGAGAGATGGGGGTAAAGAACACCCAAGAATGAACTTATACGTACTACCTGAGGAAGGACCACCACTTCTGGGACGGGAGTGGATCAAGAAAATAGACATGGAATGGCACTATCTAAAAGCCATAACGAGTGAGGACTCAGTGCAGACAGTCAGCTCAGATTCTGAAACGGATGACGATAAGACCAACCCAAATATGAAAGACAAGGCTAAAATGGACTTGCCTTCGTTCTTCCAACCTTAGTTGGCATGCATAAAGGCTTATGCTCCAGAGAAGAACAAAGTTTCAGAACAGAACTCCACCGAACAACGACAACATAGTTTGACAGAGAATTCGGAGTCTGTTCAGTTTACGGACATATCCATGACTGACGAACACCGAGCTCGGACTCAACTTTATTTCAAATTACGACAGCAAGTAGAACAAGTGAGTTACCATCTCGAACAAGAGATGAAAACAATGAAAAAGTTCTATGACACCGAATGGGAGAATCTGGAAAGACAACAGAAGCAGCTAGCTCAAGCAGAGAGCGACCATAGAGCCATTGTGACCAATTACCGATCACATCTCCCTTATGCTGTTCAGGAGTTAGAATATTTGCAGGAAGGAGCAAATGAAGAGGAATCTTCAGGAAGCCAGGATTTTATTCCCGTTCTTCTCTACGACTCCTTACAAGCAGAGTTTGAGAAGTTGAAGGAACAGTATGAACAGGCCCAGGCTACAATCCTGGAGGGGATTAACTCGGCAACCTCCGAAAAGCTAGTTTCAGTAGAAGCATATGAGCAACTAAAGGTTGAACATGAGCAAGAAGTCCAAAGGCTGCAGGAAATTCTTGATGAGCTCAAGGCCAAGACAGACTCATCGATAGAAGCTCCATCCATAGATGAGAAATTAGAGGTGAAAGACATGGCAGAACATGAAAGACAAGATGTCCAAGAACTCAAAAATATTGAAGGAAACCCAAGACAAATATGAGGCGGCAATGACCGAGGTTCAACAACTTGAAGAACAGATTCAACTGGGAATCCTCTCAGTGGAAGAAAAGGAAACTGTAAGAAACACAGAGACTGTAAGAATGGCCCCTGAACATGAGCTAGAGAGCATCAAGGCGCAACTTCTCCGAGCACTGAAAGCCAAAGTACAAGAGGAAAAGAAGGTGAAAGCATTGGAGGAAAAGGTGGATGAAATGGAGAAGACTCTGATCCACAGTGTTCCCGTGGAAGAGTTAACAGTCAGCCAACTCCTTCATATGCTGAGGGACAAGACTCTGCAATGGGAACAATCTGAACACGAGCTTCAATCTTCAAAGGGAAGGAGTTCGGAGCTCTCAAAAGTTATGGAAATAGCTGAGGTTGCAACACAGATTTTACTGGGATGCCAAAAGTACGCTGAATCACGTCTATGTGAACAACAGAATGTTGAAACAGCTGCTCCAGTAGAAGGATTGAATAGCCCGATCAATCAATCCCCGATGGAAGGGGAAGTATTGAAATCACAAATGAGGTAATTAGTGAAGGATTTGCAGGAAACCCAGGAAGAGCGGGATGAATATGAACGCATGAAGAAGTCTCTTCAGGAAAGATGTCTAGGGAGGGAACAGTCGGCTAACGTCCAGTTGGGTGAGGAAGAAGTAGCAGGCCCTCTCGCTAGACTAGTTCAGGACGACACCAAATATTACCATGACCTGTTGAGTGACACGGAATATTACGAGGACTTGGTCTGCCCAGCTTGTGATGAAAACTCCCAAAGTGCAGAAATCAGGATGAAGCACTTAAAGTCTAAGGAACATAGGGAGATGGTGGCGCTACAGCTGGCAGCTGATAAGGGAGCCCCGAGAGTCTCCAAGAAGCAGAAAAGAAAAAGACGAAGCAGAAGGTGATAACCATCTAAATCATTATCACTTCTACCAGATCATGTACGTGGGCCCTACGAAGGGAGCCAAATCAGTTGGCAAGTAGGAAAAATTACCAAGGCAGTCCAGCTGTTTGTAAAAGTCAGCACTGCTGGTTCAGCAGGATGGAAGTTCAAGCTGTTAAGTCAAGGGAAAGACTATTGGATGAGTCACGCTAGCAATGTGAACCGGCTACACCACAGAGATGTTGTTCGGACCGAGTCAAGACCAGAGACTGAATCTGTGAACTGTTCCCGCAGAGACTGAATCTATAAACTGTTTCCCGCATAGATTATACCTGTGAATTGTTTTACATGAAGTTGAATATATGTTATGTTTATTGGGGGACTAAGTATGTTGTAAGCTAAAAAGGGAGGATTGTAGTGTATGTATCCGTCTACCTTTAAGAAAACCATTGTATGTAACCGTTCACCTTTAAGAGAACTATTTTAGGTGTGGCACTACTTTGTTGGCTTCTGTATACTGTAATACCGACGGTGACCACACCGGTATATAAGTGCTGTGTCAGGATTTATTTGGCAGATTCGCCCTGACCTTCGAATAGTAAAGTCCTGTTTTAAGTTACTCTGGTAGTCTGTGTATTAATTAACTAAACAACTCACAGACTTTACAGCACAGAAGGTCATTCAGCCCATCAGGCACCTCCATTGACTGGGCGAGGCTGCATCATAGACCCATAATATGATACAGCACAGGAGGTCATTCAGCCCATCACACCGGTGCTGACTCTTTGGCAGAGCTATCCCATTATTACCACTGTCCCTCTCTTTCCCCATAGCCCTGTAAATGTTTTCCCTTCAAGTATTTATCCAATTCCCTTTTCAATGTTACAACAGAATCTGCTTCCTCCACCCTTTCGGGCAATGCATTCCAGGTCTCACTAACTCGCTGTGTAACACAATGTTACCTCACCACCCTTTCGGGCAATGCATTCCAGATCTCACTAACTCGCTGTGTAACACAATGTTCCCTCACCACCCTTTCGGACAATGCATTCCAGATCTCACTAACTCGCTGTGTAACACAATGTTCCCTCACCACCCTTTCGGGCAATGCATTCCAGATCACACTAACTCGCTGTGTAACACAATGTTACCTCACCTCGCCTGTGGCTCTTTTTCCACTCACTTTAAATCTGCGTCGTCTGGTTACTGACCCCTTCTGCCAATGGAAACAGTTCCTCCTTATTTACTCATCAAAACCAATCATGAGTTTCAACAGCTCTATAAAATCTTCGTTTAACCAACTCTGCTCTAAAGAGAACAAACCAGTCTCTCCCCAGAACTGAAGTCCCTGATCCTTAGTACAATTCTCTCAAATCTCTTCTGCACCATCTCCAAGGCCTTGATATCCTTCCTAAAGTGTGGTGCCCAGAATTGCAAACCATACTCCAGCTGAGGCCTAACCAGTCTTTTATAACAATTTAACATAACTTTCTTGGCTTTATTACAAGAGGAATAGCAAATAAAAGCCGAGGACATGGCTCATGGTGTCAGCACTTGACTAATGAGCACTGTAGGAGGTGAGGACATTCACCACTGCTCCACTAATATTAACAGTGGTGTAACTTTAAGCAGATTGGTGACGTACTATCTTTAGGGGTCTTACAATATCTGGAAATGACAAATACATAACTGGTTTGATCGGACTGCTGTTTTACAATTATAATTCTCCACGTGTGCACGTGTCCCGCTGTGTGTCTAACAAACTCTCAGTCAGCGTCCTTCCCTTTCCCCACTGGGGAAATGTGAAAGCGATTCAGTCCCGGATCAGTAATTTCTCCAAACGTAAGTTGATGTTATTCGCCGGCATTAAGTTATAACCCAATTTGAGACCTTGTAAGATGGAGTTTTCTGCTGTTTGACACACGCAGACTCTGGTATAATAAACACACGACAACAACAGCAGCACCGTAGGGAATCAAGCTGAATACAGAAAGTACAGAGGAGAAATCAAAAACAAACTAAGAGGGGCACGGAAAAACTGAGGAAAGATTAGTGGGAATAGAATAGGGAACATTAAAATCTTTCTTAAACATGTAAAGCCTCAAAGGAGAGTCAATGGAAAGGTGCGATGATTAAGGACCAAAAGGGCAATCTTCTGGTGGATGCAGTGGGCATGGCTGAGGTACTGAATGAGTACTTTGCATCTGCCTTCACTAAAGAAGAGGATGTTGCCAATGTTACAGTGAAGGAGGGGGTGGTAGTGAAATTGGACAGGATATAAATAGACCAAGAGGATGTAGTGAAACAGTTGACAGCGCTCAAAGTGGAAGTGTCATGGTCTGGATGGGATGCATCCTGGGTTACTGAGAGAAGGAAGGCTCTGGCCACAATCTTTGAATCCTCCTTGGATAGGGGAGTGGTGCCACAGGACTGGGGATTTGCAAATGTTACCCCCTCGTTTAAAAACGGAGCGTGTGGTAAACCAATGAACGACAGGCGAATCAGTCTAGCGCCGGTGTTCAGGAACCTTCTGGAGATAAATCATTGAGAACCTGCTAAGATATCATCTCTCCTTACAGCAGTAATTGACTCCTTGATTAATATTGCAACACCCCCTCCTCTTTTACACCCCCCTCTGTCTTGCCTGAAGATTCTATACCCTGGAATACTGAGCTGCCAGTCCTGCCCCTCCCTCAACCATGTCTCTGTGATAACAATATCATACTCCCATGTGTTCATCAACACCTTGAATTCATCTGCTTTACTCGCAAGACTCCTTGCATTAAAATAAATGCCATCCAGCCTTGCCATACTCCCTTGTGCCGTTAGATATTTGCTCTGCCTTCCAGGCTGACTTGTTTTTTCCTCTATATTTGGCTGTGCATCACCCTCTACTGTAGCTCCACTTTGCATCCCATCCCCCTGCCAAGTTAGTTTAAACCCCAACAGTACCAGCAAACCTCCCTGCAAGGATGTTGGTCCCGTTCCGATTCATGTGCAACCCGTCCGACTTGTACAGGTCCCACCTTCCCCAGAAGCAGAGCCAGTGATCCAGGAAACTAAAGCCCTCCCTCCTGCACCAACTCTTTAGCCACGCATTCATCTGCTCTATCCACCTATTCCTATAATAATCACTACCACGTGGCACTGGGAGCAATCCAGAGATTACAACCTTTGAGGTCCTGCTTTTTAATCTGCTACCTAGCTCCCTAAATTCTTGTTGCAGGACCTCATCCCGCTTTCTACCCATGACCTTGGTACCAATGTGAACCACGACCTCTGACTATTCGCCCTCCCCCTTCAGAATGCCCTACAGCTGTTCAGTGACATCCTTGACCCTGGCACCAGGGAGGCAACATACCATCCTGGAGTCACGTCTGCGGCCACAGAAACGTCTATCTGTTCCCCTTATGATAGAATCCCCCATCACTATTGCTCTCCCACTCTTTTTGCTCCCCTCCTGTGCAGCTGAGCCACTCGTAGTGCCACAGACTGGGCTCTTGCTGCATTCCCAAGAAAGCATCTCCCCAGCAGTATCCAAAACGGAAAATCTGTTGGCGAGGGAGATGGACCCTGCACTACCTTCCTAGTTCTTTTACTCTGTCTGGCAGTCGCCCATTTCCTGTCTGCCTGTGCATTCTTTACCTGCGGTGTGACGACCTCGTTAGACAAGCTATCCATGAAGAACTCAGCTTCGCGGATGCTCCAGTGACTCCAGCCGCAGCTCCAAAACGCAGATTGCGAGTAGCTGGAGACACTTCCTGCACACATGTTCGCCCTGGACACCAAAAGTGTCCCTGACCTCCCACATAGCACAGGAGGAGCACTCCACACTGCTGAGCTGCTCTGCCAAGTCCTATCCTTAATTTACTCCCTTTAAATATTAAATACACTAGGGACCTTACTTCCCTTTAAACACTACTTACGCTAAACTAGAGACCTTACTTTTACTTTAACGACTGGACTGTAGAAATACTCACCAGGTCCTACTTACCAATCAGCTCCTTCCCTGGTTGTGATGTCACTTTAGCGGTTTTACAGTTGTAGTTTAACTGCTCCCGCTCTCGGATTCTTTCCTGCAGTCCTGTGACGTCACTCCTTGATTTTGCTGTTCTTCTGGAATTCGCCGGATATGTATCAGCCTCCTCACTGCTGCCGACTCCTCGCAGGTCCGCGCTGTCCTCGGCCTCCCGCTGTTCAGCGAATGAGGCCCGACCAGAGCAGACCTGCGAGCGAGCAGCTGAGGAGTTTCAAAAACCGGCGGCAGTTGGGGCGCGGCGGCTGATTCAGCAAACGAGGCCCGACCAATTCAACAGCAGGGGAGAGAGGTAAAAAGTAATCAAATTGTGGCGTCACCAGGAAGCAGGTAAGTGATTGGTTGGTGAGTATTTCTCTCTTTTTTAAACTTTATCTCTGGTTTATAGTTTCTAAGGTCTCTCTAGTGTAGCAGGGACTGCTGGTAAACCAGTTAACTGTAGTGTAATTAGTGGGATTGATTGATTTAATTTAAATTCAATTAATTAAAGGGTAAGTCATGGCAGGACAGCCGGGCCCCGTGATCTGCTCCTCCTGCAGTATGTGGGAACTCGGACACTTCCTGTGTCCCCGACAACTACATGTGCAGGGAGTGCATCCAGCTGCAGCTACTGACAGACCGCATTGCGGCGCTGGAGCTGCGATTGGATACATACTGGAGCGTTCATGATGCTCAGGACATCGTGAATAGCACATTTACGGAGTTGGACACACCGCAGGTAGAGGTTGGACAGGAAGAAAGGGAACGGGTGACCAACAGGCAGAGTACTAGGCGCAGGCAGGTAGTGCAGGGGTCCCCTGTGGCCATCCCCCTCTCCAACAGATACACCACTTTGAGTACTGTTGTGGGGGATGGCTTAGCAGAGGAAGGCAGCAGCAGCCAACTTCCTGGCACCAGGGGTGGCTCTGCTGCACAGAATGGGAGGAAAAAGAGGGGTAGAGCTATAGTAATAGGGGATTCAATTGTAAGGAGAATAGATAGGCATTTCTGCGGCCGGAAACGTGACTCCAGGATGGTGTGTTGCCTCCCTGGTGAAAGGGTCAAGGATGTCTCCGAGCGGCTGCAGAACATCTTGGAAGGGGAGGGTGAACAGCCAGTTGCCGTGGTGCACATAGGCACCAACGATATAGGTAAAAAGCGGGATGAGGTCCTCAAAAGCGGAATATAGGGAGTTAGGAGATAAATTAAAAAACAGGACTTCAAAGGTAGTAATCTCAGGATTGCTACCAGTGCCACGTGCTAGTCAGAGTAGAAATAGAAGGATATTTCAGATGAATACATGGCTAGAGGAATGGTGCCAGGGGGAGGGATTCAAGTTCCTGGGACATTGGAACCGGTTCTGGGGGAGGTGGGACCAGTTCAAACCGGACGGTCTGCACCTGGGCAGGGCTGGAACCGATGTCCTAGGGGGGAGTGTTTGCTGGTGCTGTGGGGGAGGGTTTAAACTAAAATGGCAGGGGGTTGGGAACCTGAGCAGGGAGACAGAGGAAAGGGAAACAAGGATAAAAGCAAAAGATAGGAAGGAGAAAAACAAAAGTGGCAGTCAGAGAAATCAACAGTTTAAATCAAACATGGCCACAGTAAATAATAATTCTAATAGGTCGAAGAGCATTAAAAAAACAAGCCTGAAGGCTTTGTGTCTTAATGCGAGGAGCATTTGTAATAAGGTGGATGAATTGGCTGCGCAAATAGAAGTAAACAAACATGATTTGGTTGGGATTACGGAAACGTGGCTCAAGGAAGGCCAGGACTGGGAACTCACCAGGGGTATTCGATATTCAGGAAAGATATGCAAAAAGGAAAGGGAGGTGGGGTAGCATTACTGGTTAAAGAAGGGATTAACACAATTGTAATGAAGGATATTAGCTCTGATGAGGTGGAATCTGTATGGGTAGAATTGAGAAATACTAAGGGGAAAAAAACGTTAGTGGGAGTGGTTTATAGACCTCCAAACAGTAAGGCGGAGGTTGGGGATGGCATTAAAAGGGAAATTAAAGAAGCGTGCAATAAGGGCACATCAGTCATCATGGGTGACTTTAATCTACATATAGATTGGGCCAACCAAATTAGTAACGATACTGTGGAGGAGGAATTCCTGGAGTGTTTACAGGATGGTTTCCTGGACCAATATGTCGAGGAACCAACCAGAGATCAGGCCATCTTAGACTGGGTATTATGTAACGAGAAAGGATTAATTAGCAATCTTGTTGTACGAGGCCCCTTGGGTCGGAGCGATCATAATATGATCAAATTCTTCATTAAGATGGAGAATGAAGTAGTTGACTCGGAGACAAGGGTCCTCAATTTAAATAAAGGAAACTATGATGGTCTGAGGAGCGAGTTGGGTAGGATTGATTGGGGAATGTCACTCAAAGGGTTGACAGTGGATAGGCAATGGCAAACATTCAAAGACCGAATGGATGAACTACAGAATTTGTTCATCCCAGTTTGGCATAAAAATAAAACAAAAAAGGTGACCCAACCGTGGCTAACAAGGGACATTCGGGATAGCATAAGGCCCAAGGAAAGGGCATATAAATTGGCCAGAAAAAACAATAATCCTGAGGATTGGGAGCAGTTTAGGATTCAACAAAGGAGGACAAAGGGATTAATTAAGAAAGGGAAAATAGAATATGAGAGTAAGCTTTCAGGGAACATAAAAACTGACTGTAAAAGCTTTTATAGATATGTGAAGAGAAAAAGATTGGTGAAGTCAAGCGTAGGTCCCTTGCAGTCAGAATCGGGGGATTTTATAATGGGGAACAAAGAAATGGCAGACCAACTAAATACATATTTTGGTTCTGTCTTCACAAAGGAGGACACAAATAACCTCCCAGAGATGCCGGGGAACATAGGGTCTGATGAAAGGGTGGAACTGAAAGAAATCGGTATTTGTAGGGAAATGGTGTTAGGAAAATTGATGGGTCTGAAGGCCGATATATCCCCAGGGCCTGATAATCTACATCCTAGGGTACTTAAGGAAGTGGCCCTAGAAATAGTAGATGCATTGCTGGTCATCTTCCAAAATTCAATAGACTCTGGAATAGTTCCCATGGATTAGAGGGTAGCTAATGTTACCCCACTATTCAAAAAAGGTGGCAGAGAGAAAACAGGGAATTATAGACCGGTAAGCCTGATATCGGTAGTGGGGAAAATGCTAGAGTCCATTATAAAGGATGTAATAGCAGAGCACTTGGAAAACAGTGATATGATCGGACAAAGTCAACATGGATTTACAAAAGGTAAATCCTTGACTAATCTACTGGAATTTTTTGAGGATGTAACTGGTAGAATAGATAAGGGAGAACCAGTGGATGTGGTGTATTTGGACTTCCAGAAGGCTTTCGATAAGGTCCCACATAAGAGATTAGCGTGCAAAGTTAAGGCACATGGGATTGGGGGCAAGGTACTGACTTGGATAAAGAACTGGTTGGCAGACAGGAAGCAAGAGAGTTGGAATAAACGGCTCTTTTTCCGAGTGGCAGGCAGTGACTAGTGGGGTACCGCAGGGATCGGTCCTAGGACCCCAGCTATTCACAATATATATAAATGATCCAGACGAGGGAACTAGATGTAATATCTCCAAGTTTGCAGACGACACAAAGCTGGGTGGGCGTGTGTGCCGTGAGGAGGATGTCAAGAAATTCCAGTATGATTTGGACAGGTTGGGTGATTGGGCAGAAGCATGGCAGATGCAGTATAATGTGGATAAATGCGAGGTTATCCACTTTGGTGGCAAAAACAGGAAAGCAGATGATCTGAATGGCAATAGATTGGGAGAAGGGGAAGTGCAACGAGACCTGGGTGTCCTTGTGCACCAGTCGCTGAAGGTAAGCATGCAGGTGCAGAAGGCAAATGGTATGTTGGCCTTTGTAGCAAGAGGGTTTGAGTACAGAACAAGGATGTCCTGCTGCAGTTGTACAGGGCCTTGGTGAGACCACATCTGGAGTATTGTGTGCAGTTCTGGTCACCTTATCCGAGGAAGGATGTTCTTGCCATGGAGGGAGTGCAGCGAAGATTCACCAGACTGATACCTGGGATGGCAGGAATGACGTATGAGGAGAGATTGGGTCGATTGAGCTTATACTCGCTGGAGTTTAGAAGAATGAGAGGGGATCTCATTGAAACTTATAAAATTCTAACAGGACTGGACAGACTTGTTGCAGGAAGGATGTTCCTGATGGCTGGGGAATCCAGAACCAAGGGTCACAGTCTAAGAATAAGGGGTAAGCCATTTAGGATAGAGATGAGGAGGAATTTCTTCACCCAGAGAGTGGTGAACCTGTGGAATTCTCTACCACAGAAGGCAGTGGAGGCCAATTCATTAAATATATTCGAGAAGGAGTTGGATATATTTCTTAAGGCTAAAGGGATCAAGGGATATGGAGAGAAGGCAGGGACAGGGTACTGAATTTGGATGATCAGCCATCATCGCATTGAATGGCGGAGCAGGCTCGAGGGGCCAAATGGCCTACTCCTGCTCCTATCTTCTATGTTTCTAAAAGGCATTTGATAAGGTGCCACATAAAAGGTTGCTGTGCAAGATAAGGCCTCATGGGGTTGAGGGTAATATATTAGCTACAAGGACAGGTTGGAGAAGCTGGATTTGTTTTCATTAGAACAAAGGAAGTTGAGGGGTGATTTGATAGCGGTGTACAAGATTATGACGGGTTTGGATAGACTAGACAGGGAAAGGCTGTTCCCACTAATGGATGGTACGAGGACTAGGGGACACAGATTTAAGGTTTTGGGCAAGAGATACAGGGGGCGAATGTGAGTAAAAACCTTTTTACGCAGCGAGTGGTGAGGACCTGGAACTCGCTGCCGACGGAAGTGGTGGAAGCGGAGACACTCGATGTTTTCAAGGGGAGGCTGGATAGGCACTTGAGGGAAATAAACTTGCAGGGCTACGGGGATAGAGCGGGGGAATGGGACTGACTGGATTGCTCCACAGAGAGCCGGCACCGACTCGATGGGCCGAATGGCCTCCTTCTGTGCCGTTATGACTATTAGCATTGATAGAGGATTGGTGAACTGACAGAAAACAGAGAGTAGGGATAAACAGGACATTTTCAGCTTGGCAGGCAAGTGGGGTGCCACAAGGATCAGTGCTGGGGCCTCTGCTATTTACAATCTATATTACTGACTTAGATGAAGGGACCGAGTGCAATGGATCCAAGTTTGCTGCTGATACAAAGCTAGGTGGGACAGTAAGCTATGGGGACACAGAGCCTGCAAAGGGATATGGGCAGTCTAAGTGTGCGGGCAGTAAGGTGACAGATGGAATATAATGTGGGGAAATGTGTGCGTATTCACTTTAGTAGGAAGAGTAGGAAAACAGAACCTTTTTTAAATGGTGAAAAATTATTAAATGTTAGTGTTCAGAGAGATTTAGGTGTTCTCGTACAGGAAACAAAGTTAGCATGCAGGTACAGCGAGCAATTGGGCAGGCGGATGGCATGTTGGCCTTTATTACAGGGGGTTGGAATACAACAGTGAGGAAGTCTTGCTACAATTGGACAGGGCTTTGGTGAGACAACACCGGAGTACCGGGCACAGTTCTGGTCTCTCATCGATAAAGGATGGGATAAAGACAGGAGGGAGAAATTATCTAAGCTCCGAAAATAAAGTAAAAAAATCAGTTTGGGTGGAGCCAAGAAACAGCAAGGGGCAGAAAACATTGGTTGGAGGTGTTTATAGGCCCCCAAACTGTAGTTGTAATGTAGGGCGGCGTATAATTCAGGGAACTGGAGGTGCATGTAGCAAGGGTAATATAGTAATTATGGGGGATTTTAAGCTATGTATAGATTGGGGAAACCAAATCTGCAGTAATAGTGTGGGGACATCATCTGAGTCAATGGGACTCTCTCTGACCTTTCTCCCCAGTCCATCTCCAGGACCAGTGTGTATCTGAGTCAATGGGACTCTCTGACCTTTCTCCCCAGTCCATCTCCAGGACCAGTGTGTATCTGTGTCAATGGGACTCTCTCTGACCTTTCTCCCCAGTCCATCTCCAGGACCAGTGTGCATCTGAGTCAATGGGACTCTCTCTGACCTTTCTCCCCAGTCCATCTCCAGGACCAGTGTGTATCTGAGTCAATGGGACTCTCTCTGACCTTTCTCCCCAGTCCATCTCCAGGACCAGTGTGTATCAGTCAATGGGCCTCTGTCTGATCTTTATCCCCAGTCCATCTCCAGGACCAGTGTGTATCTGAGTCAATGGGACTCTCTCTGACCTTTCTCCCCAGTCCATCTCCAGGACCAGTGTGTATCTGAGTCAATGGGACTCTCTCTGACCATTCTCCCCAGTCCATCTCCAGGACCAGTGTGTATCTGAGTCAATGGGACTCTCTGACCTTTCTCCCCAGTCTATCTCCAGGACCAGTGTGTATCTGAGTCAATGGGACTCTCTCTGACCTTTCTCCCCAGTCCATCTCCAGGACCAGTGTGTATCTGAGTCAATGGGACTCTCTCTGACCTTTCTCCCCAGTCTATCTTCAGGACCAGTGAGTATCTGAGTCAATGGGACTCTCTCTGACCTTTCTCCCCAGTCCATCTCCAGGACCAGTGTGTATCTGAGTCAATGGGACTCTCTCTGACCTTTCTCCCCAGTCCATCTCCAGGACCAGTGAGTATCTGAGTCAATGGGACTCTCTGACCTTTCTCCCCAGTCCATCTCCAGGACCAGTGTGTATCTGAGTCAATGGGACTCTCTGACCTTTCTCCCCAGTCCATCTCCAGGACCAGTGTGTATCTGAGTCAATGGGACTCTCTGACCTTTCTCCCCAGTCCATCTCCAGGACCAGTGTGTATCTGAGTCAATGGGACTCTCTGACCTTTCTCCCCAGTCCATCTCCAGGACCAGTGTGTATCTGAGTCAATGGGACTCTCTCTGACCTTTCTCCCCAGTCCATCTCCAGGACCAGTGTGTATCTGAGTCAATGGGACTCTCTGACCTTTCTCCCCAGTCTATCTCCAGGACCAGTGAGTATCTGAGTCAATGGGACTCTCTGACCTTTCTCCCCAGTCCATCTCCAGGACCAGTGTGTATCTGAGTCAATGGGACTCTCTCTGACCTTTCTCCCCAGTCTATCTCCAGGACCAGTGTGTATCTGAGTCAATGGGACTCTCTCTGACCTTTCTCCCCAGTCCATCTCCAGGACCAATGTGTATCTGAGTCAATGGGGCTCTCTCTGACCTTTCTCCCCAGTCCATCTCCAGGACCAGTGTGTATCTGAGTCAATGGGACTCTCTGACCTTTCTCCCCAGTCTATCTCCAGGACCAGTGAGTATCTGAGTCAATGGGACTCTCTCTGACCTTTCTCCCCAGTCCATCTCCAGGACCAGTGTGTATCTGAGTCAATGGGACTCTCTCTGACCTTTCTCCCCAGTCCATCTCCAGGACCAGTGTGTATCTGAGTCAATGGGACTCTTACCTTTCTCCCCAGTTGATCTCTGGAAGCTCTTTGAATCGGAAGGGTTCTCTCCGATTGGTGTTCTGACAATCCTGTGCTGGTTCACCGGCTGTTGTTCCTCAGTCTGCAGTCTCTGTTTACTTCCAGCTTCCTCAATCACTCCATCGGTCACCGGGAGATCTAATTATGGCAGGTCAGAAAATTAGAATTTTGATTGAAAGCGTGAAATTATGTAATTTAGACTTTTTATCTGCTTACTAAAAATTCAATTTTAAGGCCGAGTATTTGTTTGATTTTGTCCCTTTCCTCAGATCCCCAGTTGCGGGGCTGTGTGTTTAGTTTGGAGATTTTCCTCAGATCCCCAGTTGCGGGGCTGTGTGTTTAGTTTGGAGATTTTCCTCAGATCCCCAGTTCCGGGGCTGTGTGTTTAGTTTGGAAATTTTCCTCAGATCCCCAGTTCCGGGGCTGTGTGTTTAGTTTGGAGATTTTCCTCAGATCCCCAGTTGCGGGGCTGTGTGTTTAGTTTGGAGATTTTCCTCAGATCCCCAGTTCCGGGGCTGTGTGTTTAGTTTGGAGATTTTGCTCACAGTAAATTTCAGCCCTCCTGAGACTCCCCCATTCTCACAGCTCTAGGCGGAAATGCACCATTTTCTGTCCCAACTGCCAATGAACCCACCGCGCCCTCCACCCCCGGACCAGCCCCTGTATTGTGAGTCGGTTCAGCTCATTCCCCGGGACCTGATGAACCCACCGCCCCCTCCACCCCCGGACCAGCCCCTGTATTGTGAGTCGGTTCAGCTCATTCCCCGGGACCTGATGAACCCACCGCCCCCTCCACCCCCGGACCAGCCCCTGTATTGAGAGTCGGTTCAGCTCATTCCCCGGGACCTGATGAACCCACAGCCCCCTCCACCCCCGGACCAGCCCCTTTATTGTGAGTCGGTTCAGCTCATTCCCCGGGACCTGATGAACCCACCTTCCCTCCACCCCCGGACCAGCCCCTGTATTGTGAGTCGGTTCAGCTCATTCCCCAGGACCTGATGAAGCCACCGCGCCCTCCACCCCCGGACCAGCCCCTGTATTGAGAGTCGGTTCAGCTCATTCCCCGGGACCTGATGAACCCACCGCGCCCTCCACCCCCGGACCAGCCCCTGTATTGTGAGTCGGTTCAGCTCATTCCCCGGGACCTGATGAACCCACCGTGCCCTCCACCCCCGGACCAGCCCCTGTATTGTGAGTCGGTTCAGCTCATTCCCCGGGACCTGATGAACCCACCGCCCCCTCCACCCCCGGACCAGCACCTGTATTGTGAGCCGGTTCAGCTCATTCCCCGGGACATGATGAATCCACCGTGCCCTCCACCCCCGGACCAGCCACTGTATTGTGAGTCGGTTCAGCTCATTCCCCGGGACCTGATGAACCCACCGCCCCCTCCACCCCCGGACCAGCCCCTGTATTGTGAGCCGGTTCAGCTCATTCCCCGGGACCTGATGAACCCACCGCGCCCTCCACCCCCGGACCAGCCCCTGTATTGTGAGTCGGTTCAGCTCATTCCCCGGGACCTGATGAACCCACCGCCCCCTCCACCCCCGGACCAGCCCCTGTATTGTGAGTCGGTTCAGCTCATTCCCCGGGACCTGATGCACCCACCGCCCCCTCCACCCCCGGACCAGCCCCTGTATTGTGAGTCGGTTCAGCTCATTCCCCAGGACCTGATGAACCCGCCGCCCCCTCCACCCCCGGACCAGCCCCTGTATTGTGAGTCGGTTCAGCTCATTCCCCGGGACCTGATGAACCCACCGTGCCCTCCACCCCCGGACCAGCCCCTGTATTGTGAGTCGGTTCAGCTCATTCCCCGGGACCTGATGAACCCACCGCCCCCTCCACCCCCAGACCAGCCCCTGTATTGTGAGCCGGTTCAGCTCATTCCCCGGGACCTGATGAACCCACCGTGCCCTCCACCCCCAGACCAGCCCCTGTATTGTGAGCCGGTTCAGCTCATTCCCCGGGACCTGATGAACCCACCGCCCCCTCCACCCCCGGACCAGCCCCTGTATTGAGAGTCGGTTCAGCTCATTCCCCAGGACCTGATGAACCCACCGCCCCCTCCACCCCCGGACCAGCCCCTGTATTGTGAGTCGGTTCAGCTCATTCCCCGGGACCTGATGAACCCACCGCCCCCTCACCAGCCCCTGTATTGTGAGTCGGTTCAGCTCATTCCCCGGGACCTGATGAACCCACCGCGCCCTCCACCCCCGGACCAGCCCCTGTATTGTGAGTCGGTTCAGCTCATTCCCCGGGACCTGATGAACCCACCGCCCCCTCCACCCCCGGACCAGCCCCTGTATTGTGAGTCGGTTCAGCTCATTCCCCGGGACCTGATGCACCCACCGCCCCCTCCACCCCCGGACCAGCCCCTGTATTGTGAGTCGGTTCAGCTCATTCCCCAGGACCTGATGAACCCGCCGCCCCCTCCACCCCCGGACCAGCCCCTGTATTGTGAGTCGGTTCAGCTCATTCCCCGGGACCTGATGAACCCACCGTGCCCTCCACCCCCGGACCAGCCCCTGTATTGTGAGTCGGTTCAGCTCATTCCCCGGGACCTGATGAACCCACCGCCCCCTCCACCCCCAGACCAGCCCCTGTATTGTGAGCCGGTTCAGCTCATTCCCCGGGACCTGATGAACCCACCGTGCCCTCCACCCCCAGACCAGCCCCTGTATTGTGAGCCGGTTCAGCTCATTCCCCGGGACCTGATGAACCCACCGCCCCCTCCACCCCCGGACCAGCCCCTGTATTGAGAGTCGGTTCAGCTCATTCCCCAGGACCTGATGAACCCACCGCCCCCTCCACCCCCGGACCAGCCCCTGTATTGTGAGTCGGTTCAGCTCATTCCCCGGGACCTGATGAACCCACCGCCCCCTCACCAGCCCCTGTATTGTGAGTCGGTTCAGCTCATTCCCCGGGACCTGATGAACCCACCGCGCCCTCCACCCCCGGACCAGCCCCTGTATTGTGAGTCGGTTCAGCTCATTCCCCGGGACCTGATGAACCCACCGCCCCCTCCACCCCCGGACCAGCACCTGTATTGTGAGCCGGTTCAGCTCATTCCCCGGGACATGATGAATCCACCGCCGCCTCCACCCCCGGACCAGCCCCGGTATTGTGAGTCGGTTCAGCTCATTCCCCGGGACCTGATGAACCCACCGCCCCCTCCACCCCCGGACCAGCCCCTGTATTGAGAGAGTCGGTTCAGCTCATTCCCCGGGACCTGATGAACCCACCGCCCCCTCCACCCCCGGACCAGCCCCTGTATTGTGAGTCGGTTCAGCTCATTCCCCGGGACCTGATGAACCCACCGCCCCCTCCACCCCCGGACCAGCCCCTGTATTGTGAGTCGGTTCAGCTCATTCCCCGGGACCTGATGAACCCACCGTGCCCTCCACCCCCGGACCAGCCCCTGTATTGTGAGTCGGTTCAGCTCATTCCCCGGGACCTGATGAACCCACCGCGCCCTCCACCCCCGGACCAGCCCCTGTATTGTGAGTCGGTTCAGCTCATTCCCCGGGACCTGATGAACCCACCGCCCCCTCCACCCCCGGACCAGCCCCTGTATTGAGAGTCGGTTCAGCTCATTCCCCGGGACCTGATGAACCCACCGTGCCCTCCACCCCCGGACCAGCCCCTGTATTGTGAGTCGGTTCAGTTCATTCCCCGGGACCTGATGAACCCACTGTGCCCTCCACCCCCGGACCAGCCCCTGTATTGTGAGTCGGTTCAGCTCATTCCCCGGGACCTGATGAACCCACCGCCCCCTCCACCCCCGGACCAGCACCTGTATTGTGAGCCGGTTCAGCTCATTCCCCGGGACCTGATGAACCCACCGCCCCCTCCACCTCCGGACCAGCCCCTGTATTGTGAGTCGGTTCAGCTCATTCCCCGGGACCTGATGAACCCACCGTGCCCTCCACCCCCGGACCAGCCCCTGTATTGAGAGTCGGTTCAGCTCATTCCCCGGGACCTGATGAACCCACCGCCCCCTCCACCCCCGGACCAGCCCCTGTATTGTGAGTCGGTTCAGCTCATTCCCCGGGACCTGATGAACCCACCGCGTCCTCCACCCCCGGACCAGCCCCTGTATTGTGAGCCGGTTCAGCTCATTCCCCGGGACCTGATGAACCCACCGCCCCCTCCACCCCCGGACCAGCCCCTGTATTGTGAGTCAGTTCAGCTCATTCCCCGGGACCTGATGAACCCACCGCGCCCTCCACCCCCGGACCAGCCCCTGTATTGTGAGCTGGTTCAGCTCATTCCCCGGGACCTGATGAACCCACCGCGCCCTCCACCCCCGGAGCAGCCCCTGTATTGTGAGTCGGTTCAGCTCATTCCCCGGGACCTGATGAACCCACCGTGCCCTCCACCCCCGGACCAGCCCCTGTATTGTGAGTCGGTTCAGCTCATTCCCCGGGACCTGATGAACCCACCGCCCCCTCCACCCCCGGACCAGCACCTGTATTGAGAGTCGGTTCAGCTCATTCCCCGGGACCTCATGAACCCACCGCCCCCTCCACCCCCGGACCAGCCCCTGTATTGTGAGTCGGTTCAACTCATTCCCCGGGACCTGATGAACCCACCGCCCCCTCCACCCCCGGACCAGCCCCTGTATTGTGAGTCGGTTCAGCTCATTCCCCGGGACCTGATGAACCCACCGCGCCCTCCACCCCCGGACCAGCCCCTGTATTGTGAGTCGGTTCAGCTCATTCCCCAGGACCTGATGAACCCACCGTGCCCTCCACCCCCGGACCAGCCCCTGTATTGTGAGTCGGTTCAGCTCATTCCCCAGGACCTGATGAACCCACCGTGCCCTCCACCCCCGGACCAGCCCCTGTATTGTGAGTCGGTTCAGCTCATTCCCCGGGACCTGATGAACTCACCGCTCCCTCCACCCCCGGACCAGCCCCTGTATTGTGAGTCGGTTCAGCTCATTCCCCAGGACCTGATGAACCCACCGCCCCCTCCACCCCCGGACCAGCCCCTGTATTGTGAGTCGGTTCAGCTCATTCCCCGGGACCTGATGAACCCGCCGCCCCCTCCACCCCCGGACCAGCCCCTGTATTGTGAGTCGGTTCAGCTCATTCCCCGGGACCTGATGAACCCACAGCCCCCTCCACCCCCGGACCAGCCCCTTTATTGTGAGTCGGTTCAGCTCATTCCCCGGGACCTGATGAACCCACCGTGCCCTCCACCTCCGGACCAGCCCCTGTATTGTGAGTCGGTTCAGCTCATTCCCCGGGACCTGATGAACCCACCGCCCCCTCCACCCCCGGACCAGCCCCTGTATTGTGAGTCGGTTCAGCTCATTCCCCGGGACCTGATGAACCCACCGCCCCCTCCACCCCCGGACCAGCCCCTGTATTGTGAGTCGGTTCAGCTCATTCCCCGGGACCTGATGAACCCACCTTCCCTCCACCCCCGGACCAGCCCCTGTATTGTGAGTCGGTTCAGCTCATTCCCCAGGACCTGATGAAGCCACCGCGCCCTCCACCCCCGGACCAGCCCCTGTATTGTGAGTCGGTTCAGCTCATTCCCCGGGACCTGATGAACCCACCGCGCCCTCCACCCCCGGACCAGCCCCTGTATTGAGAGTCCGTTCAGCTCATTCCCCGGGACCTGATGAACCCACCGCCCCCTCCACCCCCGGACCAGCCCCTGTATTGTGAGTCGGTTCAGCTCATTCCCCGGGACCTGATGAACCCACCGTGCCCTCCACCCCCGGACCAGCACCTGTATTGTGAGTCGGTTCAGCTCATTCCCCGGGACCTGATGAACCCACCGCCCCCTCCACCCCCGGACCAGCCCCTGTATTGTGAGTCGGTTCAGCTCATTCCCCGGGACCTGATGAACCCACCGCCCCCTCCACCCCCGGACCAGCCCCTGTATTGTGAGTCGGTTCAGCTCATTCCCCGGGACCTGATGAACCCACCGCGCCCTCCACCCCTGGACCAGCCCCTGTATTGTGAGTCGGTTCAGCTCATTCCCCAGGACCTGATGAACCCACCGCCCCCTCCACCCCTGGACCAGCCCCTGTATTGTGAGTCGGTTCAGCTCATTCCCCAGGACCTGATGAACCCACCGCCCCCTCCACCCCCGGACCAGCCCCTGTATTGTGAGTCGGTTCAGCTCATTCCCCGGGACCTGATGAACCCACCGTGCCCTCCACCCCCGGACCAGCCACTGTATTGTGAGTCGGTTCAGCTCATTCCCCGGGACCTGATGAACCCACCGCCCCCTCCACCCCCGGACCAGCCCCTGTATTGTGAGTCGGTTCAGCTCATTCCCCAGGACCTGATGAACCCACCGCCCCCTCCACCCCCGGACCAGCCCCTGTATTGTGAGTCAGTTCAGCTCATTCCCCGGGACCTGATGAACCCACCGCCCCCTCCACCCCCGGACCAGCACCTGTATTGTGAGTCGGTTCAGCTCATTCCCCGGGACATGATGAACCCACCGCCCCCTCCACCCCCGGACCAGCCCCTGTATTGTGAGCCGGTTCAGCTCATTCCCCGGGACCTGATGAACCCACCGTGCCCTCCACCCCCGGACCAGCCCCTGTATTGTGAGTCGGTTCAGCTCATTCCCCGGGACCTGATGAACCCACCGCGCCCTCCACCCCCGGACCAGCCCCTGTATTGTGAGTCGGTTCAGCTCATTCCCCGGGACCTGATGAACCCACCGCCCCCTCCACCCCCGGACCAGCCCCTGTATTGTGAGTCGGTTCAGCTCATTCCCCGGGACCTGATGAACCCACCGCCGCCTCCACCCCCGGACCAGCCCCTGTATTGTGAGTCGGTTCAGCTCATTCCCCGGGACCTGATGAACCCACCGCCCCCTCCACCCCCGGACCAGCCCCTGTATTGTGAGTCGGTTCAGCTCATTCCCCGGGACCTGATGAACCCACCGCCCCCTCCACCCCCGGACCAGCCCCTGTATAGTGAGTCGGTTCAGCTCATTCCCCGGGACCTGATGAACCCACCGCCCCCTCCACCCCCGGACCAGCCCCTGTATTGTGAGCCGGTTCAGCTCATTCCCCGGGACCTGATGAACCCACCGTGCCCTCCACCCCCGGACCAGCCCCTGTATTGTGAGTCGGTTCAGCTCATTCCCCGGGACCTGATGAACCCACCGCGCCCTCCACCCCCGGACCAGCCCCTGTATTGTGAGTCGGTTCAGCTCATTCCCCAGGACCTGATGAACCCACCGCCCCCTCCACCCCCGGACCAGCCCCTGTATTGTGAGTCGGTTCAGCTCATTCCCCGGGACCTGATGAACCCACCGCGCCCTCCACCCCCGGACCAGCCCCTGTATTGTGAGCCGGTTCAGCTCATTCCCCGGGACCTGATGAACCCACCGCCCCCTCCACCCCCAGACCAGCCCCTGTATTGTGAGCCGGTTCAGCTCATTCCCCGGGACCTGATGAACCCACCGTGCCCTCCACCCGCAGACCAGCCCCTGTATTGAGCCGGTTCAGCTCATTCCCCGGGACCTGATGAACCCACCGCCCCCTCCACCCCCGGACCAGCCCCTGTATTGAGAGTCGGTTCAGCTCATTCCCCAGGACCTGATGAACCCACCGCGCCCTCCACCCCCGGACCAGCCCCTGTATTGAGAGTCGGTTCAGCTCATTCCCCGGGACCTGATGAACCCACCGCCCCCTCCACCCCCGGACCAGCCCCTGTATTGTGAGTCGGTTCAGCTCATTCCCCGGGACCTGATGAACCCACCGCCCCCTCCACCCCCGGACCAGCACCTGTATTGTGAGCCGGTTCAGCTCATTCCCCGGGACATGATGAATCCACCGCCCCCTCCACCCCCGGACCAGCCCCTGTATTGTGAGTCGGTTCAGCTCATTCCCCGGGACCTGATGATCCCACCGCCCCCTCCACCCCCAGACCAGCCCCTGTATTGTGAGCCGGTTCAGCTCATTCCCCGGGACCTGATGAACCCACCGTGCCCTCCACCCCCAGACCAGCCCCTGTATTGTGAGCCGGTTCAGCTCATTCCCCGGGACCTGATGAACCCACCGCCCCCTCCACCCCCGGACCAGCCCCTGTATTGAGAGAGTCGGTTCAGCTCATTCCCCGGGACCTGATGAACCCACCGCCCCCTCCACCCCCGGACCAGCCCCTGCATTGTGAGTCGGTTCAGCTCATTCCCCGGGGCCTGATGAACCCACCGAGCCCTCCACCCCCGGACCAGCCCCTGTATTGTGAGCCGGTTCAGCTCATTCCCCGGGACCTGATGAACCCACCGCCCCCTCCACCCCCGGACCAGCCCCTGTATTGTGAGTCGGTTCAGCTCATTCCCCGGGACCTGATGAACCCACCGCCCCCTCCACCCCCGGACCAGCCCCTGCATTGTGAGTCGGTTCAGCTCATTCCCCGGGACCTGATGAACCCACCGCCCCCTCCACCTCCGGACCAGCCCCTGTATTGTGAGTCGGTTCAGCTCATTCCCCGGGACCTGATGAACCCACCGCGCCCTCCACCCCCGGACCAGCCCCTGTATTGTGAGTCGGTTCAGCTCATTCCCCGGGACCTGATGAACCCACCGCCCCCTCCACCCCCGGACCAGCCCCTGTATTGTGAGTCGGTTCAGCTCATTCCCCGGGACCTGATGAACCCACCGTGCCCTCCACCCCCGGACCAGCCCCTGTATTGTGAGTCGGTTCAGTTCATTCCCCGGGACCTGATGAACCCACCGTGCCCTCCACCCCCGGACCAGCCCCTGTATTGTGAGTCGGTTCAGCTCATTCCCCGGGACCTGATGAACCCACCGCCCCCTCCACCCCCGGAGCAGCACCTGTATTGTGAGCCGGTTCAGCTCATTCCCCGGGACATGATGAATCCACCGCCCCCTCCACCCCCGGACCAGCCCCTGTATTGTGAGTCGGTTCAGCTCATTCCCCGGGACCTGATGAACCCACCGCGCCCTCCACCCCCGGACCAGCCCCTGTATTGAGAGTCGGTTCAGCTCATTCCCCGGGACCTGATGAACCCACCGCGCCCTCCACCCCCGGACCAGCCCCTGTATTGTGAGTCGGTTCAGCTCATTCCCCGGGACCTGATGAACCCACCGCGCCCTCCACCCCCGGACCAACCCCTGTATTGTGAGTCGGTTCAGCTCATTCCCCGGGACCTGATGAACCCACCGCGCCCTCCACCCCCGGACCAGCCCCTGTATTGTGAGCTGGTTCAGCTCATTCCCGGGACCTGATGAACCCACCGCGCCCTCCTCCCCCGGACCAGCCCCTGTATTGTGAGTCGGTTCAGCTCATTCCCCGGGACCTGATGAACCCACCGTGCCCTCCACCCCCGGACCAGCCCCTGTATTGTGAGTCGGTTCAGCTCATTCCCCGGGACCTGATGAACCCACCGCCCCCTCCACCCCCGGACCAGCACCTGTATTGTGAGCCGGTTCAGCTCATTCCCCGGGACATGATGAATCCACCGCCCCCTCCACCCCCGGACCAGCCCCTGTATTGTGAGTCGGTTCAGCTCATTCCCCGGGACCTGATGATCCCACCGCCCCCTCCACCCCCAGACCAGCCCCTGTATTGTGAGCCGGTTCAGCTCATTCCCCGGGACCTGATGAACCCACCGTGCCCTCCACCCCCAGACCAGCCCCTGTATTGTGAGCCGGTTCAGCTCATTCCCCGGGACCTGATGAACCCACCGCCCCCTCCACCCCCGGACCAGCCCCTGTATTGAGAGAGTCGGTTCAGCTCATTCCCCGGGACCTGATGAACCCACCGCCCCCTCCACCCCCGGACCAGCCCCTGCATTGTGAGTCGGTTCAGCTCATTCCCCGGGGCCTGATGAACCCACCGAGCCCTCCACCCCCGGACCAGCCCCTGTATTGTGAGCCGGTTCAGCTCATTCCCCGGGACCTGATGAACCCACCGCCCCCTCCACCCCCGGACCAGCCCCTGTATTGTGAGTCGGTTCAGCTCATTCCCCGGGACCTGATGAACCCACCGCCCCCTCCACCCCCGGACCAGCCCCTGCATTGTGAGTCGGTTCAGCTCATTCCCCGGGACCTGATGAACCCACCGCCCCCTCCACCCCCGGACCAGCCCCTGTATTGTGAGTCGGTTCAGCTCATTCCCCGGGACCTGATGAACCCACCGCGCCCTCCACCCCCGGACCAGCCCCTGTATTGAGAGTCGGTTCAGCTCATTCCCCGGGACCTGATGAACCCACCGTGCCCTCCACCCCCGGACCAGCCCCTGTATTGTGAGCCGGTTCAGCTCATTCCCCGGGACCTGATGAACCCACCGCCCCCTCCACCCCCGGACCAGACCCTGTATTGTGAGTCGGTTCAGCTCATTCCCCGGGACCTGATGGACCCACCGTGCCCTCCACCCCCGGACCAGCCCCTGTATTGTGAGTCGGTTCAGCTCATTCCCCGGGACCTGATGAACCCACCGTGCCCTCCACCCCCGGACCAGCCCCTGTATTGTGAGTCGGTTCAGCTCATTCCCCGGGACCTGATGAACCCACCGTGCCCTCCACCCCCGGACCAGCCCCTGTATTGTGAGTCGGTTCAGTTCATTCCCCGGGACCTGATGAACCCACCGTGCCCTCCACCCCCGGACCAGCCCCTGTATTGTGAGTCGGTTCAGCTCATTCCCCGGGACCTGATGAACCCACCGCCCCCTCCACCCCCGGACCAGCACCTGTATTGTGAGCCGGTTCAGCTCATTCCCCGGGACATGATGAATCCACCGCCCCCTCCACCCCCGGACCAGCCCCTGTATTGAGAGTCGGTTCAGCTCATTCCCCGGGACCTGATGAACCCACCGTGCCCTCCACCCCTGGACCAGCCCCTGTATTGTGAGTCGGTTCAGCTCATTCCCCGGGACCTGATGAACCCACCGCCCCCTCCACCCCCGGACCAGCCCCTGTATTGTGAGTCGGTTCAGCTCATTCCCCGGGACCTGATGAACCCACCGCCCCCTCCAACCCCGGACCAGCCCCTGTATTGTGAGTCGGTTCAGCTCATTCCCGGGGACCTGATGAACCCACCGCCCCCTCCTCCCCCGGACCAGCCCCTGTATTGAGAGTCGGTTCAGCTCATTCCCCGGGACCTGATGAACCCACCGTGCCCTCCACCCCCGGACCAGCCCCTGTATTGTGAGCCGGTTCAGCTCATTCCCCGGGACCTGATGAACCCACCGCCCCCTCCACCCCCGGACCAGACCCTGTATTGTGAGCCGGTTCAGCTCATTCCCCGGGACCTGATGAACCCACCGTGCCCTCCACCCCCGGACCAGCCCCTGTATTGTGAGTCGGTTCAGCTCATTCCCCAGGACCTGATGAACCCACCGTGCCCTCCACCCCCGGACCAGCCCCTGTATTGTGAGTCGGTTCAGCTCATTCCCCAGGACCTGATGAACCCACCGCCCCCTCCACCCCCGGACCAGCCCCTGTATTGTGAGCCGGTTCAGCTCATTCCCCGGGACTTGATGAACCCACCGCCCCCTCCACCCCCGGACCAGCCCCTGTATTGAGAGTCGGTTCAGCTCATTCCCCGGGACCTGATGAACCCACCGCGCCCTCCACCCCCGGACCAGCCCCTGTATTGAGAGTCGGTTCAGCTCATTCCCCGGGACCTGATGAACCCACCGCGCCCTCCACCCCCGGACCAGCCCCTGTATTGTGAGTCGGTTCAGCTCATTCCCCGGGACCTGATGAACCCACCGCGCCCTCCACCCCCGGACCAACCCCTGTATTGTGAGTCGGTTCAGCTCATTCCCCGGGACCTGATGAACCCACCGCGCCCTCCACCCCCGGACCAGCCCCTGTATTGTGAGCTGGTTCAGCTCATTCCCGGGACCTGATGAACCCACCGCGCCCTCCTCCCCCGGACCAGCCCCTGTATTGTGAGTCGGTTCAGCTCATTCCCCGGGACCTGATGAACCCACCGTGCCCTCCACCCCCGGACCAGCCCCTGTATTGTGAGTCGGTTCAGCTCATTCCCCGGGACCTGATGAACCCACCGCCCCCTCCACCCCCGGACCAGCCCCTGTATTGTGAGTCGGTTCAGCTCATTCCCCGGGACCTGATGAACCCACCGTGCCCTCCACCCCCGGACCAGCCCCTGTATTGTGAGTCGGTTCAGCTCATTCCCCGGGACCTGATGAACCCACCGCGCCCTCCACCCCCGGACCAGCCCCTGTATTGTGAGTCGGTTCAGCTCATTCCCCGGGACCTGATGAACCCACCGCCCCCTCCACCCCCGGACCAGCCCCTGTATTGAGAGTCGGTTCAGCTCATTCCCCGGGACCTGATGAACCCACCGTGCCCTCCACCCCCGGACCAGCCCCTGTATTGTGAGTCGGTTCAGTTCATTCCCCGGGACCTGATGAACCCACCGTGCCCTCCACCCCCGGACCAGCCCCTGTATTGTGAGTCGGTTCAGCTCATTCCCCGGGACCTGATGAACCCACCGTGCCCTCCACCCCCGGACCAGCCCCTGTATTGTGAGTCGGTTCAGCTCATTCCCCGGGACCTGATGAACCCACCGCCCCCTCCACCCCCGGACCAGCCCCTGTATTGTGAGTCGGTTCAGCTCATTCCCCGGGACCTGATGAACCCACCGTGCCCTCCACCCCCGGACCAGCCCCTGTATTGTGAGTCGGTTCAGCTCATTCCCCGGGACCTGATGAACCCACTGTGCCCTCCACCCCCGGACCAGCCCCTGTATTGTGAGTCGGTTCAGCTCATTCCCCGGGACCTGATGAACCCACCGTGCCCTCCACCCCCGGACCAGCCCCTGTATTGTGAGCCGGTTCAGCTCATTCCCCGGGACCTGATGAACCCACCGTGCCCTCCACCCCCGGACCAGCCCCTGTATTGTGAGTCGGTTCAGCTCATTCCCCGGGACCTGATGAACCCACCGCCCCCTCCACCCCCGGACCAGCCCCTGTATTGTGAGCTGGTTCAGCTCATTCCCCGGGACCTGATGAACCCACCGCCCCCTCCACCCTCGGACCAGCCCCTGTATTGTGAGTCGGTTCAGCTCATTCCCCGGGACCTGATGAACCCACCGTGCCCTCCACCCCCGGACCAGCCCCTGTATTGTGAGTCGGTTCAGCTCATTCCCCGGGACCTGATGAACCCACCGCCCCCTCCACCCCCGGACCAGCACCTGTATTGTGAGCCGGTTCAGCTCATTCCCCGGGACATGATGAACCCACCGCCCCCTCCACCTCCGGACCAGCCCCTGTATTGTGAGTCGGTTCAGCTCATTCCCCGGGACCTGATGAACCCACCGTGCCCTCCACCCCCGGACCAGCCCCTGTATTGTGAGTCGGTTCAGCTCATTCCCCGGGACCTGATGTACCCACCGCGCCCTCCACCCCTGGACCAGCCCCTGTATTGTGAGTCGGTTCAGCTCATTCCCCGGGACCTGATGAACCCACCGCGCCCTCCACCCCCGGACCAGCCCCTGTATTGTGAGTCGGTTCAGCTCATTCCCCGGGACCTGATGAACCCACCGCGTCCTCCACCCCCGGACCAGCCCCTGTATTGTGAGCCGGTTCAGCTCATTCCCCGGGACCTGATGAACCCACCGCCCCCTCCACCCCCGGACCAGCCCCTGTATTGTGAGTCAGTTCAGCTCATTCCCCGGGACCTGATGAACCCACCGCGCCCTCCACCCCCGGACCAGCCCCTGTATTGTGAGCTGGTTCAGCTCATTCCCCGGGACCTGATGAACCCACCGCGCCCTCCACCCCCGGACCAGCCCCTGTATTGTGAGTCGGTTCAGCTCATTCCCCGGGACCTGATGAACCCACCGTGCCCTCCACCCCCGGACCAGCCCCTGTATTGTGAGTCGGTTCAGCTCATTCCCCGGGACCTGATGAACCCACCGCCCCCTCCACCCCCGGACCAGCCCCTGTATTGTGAGTCGGTTCAGCTCATTCCCCGGGACCTCATGAACCCACCGCCCCCTCCACCCCCGGACCAGCCCCTGTATTGTGAGTCGGTTCAACTCATTCCCCGGGACCTGATGAACCCACCGCCCCCTCCACCCCCGGACCAGCCCCTGTATTGTGAGTCGGTTCAGCTCATTCCCCGGGACCTGATGAACCCACCGCCCCCTCCACCCCCGGACCAGCCCCTGTATTGTGAGTCGGTTCAGCTCATTCCCCAGGACCTGATGAACCCACCGCCCCCTCCACCCCCGACCAGCCCCTGTATTGTGAGTCGGTTCAGCTCATTCCCCGGGACCTGATGAACCCACCGCCCCCTCCACCCCCGGACCAGCCCCTGTATTGTGAGTCGGTTCAGCTCATTCCCCGGGACCTGATGAACCCACAGCCCCCTCCACCCCCGGACCAGCCCCTTTATTGTGAGTCGGTTCAGCTCATTCCCCGGGACCTGATGAACCCACCGTGCCCTCCACCTCCGGACCAGCCCCTGTATTGTGAGTCGGTTCAGCTCATTCCCCGGGACCTGATGAACCCACCGTGCCCTCCACCCCCGGACCAGCCCCTGTATTGTGAGTCGGTTCAGCTCATTCCCCGGGACCTGATGAACCCACCGCCCCCTCCACCCCCGGACCAGCCCCTGTATTGTGAGTCGGTTCAGCTCATTCCCCGGGACCTGATGAACCCACCTTCCCTCCACCCCCGGACCAGCCCCTGTATTGTGAGTCGGTTCAGCTCATTCCCCAGGACCTGATGAAGCCACCGCGCCCTCCACCCCCGGACCAGCCCCTGTATTGTGAGTCGGTTCAGCTCATTCCCCGGGACCTGATGAACCCACCGCGCCCTCCACCCCCGGACCAGCCCCTGTATTGAGAGTCCGTTCAGCTCATTCCCCGGGACCTGATGAACCCACCGCCCCCTCCACCCCCGGACCAGCCCCTGTATTGTGAGTCGGTTCAGCTCATTCCCCGGGACCTGATGAACCCACCGTGCCCTCCACCCCCGGACCAGCACCTGTATTGTGAGTCGGTTCAGCTCATTCCCCGGGACCTGATGAACCCACCGTGCCCTCCACCCCCGGACCAGCCCCTGTATTGTGAGTCGGTTCAGCTCATTCCCCGGGACCTGATGAACCCACCGCCCCCTCCACCCCCGGACCAGCCCCTGTATTGTGAGTCGGTTCAGCTCATTCCCCGGGACCTGATGAACCCACCGCCCCCTCCACCCCCGGACCAGCACCTGTATTGTGAGCCGGTTCAGCTCATTCCCCGGGACCTGATGAACCCACCGTGCCCTCCACCCCCGGACCAGCCCCTGTATTGTGAGTCGGTTCAGCTCATTCCCCGGGACCTGATGAACCCACCGCCCCCTCCACCCCCGGACCAGCCCCTGTATTGTGAGTCGGTTCAGCTCATTCCCCGGGACCTGATGAACCCACCGCCCCCTCCACCCCCGGACCAGCCACTGTATTGTGAGTCGGTTCAGCTCATTCCCCGGGACCTGATGAACCCACCGCCCCCTCCACCCCCGGACCAGCCCCTGTATTGTGAGTCGGTTCAGCTCATTCCCCAGGACCTGATGAACCCACCGCCCCCTCCACCCCCGGACCAGCCCCTGTATTGTGAGTCAGTTCAGCTCATTCCCCGGGACCTGATGAACCCACCGCCCCCTCCACCCCCGGACCAGCACCTGTATTGTGAGTCGGTTCAGCTCATTCCCCGGGACATGATGAACCCACCGCCCCCTCCACCCCCGGACCAGCCTCTGTATTGTGAGCCGGTTCAGCTCATTCCCCGGGACCTGATGAACCCACCGTGCCCTCCACCCCCGGACCAGCCCCTGTATTGTGAGTCGGTTCAGCTCATGCCCCGGGACCTGATGAACCCACCGCCCCCTCCACCCCCGGACCAGCCCCTGTATTGTGAGTCGGTTCAGCTCATTCCCCGGGACCTGATGAACCCACCGCCCCCTCCACCCCCGGACCAGCCCCTGTATAGTGAGTCGGTTCAGCTCATTCCCCGGGACCTGATGAACCCACCGCCCCCTCCACCCCCGGACCAGCCCCTGTATTGTGAGCCGGTTCAGCTCATTCCCCGGGACCTGATGAACCCACCGTGCCCTCCACCCCCGGACCAGCCCCTGTATTGTGAGTCGGTTCAGCTCATTCCCCGGGACCTGATGAACCCACCGCGCCCTCCACCCCCGGACCAGCCCCTGTATTGTGAGTCGGTTCAGCTCATTCCCCAGGACCTGATGAACCCACCGCCCCCTCCACCCCCGGACCAGCCCCTGTATTGTGAGTCGGTTCAGCTCATTCCCCGGGACCTGATGAACCCACCGCGCCCTCCACCCCCGGACCAGCCCCTGTATTGTGAGCCGGTTCAGCTCATTCCCCGGGACCTGATGAACCCACCGCCCCCTCCACCCCCAGACCAGCCCCTGTATTGTGAGCCGGTTCAGCTCATTCCCCGGGACCTGATGAACCCACCGTGCCCTCCACCCCCAGACCAGCCCCTGTATTGAGCCGGTTCAGCTCATTCCCCGGGACCTGATGAACCCACCGCCCCCTCCACCCCCGGACCAGCCCCTGTATTGAGAGTCGGTTCAGCTCATTCCCCAGGACCTGATGAACCCACCGCGCCCTCCACCCCCGGACCAGCCCCTGTATTGAGAGTCGGTTCAGCTCATTCCCCGGGACCTGATGAACCCACCGCCCCCTCCACCCCCGGACCAGCCCCTGTATTGTGAGTCGGTTCAGCTCATTCCCCGGGACCTGAGGAACCCACCGCGCCCTCCACCCCCGGACCAGCCCCTGTATTGAGAGTCGGTTCAGCTCATTCCCCGGGACCTGATGAACCCACCGCCCCCTCCACCCCCGGACCAGCACCTGTATTGTGAGCCGGTTCAGCTCATTCCCCGGGACATGATGAATCCACCGCCCCCTCCACCCCCGGACCAGCCCCTGTATTGTGAGTCGGTTCAGCTCATTCCCCGGGACCTGATGATCCCACCGCCCCCTCCACCCCCAGACCAGCCCCTGTATTGTGAGCCGGTTCAGCTCATTCCCCGGGACCTGATGAACCCACCGTGCCCTCCACCCCCAGACCAGCCCCTGTATTGTGAGCCGGTTCAGCTCATTCCCCGGGACCTGATGAACCCACCGCCCCCTCCACCCCCGGACCAGCCCCTGTATTGAGAGAGTCGGTTCAGCTCATTCCCCGGGACCTGATGAACCCACCGCCCCCTCCACCCCCGGACCAGCCCCTGCATTGTGAGTCGGTTCAGCTCATTCCCCGGGGCCTGATGAACCCACCGAGCCCTCCACCCCCGGACCAGCCCCTGTATTGTGAGCCGGTTCAGCTCATTCCCCGGGACCTGATGAACCCACCGCCCCCTCCACCCCCGGACCAGCCCCTGTATTGTGAGTCGGTTCAGCTCATTCCCCGGGACTTGATGAACCCACCGCCCCCTCCACCCCCGGACCAGCCCCTGCATTGTGAGTCGGTTCAGCTCATTCCCCGGGACCTGATGAACCCACCGCCCCCTCCACCCCCGGACCAGCCCCTGTATTGTGAGTCGGTTCAGCTCATTCCCCGGGACCTGATGAACCCACCGCGCCCTCCACCCCCGGACCAGCCCCTGTATTGTGAGTCGGTTCAGCTCATTCCCCGGGACCTGATGAACCCACCGCCCCCTCCACCCCCGGACCAGCCCCTGTATTGTGAGTCGGTTCAGCTCATTCCCCGGGACCTGATGAACCCACCGTGCCCTCCACCCCCGGACCAGCCCCTGTATTGTGAGTCGGTTCAGTTCATTCCCCGGGACCTGATGAACCCACCGTGCCCTCCACCCCCGGACCAGCCCCTGTATTGTGAGTCGGTTCAGCTCATTCCCCGGGACCTGATGAACCCACCGCCCCCTCCACCCCCGGACCAGCACCTGTATTGTGAGCCGGTTCAGCTCATTCCCCGGGACATGATGAATCCACCGCCCCCTCCACCCCCGGACCAGCCCCTGTATTGAGAGTCGGTTCAGCTCATTCCCCGGGACCTGATGAACCCACCGTGCCCTCCACCCCTGGACCAGCCCCTGTATTGTGAGTCGGTTCAGCTCATTCCCCGGGACCTGATGAACCCACCGCCCCCTCCACCCCCGGACCAGCCCCTGTATTGTGAGTCGGTTCAGCTCATTCCCCGGGACCTGATGAACCCACCGCCCCCTCCAACCCCGGACCAGCCCCTGTATTGTGAGTCGGTTCAGCTCATTCCCCGGGACCTGATGAACCCACCGCCCCCTCCTCCCCCGGACCAGCCCCTGTATTGTGAGCCGGTTGAGCTCATTCCCCGGGACCTGATGAACCCACCGCGCTCTCCAACCCCGGACCAGCCCCTGTATTGAGAGTCTGTTCAGCTCATTCCCCGGGACCTGATGAACCCACCGTGCCCTCCACCCCCGGACCAGCCCCTGTATTGTGAGCCGGTTCAGCTCATTCCCCGGGACCTGATGAACCCACCGCCCCCTCCACCCCCGGACCAGACCCTGTATTGTGAGTCGGTTCAGCTCATTCCCCGGGACCTGATGGACCCACCGTGCCCTCCACCCCCGGACCAGCCCCTGTATTGTGAGTCGGTTCAGCTCATTCCCCGGGACCTGATGAACCCACCGCCCCCTCCACCCCCGGACCAGCCCCTGTATTGTGAGTCGGTTCAGCTCATTCCCCGGGACCTGATGAACCCACCGTCCCCTCCACCCCCGGACCAGCCCCTGTATTGTGAGTCGGTTCAGCTCATTCCCCGGGACCTGATGAACCCACCGCGCCCTCCACCCCCGGACCAGCCCCTGTATTGTGAGTCGGTTCAGCTCATTCCCCAGGACCTGATGAACCCACCGTGCCCTCCACCCCCGGACCAGCCCCTGTATTGTGAGTCGGTTCAGCTCATTCCCCGGGACCTGATGAACCCACCGCGCCCTCCACCCCCGGACCAGCACCTGTATTGTGAGTCGGTTCAGCTCACTCCCCGGGACCTGATGAACCCACCGCCCCCTCCACCCCCGGACCAGCCCCTGTATTGTGAGTCGGTTCAGCTCATTCCCCATGACCTGATGAACCCACCGTGCCCTCCACCCCTGGACCAGCCCCTGTATTGTGAGTCCGTTCAGCTCATTCCCCAGGACCTGATGAACCCACCGCGCCCTCCACCCCCGGACCAGCCCCTGTATTGTGAGTCGGTTCAGCTCATTCCCCGGGACCTGATGAACCCACCGTGCCCTCCACCCCCAGACCAGCCCCTGTATTGTGAGTCGGTTCAGCTCATTCCCCAGGACCTGATGAACCCACCGCCCCCTCCACCCCCGGACCAGCCCCTGTATTGTGAGCCGGTTCAGCTCATTCCCCGGGACCTGATGAACCCACCGCCCCCTCCACCCCCGGACCAGCCCCTGTATTGTGAGTCGGTTCAGCTCATTCCCCGGGACCTGATGAACCCACCGCGCCCTCCACCCCCGGACCAGCCCCTGTATTGAGAGTCGGTTCAGCTCATTCCCCGGGACCTGATGAACCCACCGCGCCCTCCACCCCCGGACCAGCCCCTGTATTGTGAGTCGGTTCAGCTCATTCCCCGGGACCTGATGAACCCACCGAGCCCTCCACCCCCGGACCAGCCCCTGTATTGTGAGCCGGTTCAGCTCATTCCCCGGGACCTGATGAACCCACCGCCCCCTCCACCCCCGGACCAGCCCCTGTATTGTGAGTCGGTTCAGCTCATTCCCCGGGACTTGATGAACCCACCGCCCCCTCCACCCCCGGACCAGCCCCTGCATTGTGAGTCGGTTCAGCTCATTCCCCGGGACCTGATGAACCCACCGCCCCCTCCACCCCCGGACCAGCCCCTGTATTGTGAGTCGGTTCAGCTCATTCCCCGGGACCTGATGAACCCACCGCGCCCTCCACCCCCGGACCAGCCCCTGTATTGTGAGTCGGTTCAGCTCATTCCCCGGGACCTGATGAACCCACCGCCCCCTCCACCCCCGGACCAGCCCCTGTATTGTGAGTCGGTTCAGCTCATTCCCCGGGACCTGATGAACCCACCGTGCCCTCCACCCCCGGACCAGCCCCTGTATTGTGAGTCGGTTCAGTTCATTCCCCGGGACCTGATGAACCCACCGTGCCCTCCACCCCCGGACCAGCCCCTGTATTGTGAGTCGGTTCAGCTCATTCCCCGGGACCTGATGAACCCACCGCCCCCTCCACCCCCGGACCAGCACCTGTATTGTGAGCCGGTTCAGCTCATTCCCCGGGACATGATGAATCCACCGCCCCCTCCACCCCCGGACCAGCCCCTGTATTGAGAGTCGGTTCAGCTCATTCCCCGGGACCTGATGAACCCACCGTGCCCTCCACCCCTGGACCAGCCCCTGTATTGTGAGTCGGTTCAGCTCATTCCCCGGGACCTGATGAACCCACCGCCCCCTCCACCCCCGGACCAGCCCCTGTATTGTGAGTCGGTTCAGCTCATTCCCCGGGACCTGATGAACCCACCGCCCCCTCCAACCCCGGACCAGCCCCTGTATTGTGAGTCGGTTCAGCTCATTCCCCGGGACCTGATGAACCCACCGCCCCCTCCTCCCCCGGACCAGCCCCTGTATTGTGAGCCGGTTGAGCTCATTCCCCGGGACCTGATGAACCCACCGCGCTCTCCAACCCCGGACCAGCCCCTGTATTGAGAGTCTGTTCAGCTCATTCCCCGGGACCTGATGAACCCACCGTGCCCTCCACCCCCGGACCAGCCCCTGTATTGTGAGCCGGTTCAGCTCATTCCCCGGGACCTGATGAACCCACCGCCCCCTCCACCCCCGGACCAGACCCTGTATTGTGAGTCGGTTCAGCTCATTCCCCGGGACCTGATGGACCCACCGTGCCCTCCACCCCCGGACCAGCCCCTGTATTGTGAGTCGGTTCAGCTCATTCCCCGGGACCTGATGAACCCACCGCCCCCTCCACCCCCGGACCAGCCCCTGTATTGTGAGTCGGTTCAGCTCATTCCCCGGGACCTGATGAACCCACCGTCCCCTCCACCCCCGGACCAGCCCCTGTATTGTGAGTCGGTTCAGCTCATTCCCCGGGACCTGATGAACCCACCGCGCCCTCCACCCCCGGACCAGCCCCTGTATTGTGAGTCGGTTCAGCTCATTCCCCAGGACCTGATGAACCCACCGTGCCCTCCACCCCCGGACCAGCCCCTGTATTGTGAGTCGGTTCAGCTCATTCCCCGGGACCTGATGAACCCACCGCGCCCTCCACCCCCGGACCAGCACCTGTATTGTGAGTCGGTTCAGCTCACTCCCCGGGACCTGATGAACCCACCGCCCCCTCCACCCCCGGACCAGCCCCTGTATTGTGAGTCGGTTCAGCTCATTCCCCATGACCTGATGAACCCACCGTGCCCTCCACCCCTGGACCAGCCCCTGTATTGTGAGTCCGTTCAGCTCATTCCCCAGGACCTGATGAACCCACCGCGCCCTCCACCCCCGGACCAGCCCCTGTATTGTGAGTCGGTTCAGCTCATTCCCCGGGACCTGATGAACCCACCGTGCCCTCCACCCCCAGACCAGCCCCTGTATTGTGAGTCGGTTCAGCTCATTCCCCAGGACCTGATGAACCCACCGCCCCCTCCACCCCCGGACCAGCCCCTGTATTGTGAGCCGGTTCAGCTCATTCCCCGGGACCTGATGAACCCACCGCCCCCTCCACCCCCGGACCAGCCCCTGTATTGTGAGTCGGTTCAGCTCATTCCCCGGGACCTGATGAACCCACCGCGCCCTCCACCCCCGGACCAGCCCCTGTATTGAGAGTCGGTTCAGCTCATTCCCCGGGACCTGATGAACCCACCGCGCCCTCCACCCCCGGACCAGCCCCTGTATTGTGAGTCGGTTCAGCTCATTCCCCGGGACCTGATGAACCCACCGCGCCCTCCACCCCCGGACCAACCCCTGTATTGTGAGTCGGTTCAGCTCATTCCCCGGGACCTGATGAACCCACCGCGCCCTCCACCCCTGGACCAGCCCCTGTATTGTGAGCTGGTTCAGCTCATTCCCGGGACCTGATGAACCCACCGCGCCCTCCTCCCCCGGACCAGCCCCTGTATTGTGAGTCGGTTCAGCTCATTCCCCGGGACCTGATGAACCCACCGCCCCCTCCACCCCCGGACCAGCCCCTGTATTGTGAGTCGGTTCAGCTTATTCCCCGGGACCTGATGAACCCACCGTGCCCTCCACCCCCGGACCAGCACCTGTATTGTGAGTCGGTTCAGCTCATTCCCCAGGACCTGATGAACCCACCGTGCCCTCCACCCCCGGACCAGCCCCTGTATTGAGAGTCGTTCAGCTCATTCCCCGGGACCTGATGAACCCACCGTGCCCTCCACCCCCGGACCAGCCCCTGTATTGTGAGTCGGTTCAGCTCATTCCCCGGGACCTGATGAACCCACCGTGCCCTCCACCCCCGGACCAGCCCCTGTATTGTGAGCCGGTTCAGCTCATTCCCCGGGACCTGATGAACCCACCGCCCCCTCCACCCCCGGACCAGCCCCTGTATTGTGAGTCGGTTCAGCTCATTCCCCGGGACCTGATGAACCCACCGTGCCCTCCACCCCCGGACCAGCCCCTGTATTGTGAGTCGGTTCAGCTCATTCCCCGGGACCTGATGAACCCACCGTGCCCTCCACCCCCGGACCAGCCCCTGTATTGTGAGTCGGTTCAGCTCATTCCCCGGGACCTGATGAACCCACCGCCCCCTCCACCCCCAGACCAGCCCCTGTATTGTGAGTCGGTTCAGCTCATTCCCCGGGACCTGATGAACCCACCGTGCCCTCCACCCCCGGACCAGCCCCTGTATTGTGAGCCGGTTCAGCTCATTCCCCGGGACCTGATGAACCCACCGCCCCCTCCACCCCCGGACCAGCCCCTGTATTGTGAGTCGGTTCAGCTCATTCCCCAGGACCTGATGAACCCACCGCCCCCTCCACCCCCGGACCAGCCGTTGTATTGCGAGTCGGTTCAGCTCATTCCCCGGGACCTGATGAACCCACCGTGCCCTCCACCACCGGACCAGCCCCTGTATTGAGAGTCGGTTCAGCTCATTCCCCGGGACCTGATGAACCCACCGCCCCCTCCACCCCCGGACCAGCCCCTGTATTGTGAGTCGGTTCAGCTCATTCCCCGGGACCTGATGAACCCACTGTGCCCTCCACCCCCGGACCAGCCCCTGTATTGTGAGTCGGTTCAGCTCATTCCCCGGGACCTGATGAACCCACCGCCCCCTCCACCCTCGGACCAGCCCCTGTATTGTGAGTCGGTTCAGCTCATTCCCCAGGACCTGATGAACCCACCGCCCCCTCCACCCCCGGACCAGCCCCTGTATTGTGAGTCGGTTCAGCTCATTCCCCGGGACCTGATGAACCCACCGCGCCCTCCACCCCCGGACCAGCCCCTGTATTGTGAGTCGGTTCAGCTCATTCCCCGGGACCTGATGAACCCACCGCCCCCTCCACCCCCGGACCAGCCCCTGTATTGTGAGTCGGTTCAGCTCATTCCCCGGGACCTGATGAACCCACCGCCCCCTCCACCCCCGGACCAGCACCTGTATTGTGAGTCGGTTCAGCTCATTCCCCAGGACCTGATGAACCCACCGCCCCCTCCACCCCTGGACCAGCCCCTGTATTGTGAGTCGGTTCAGCTCATTCCCCGGGACCTGATGAACCCACCGCCCCCTCCACCCCCGGACCAGCCCCTGTATTGTGAGTCGGTTCAGCTCATTCCCCGGGACCTGATGAACCCACCGCCCCCTCCACCCCCGGACCAGCCCCTGTATTGAGAGACGGTTAAGCTCATTCCCCGGGACCTGATGAACCCACCGTGCCCTCCACCCCCGGACCAGCCCCTGTATTGTGAGTCGGTTCAGCTCATTCCCCGGGACCTGATGAACCCACCGTGCCCTCCACCCCCGGACCAGCCCCTGTATTGTGAGTCGGTTCAGCTCATTCCCCAGGACGTGATGAACCCACCGCCCCCTCCACCCCCGGACCAGCCCCTGTATTGAGAGACGGTTCAGCTCATTCCCCGGGACCTGATGAACCCACCGTGCCCTCCACCCCCGGACCAGCCCCTGTATTGTGAGTCGGTTCAGCTCATTCCCCGGGACCTGATGAACCCACCGTGCCCTCCACCCCCGGACCAGCCCCTGTATTGTGAGTCGGTTCAGCTCATTCCCCAGGACCTGATGAACCCACCGCCCCCTCCACCCCCGGACCAGCCCCTGTATTGTGAGACGGTTCAGCTCATTCCCCAGGACCTGATGAACCCACCGCGCCCTCCACCCCCGGACCAGCCCCTGTATTGTGAGACGGTTCAGCTCATTCCCCAGGACCTGATGAACCCACCGTGCCCTCCACCCCCGGACCAGCACCTGTATTGTGAGCCAGTTCAGCTCATTCCCCGGGACCTGACGCTGACAGGAATCTCCCCTCCATTACAAACCGGTTCTGTTGCACTTTACCATCCCTCCCTGTGATATAAATCATTAGAACTGAGACTTCCGCTTTCTCACTCCTGTAGACGGAAATGCGCCATTTTATCTGCTGAGTTACGAACCAGCGCTGTGACCCTCCCTCCCTCGCTGTGATCTAAACTCGGGGCTGAGCAGCCGCTGTCGGGCTGTGTGCTGAATGGAGCGGAGTTCCCTCAGTCACAGAGCGCCAGCCTAGCTCCAAGTTGAAGTTTAAGCCTCATTGTTCAGGACTCCCCCCCCCCCCCCCCACCACCAGAGGAACAATAGTTTATCTATCTATCCTGCCAACTTCTTTAATCATCTTAAACACCTCAATTAGATCGTCCCCTGATCTTCTATATTGAAGGGTATACAAGCCTAGTCTTTGCAACCTGTCCTCATAATTGAGCCATTTTAGCTCAGGTATCATCCGATGAATCCCCTCTGCATCCCCTCCAAGGCCAACATCTCTCTCCTGAGGGGCAGTGCCCAGACTGAACAACATGTGGAACAATATTCACTACTCAAAAATATAATGAGACAGAGTTTATCAAATTTAAAAAGAACCATTACTAAACCATGGCAAGAGGAAGACTTACCAATGATATGTATCTACATACCCTACTGCTCAGAACCAACAGGTTCCTACTCCTGGACTGCCGAGTACATGGACAGTTTACACTGAATGTTTCACGGTCTTTCAGATATAAATTGGAGCCAAGGCCTCTTGTACTGAGATCTGACAGATTGTTACCCTGACAACAGAGGAAATCACTCACCGACAATGACTGAAAACGGAAATAACAAAACCAGCATCACATGTTCGGAGTTTAGTGAAGAACATTAACCCTGAACATTCAGCCAGTGTTTCTAACCATGAAGCTGTGATTCCAATAACGGATTTTTTACACCACCAGACCTGACACTGCGGGTTTACTGAATCCACCGCCAGTTCCAGCTGTACAGAACATTAAGCAGTGCCACATCTACAGAAATACATCAATAAAATAGTCACATTGTTGGAGATACACCCTGTGACTGCTGAAAATCAGATTGTCTTAAACCATCTAAATCTGTTACTGTTATGGAATGGTCTGTATCCATACACCTGGATCATGGGACCAACAAGAAACTTTTTTCTGACAACACAAAATAATTTTACTAATCATTAAAATATAAGATTTACGTATCATTTTTATCAGTTTTTACTAAAACGATAATCATTTAATTCAACTGCCATCGTGAAATTCAGAAATAGATTTACTGATAGAAAATAACTCAGTAAATCCAGCGTCAGTTCAGAACTGTAATTCACAACATGGTGCAGTTTGTCACGGAGTGCAGCTTGGAACAGAAACATAGAAGATAGGAGCAGGAGTAGGCCATTCGGCCCCTCGAGCCTGCTCCGCCATTCAATGAGATCATGGCTGATCATCCAAATTCAGTACCCTGTCCCTGCCTTCTCCCCATATCCCTTGATCCCTTTAGCCTTAAGAAATATATCCAACTCCTTCTTGAATATATTTAATGAATTGGCCTCAACTGCCTTCTGTGGTAGAGAATTCCACAGGTTCACCACTCTCTCGGTGAAGAAATTCCTCCTCATCTCTGTCCGAAATGTCTTACCCCTTATCCTTAGACTGTGACCCCTGGTTCTGGACTCCCCGGCCATCAGGAACATCCTTCCTGCATCTAGTCTGTCTAGTCCTGTTAGAATTTTACAAGTTTCAATGAGATCCCCTCTCATTCTTCTAAACTCCAGCGAGTATATGCCCAATCGACCCAATCTCTCCTCATATGTCATTCCTGCCATCATAAGAACATAAGTAGGATCAGGAGTAGGAGCAGGAGTAGGCCATACGGCCCCTCGGGCCTGCTCCGCCATTCAATAGGATCATGGCTGATCCGAATCTAGACTCACGTCCACTTCCCTGCCCTCTCCCTGTAACCCCTAATTCCCTTATCTGCTAGGAAACTGTCGATCTCCATTTTAAATTTATATAAAGTCGCAGCTTCCACAGCTCTCTGGGGCAGCAAATTCCATAGATTTACTACCCTGAGTGAAGAAGTTTCTCCTCATCTCAGTTTTGAAAGGGCAGCCCCTTATTCTTAGATTATGCCCCCTAGTTCTAGTCTCACCCATCAGTGGAAACATCCTCACCGTATCCACCCGATCAAGCCCCCTCACAATCTTATATGTTTCGATAAGATCACCTCTCATTCTTCTGAACTCCAATGAGTAGAGTCCCAACCAACTCAACCTTTCCTCATACGTCAACCCCCTCATCTCCGGAATCAGCCGAGTGAACCTTCTCTGAACCGCCTCGAGAGCAAGTATATCTTTTCTTAAATATGGAAACCAAAACTGCACGCAGTATTCCAGGTGTGGCCTCACCAATACCCTGATCCCAGGCATCAGTCTGGTGAATCTTTGCTGCACTCCCTCCATGGCAATAACATCCTTCCTCAGGTAAGGTGACGAAAACTGCACACAATACTCCAGATGTGGTCTCACCAAGGCCCTGTACAACTGCAGCAAGACATCCTTGTTCCTGTACTCGAACCCTCTCGCTACGAAGGCCAACATATCATTTGCCTTCTTCACCGCCTGCTGCACCTGCATGCTTACCTTCAGCGACTGGTGCACAAGGACACCCAGGTCTCGTTGCACTTCCCCTTCTCCCAATCTATTACCGTTCAGATAATAATCTGCCTTCCTGTTTTTGCCACCGAAGTGGATAACCTCGCATTTATCCACATTATACTGCATCTGCCATGCTTCTGCCCAATCACCCAACCTGTCCAAATCATACTGGAGTTTCTCAGCATCCTCCTCACAGCACACACGCCCACCCAGCTTTGTGTCATCTGCAAACTTGGAGATATTACATCTAGTTCCCTCGTCTAGATCATTTATATATATTGTGAATAGCTGGGGTCCGAGGACCGATCCCTGCGGTACCCCACTAGTCACTGCCTGCCACTCAGAAAAAGACCCATTTATTCCAACTCTTTGCTTCCTGTCTGCCAACCAGTTCTCTATCCAAGTCAGTACCTTGCCCCTAAGCCCATGTGCCTTAACTTTACATGCTCATCTCTTATGCGGGACCTTATCGAAAGCCTTCTGAAAGTCCAAATACACCACATCCACTGGTTCTCCGTTACCTATTTTACCAGTTACATCCTCAAAAAATTCCAGTAGATTAGTCAAGCACGATTTACCTTTTGTAAATCCATGTTTTCCAAGTGCTCTGCTATTACATCTTTTATAATGGACTTTAGCATTTTCCCCACTACCGATGTCAGGCTTATCGGTCTGTAATTCCCCGTTTTCTATCTATCACCTTTGGTGAATAGTGGGGTAACATTAGCTACCCTCCAATCCATGGGAACTGTTCGAGTCTATCGAATTTTGGAAGATGACCAGCAATGCATCTACTATTTCTCGGGCCACTTCCTTAAGTACCCTAGGATGTAAAGTATCAGGCATTGGGGATATATCAGCCTTCAATTTCTCTACAAATACTGATTTCTTTCAGTTCCTCCCTCTCATTAGACCCTATGTTCCCCGACATCTCTGGGAGGTTATTTGTGTCCTGCTTTGTGAAGACAGAACCAAAGTATGTATTTAATTGGTCAGCCATTTCTTTGTTCCCCATTATAGATTTTCCTGATTCTGACTGCAAGGGACCTACGCTTGACTTCACCAAACTTTTTCTCTTCACATATCTATAGAAGATTTTACAGTCAGTTTATATGTTCCCTGCAAGCTTACTCTCATACTCTATTTTCCCCCCCTCTTAATTAATCCCTTTGTCCTCCTTTGCTGAATCCTAAACTGCTCCCAAACCTCAGGTTTGCTGCTTTTTCAGGCCAATTTATATGTCCTCTCCTTGGATCTTATGCTATCCCTAATTTCCCTTGTTAGCCATGGTTGAGTCAACTTTTTTGTTTTATTTTTATGTCAAACAGGGATGAACAAATTCTGTAGTTCATCCATGCGATCTTTGAATGTTTGCCATTGCCTATCCACCATCAACCCTTTGAGTAACATTGCCCAATCAATCCTACCCAACTCGTGCCTCATACCATCATAGTTTCCTTTACTTAAATTCAGGACCCTAGTCTGAGTCAACTACTTCACTCTCCATCTTAATGAAGAATTCTATCATATTATGATCGCTCCGACCCAAGGGGCCTCGCACAAGATTGCTAATTAATCCTCTCATTACATAATACCCAGTCTAAGATGGCCTGATCTCTAGTTGGTTCATCGACATATTGGTCCAGGAAACCATCCCGTAAACACTCCAGGAATTCCTCCTCCACAGTATTGTTACTAATTTGGTTAGCCCAATCTATATGTAGATTAAAGTCACCCATGATGACTGCTGTGCCCTTATTGCACGCTTCTTTAATTTCCCTTTTAATGCCATCCCCAACCTCTGCATTACTGTTTGGAGGTCTATATGAGACTCCCACTGACGTTTTCTGCCCCTTGGTATTTCTCAGCTCTACCCATACAGATTCCACATCATCAGAGCTAATATCCTTCCTTACCATTGTGTTAATTCCTCTTTAACCAGCAATGCTACCCCACCTCCTTTTCCTTTTTGCTTATCTTTCCTGAATATTGAATACCCCTGGATGTTGAGTTCCCAGCCTTGGTCACTCTGGAGCCATGTTTCTGTATTGCGAGATGGTTCAGCTCATTCCCCGGGACCTGACGCTGACAGGAATCTCCCCTCCATTACAAACCGGTTCTGTTGCACTTTACCATCCCTCCCTGTGATATAAATCATTAGAACTGAGACTTCCGCTTTCTCACTCCTGTAGACGGGAATGCGCCATTTTATCTGCTGAGTTACGAACCAGCGCTGTGACCCTCCCTCCCTGTGATCTAAACTCGGGGCTGAGCAGCCGCTGTCGGGCTGTGTGCTGAATGGAGCGGAGTTCCCTCAGTCACAGAGCGCCAGCCTAGCTCCAAGTTGAAGTTTAAGCCTCATTGTTCAGGACTCCCCCCCCCCCCCCCACCACCAGAGGAACAATAGTTTCTCTATCTATCCTGCCAACTTCTTTAATCATCTTAAACACCTCAATTAGATCGTCCCCTGATCTTCTATATTGAAGGGTATACAAGCCTAGTCTTTGCAACCTGTCCTCATAATTGAGCCATTTTAGCTCAGGTATCATCCGATGAATCCCCTCTGCATCCCCTCCAAAACCAACAACTCTCTCCTGAGGGGCAGTGCCCAGACTGAACAACATGTGGAACAATATTCACTACTCAAAAATATAATGAGACAGAGTTTATCAAATTTAAAAAGAACCATTACTAAACCATGGCAACAGGAAGTCTTACCAATTATATGTATCTACATACCCTACTGCTCAGAACCAACAGGTTCCTACTCCTGGACTGCCGAGTACATGGACAGTTTACACTGAATGTTTCACAGTCTTTCAGATATAAATTGGAGCCAAGACCTCTTGTACTGAGATCTGACAGATTGTTACCCTGACAATAGAGGAAATCACTCACCGACAATAACTGAAAACGGAAATAACAAAACCAGCATCACATGTTCGGAGTTTAGTGAAGAACATTAACCCTGAACATTCAGCCAGTGTTTCTAACCATGAAGCTGCGATTCCAATAACGGATTTTTTACACCACCAGACCTGACACTGTGGGTTTACTGAATCCACCGCCAGTTCCAGCTGTACAGGACATTAAGCAGTGCCACATCTACAGAAATACATCAATAAAATAGTCACATTGTTGGAGATACACCCTGTGACCGCTGGAAATCAGATTGTCTTAAACCATCTAAATCTGTTACTGTTATGGAATGGTCTGTATCCATACACCTGGATCATGGGACCAACAAGAAACTTTTTCTGACAACACAAAATAATTTTACTAATCATTAAAATATAAGGTTTACATATCATTTTATCAGTTTTTACTAAAACGATAATCATTTAATTCAACTGCCATCGTGAAATTCAGAAATAGATTTACTGATAGAAAATAACTCAGTAAATCCAGCGTCAGTTCAGAATTGTAATTCACAACATGGTGCAGTTTGTCACGGAGTGCAGCTTGGAACAGAAACATAGAAGATAGGAGCAGGAGTAGGCCATTCGGCCCCTCGAGCCTGCTCTGACATTCAATGAGATCATGGCTGATCTGATCTTAACCTGAAATCTTCTATCACTCTCCATCCACCCGAGCCCATGTGGTCTCCCAGGAGAGGCGAAAAACCAGATAAATGACCCAATGGCCAATTTGGGAGAAAAAAATCTGGGAAATTCCTCTCCGACCCATCTAGGCGATCGAAACTCGTCGAGATCACTCTGTCCCTATATTTTCTACAGTACTTACCTTCTGTAAAGGCGATCTCCACCCTAGCCAGGAACAGGAATAAAACCATCTCCTGAAATCTAACAGAATTAGAACACAGTAGGATCAGAACCAGGCTACACAGCCCCTGGGCCCACTCCACTACCCACAGGGCCATGACCATTCCGAACCTAGACTCATGTCCAATTTCCTGCCCGCTCCCTGTAACCCTTAATTCCCTTTACTTCTAGGAAACTATCTATTTCTGTTTTAAATTTACTTAATGATGTAGCTTCCACAGCTTTCTGGGGCAGCAAATTCCACAAACCTACCACCCTGAGTGAAGAAGTTTCTCCTCATCAGTTTTGAAAGAGCAGCCCCTTATTCTAAGATTATGCCCCCTCGTTCTAGTTTCACCCATCATTGGGAACATCCTCACCGCATCCACCCGATCAAGCCCCTTCACAATCTTATATGTTTCAATAAGGTCGCCTCTCTTACTTCTGAACTCCAATGTGTAGAGTCCCAATCTACTCAACCTCTCCTCATATGTCCACCCCCTCATCCCCGGGATTAACTGAGTGAACCTTCTTTGTACTGACTCGAGAGCAAGTATGTCTTAAGTATGGACACCAAAACTGTATGCAGTATTCCAGGTGCGGTCTCACCAATACCTTGTACAACTGCAGCAATACCTCCCTGTTTTTGTATTCTATCCCCCTAGCAATAAAAGCCAACATTCCATTGGCCTTCTTGATCACTTGCTGCACCTGCATACTAACTTTTTGAGTTTCGTGCACCAGGACCCCCAGATCCCTTTGTACTACGGTACTTTCCAGTTTCTTACCATTAAGATAATAACTTGCTCTATGATTTTTCCTGCCAAAGTGCATAACCTCACACTTTCCAGTATTGTATTCCACCTGCCAAATCTCTGCCCACTTACTTAGCCTGTCTATGTCCCCTTGTAGGTTTTTTATGTCCTCCTCACTCACTACTTTCCCTCCCATCTTTGTATCATCTGCAAACTTTGATATGTTACACTCGGTCCCCTCCTCCAAATCGTTAATATAGATTGTGAAGAGTTGGGGACCCAGCACTGACCCCTGCGGAACACCACTAGTTACTGGTTGCCAGTCTGAGAACGAACCTTTTATCCCAACTCTCTGCTTTCTGTTAGAGAGCCAATCCTCCACCCACGCCAGAATATTACCCCCAATCCCGTGATTTTTTTTATCTTGAGCAATAATCTTGTGTGGCACCTTGTCAAATGCCTTTTGGAAGTCTAAATACACTACGTCCACTGGTTCCCCTTTATCCACCCTGTATGTTACTTCCTCAAAAAACTCAAGCAAATTTGTCAAACATGACTTCCCCTTCATGAAACCTCGAGCCTGCTCCGCCATTCAATGGGATCATGGCTGATCATCCAAATTCAGTGCCCGGTCCCTGCTTTCTCCCCATATCCCTTGATCCCTTTAGCCTTAAGAAATATATCTAACTCCTTCTTGAATATATTTAATGAATTGGCCTCCATTGCCTTCTGTGGTAGAGAATTCCACAGGTTCACCACTCTCTGGGTGAAGAAATTCCTCCTCATCTCTGTCCTAAATGGCTTACCCCTTATCCTTAGACTGTGACCCCTGGTTCTGGACTCCCCCGCCATCGGGAACATCCTTCCTGCATCTAGTCTGTCTAGTCCTGTTAGAATTTTATAAATTTCAATGAGATCCCCTCTCATTCTTCTAAACTCCAGCGAGTATAAGCCCAATCGACCCAATCTCTCCTCATACATCATTCCTGCCATCCCAGGTATCAGAAACATTGAAACATAGAAGATAGGAGTAGGCCATTCGGCCCCTTCAGCCTGGTGAATCTTCGCTGCACTCCTTCCATGGCAAGTACATCCTTCCTCAGATAAGGCGACCAAAACTGCACACAATACTCATGGTGTGGTCTCACCAAGGCCCTGTACAACTGCAGCAAGACATCCTTGTTCCTGTACTCAAACCCTCTTGCTACGAAGGCCAACATACTATTTGCCTTCTTAACCGCCTGCTGCACCTGCATGCTTACCTTCAGCGATTGGTGCACAAGGACGCCCAGGTCTCGTTGCACTTCTCCTTCTCCCAATCTATTGCCAATCAGATAATAATCAGCCACCTTGTTTTTGACACCGAAGTGGATAACCTCGCATTTATCCACGTGAAATTGCATCTGCCATGCCTCTGCCCAATCACCCAACCTGTCCAAATCATACTGGAGTTTCTCTGCATCCTCCTCACAGCACACACGTCCACCCAGGTTTGTGTCATCTGCAAACTTGGAGATATTACATCTCGTTCCCTTGTCCAGATCATTAATATATATTGTGAATAGCTGGGGTCCGAGAACTGATCCCTGGGGTACCCCACGAGTCACTGCCTGCCACTCGGAAAAAGAGCCATTTATTCCAACACTTTGCTTTCTGTCTGCCAACCAGTTATCTATCCAAGTCAATACCTTGCCCCCAATCCCATGTGCCTTAACTTTACACACTAATCTCTTATGCGGGACCTTATCGAAAGCCTTCTGAAAGTCCAAACACACCACATCCACTGGTTCTCCCTTACCTATTTAACCAGTTACATCCTCAAAAAATTCCAGTAGATTAGTCAAGCACGATTTACCTTTTTAGATCCATGTTGACTTTGTCCGATCCGGTCACTGTTTTCCAAGTGCTCTGCTATTACATCTTTTATAATGGACTCTAGCATTTTCCCCACTACCGATGTCAGGCTTATCGGTCTGTAATTCCCCGTTTTCTCTCTACCATCTTTTTTGAATAGTGGGGTAACATTAGCTACCCTCCAATCCATGGGAACTATTCCAGAGTCTATCGAATTTTGGAAGATGACCAGCAATGCATCTACTGTTTCTCGGGCCACTTCCTTAAGTACCCTAGGATGTAAATTATCAGGCCCTGGGGATTTATCGGCCTTCAATCCCGTCAATATCCCTACAAATACTGATTTCTTTCAGTTCCTCCCTCTCATTAGACCCTATGTTCCCCGACATCTCTGGGAGGTTATTTGTGTCCTGCTTTGTGAAGACGGAACCAAAGTATGTATTTAATTGGTCTGCCATTTCTTTGTTCCTCATTATAAATTCCCCTGATTCTGACTGCAAGGGACCTACACTCGACTTCACCAATCTTTTTCCTCTTCACATATCTATAAAAGCTTTTACAGTCAGTTTATATGTTCCCTGCAAGCTTACTCTCATACTCTATTTTCCCCCTCTTAATTAATCCCTTTGTCCTCCTTTGCTGAATCCTAAACTGCTCCCAACCCTCAGGTTTACTGCTTTTTCTGGCCAATTTATATGTCCTCTCCTTGGATCTTATGCTATCCCTAATTTCCCTTGTTAGCCACGGTTGAGTCAACTTTTTTTTAATTGTTATGCCAAACAGAGATGAACAAATTCTGTAGTTCATCCATGCGATTTGAATGTTTGCCATTGCCTATCCACCGTCAACCCTTTGAGTAACATTCCCCAATCAATCCTACCCAACTCGCGCCTCATACAGGTAGACTATCCTTTATCCGAAAACCTCGGGACCAGCCGTGTTTCGGTTTTCGGAGAATTTCGGATTTCGGAAGGTGGGCCGGCAGGGGTCCGCGGGGGGGGGGGGGTCGTGCGCACGACCCCCCGCCGACCCCCCCGCCGACCCCAACCCCCGCCGACTTACGGTCAGGGTCGGCGGGGGGGGGGGGTCGTGCGCACGACTTACGCTGACGCTCAGCGTAAGTCGGCGGGGGTCCGCGGGGGGGTTGGCGGGGGTCGGGGGTGTCTGCGGGGGGTCGTGCGCACGACTTACGCTGACTGAAAAAACCTTCGGTTTTTAGAGGGTTTCGGAAGTCCGGATAAAGGGTAGTCTACCTCTACCATCGTAGTTTCCTTTATTTAAATTCAGGACCCTAGTCTCCAAGTCAACTACTTCACTCTCCATCTTAATGAAGAATTCTATCATATTATGATCGCTCCGACCCAAGGGGCCTCGCACAACAAGATTGCTAATTAATCCTCATTACATAATACCCAGTCTAAGATGGCCTGATCTCTACTTGGTCCCTCAACATATTGGTCCAGGAAACCATCTTGTATACACTCCAGGAATTCCTCCTCCACAGTATTGTTACTAATTTGGTTAGCCCAATCTATATGTAGATTAAAGTCACCTGTGTTAACTGCTGTGCCCTTATTGCACGCTTCTCTAATTTCCCTTTTAATGCCATCTCCAACCTCAGCATTAATGTTTGGGGGTCTATATGACACTCCCACTAATGTTTTCTGCCCCTTGGTATTTCTCAGCTCTACCCATACAGATTCCACATCATCAGAGCTAATATCCTTCCTTACCATTGTGTTAATCCCTCTTTAACCAGCAATGCTACCCCACCTCCTTTTCCTTTTTGTCCATCTTTGCTGAATATTGAATACCCCTGGATGTTGAGTTCCCAGCCTTGGTCACCCTGGAGCCATGTTTCCGGAATCCCAATCATACATCCGTTTACCTCTATTTGCACAGCTAATTCATCCACCTTATTACGAATGCTCCTCGCATTAAGACACAAAGCCTTCAGGCTTGTTTTTTTAACCCTCTTAGACCTTTTTAGAATTATTATTTACTGTGGCCATGTTTGATTTAAACCCTTGATTTCTCTGTCTGCCACTTTTGTTTTTCTCCTTCCTGTCTTTTGCTTTTATCCTTGTTTCCCTTTCCTCTGTCTCCCTGCTCATGTTCCCAACCCCCTGCCATTTTAGTTTAAACCCTCCCCCACAGCACTAGCAAACACTCCCCCTAGGACATCGGTCCCGGCCCTGCCTAGGTGCAAACCGTCCATTTTGTACTGGTCCCACCTCCCCAGAACCGGTTCCAATGTCGCAGGAATTTGAATCCCTCCCCCTGGCACCATTCCTCTAGCCACGTATTCATCTGAAATATTCTTCTATTTCTACTCTGACTAGCACGTGGCACTGGTAGCAATCCTGAGATTACTACCTTTGAGGTCCTGTTTTTTTAATTTACCTCCTAACTCCCTATATTCAGCTTTTAGGACCTCATCCCGTTTTTTACCTATATCGTTGGTACCTATATGCACCACGACAACTGGCTGTTCACCCTCCCCTTCCAAAATATTCTGCAGCCACTCAGACATCCTTGACCCTTGCACCAGGGAGGCAACATACCATCCTGGAGTCACGTTTGTGGCCACAGAAACACCTCTGTTCCCTGTACAATAGAATCCCCTATTACTATAGCTCTCACTCTTTTTCGTCCCATCCTGTGCAGCAGAACCACCCACGGTGCCAGGAAGTTGGCTGCTGCTGCCTTCCCCTGATAAGCCATCCTCCCCAACAATATCCAAAGCGGTATATCTGTTTGAGAGGGGTATGACCACACGGGACCCCTGCACTACCTGCCTGCGCCTACTACTCTGCCTGGCCATCACCCATTCTCTTCCTGCCTGTGCAGCCTTTACCTGCAGTGTGACCAACTCCCTAAATGTACTATCCACGACGTCCTCAGCATCGTAAATGCTCCAGTATGTATCCACTCGCAGCTCCAGCGCCGCATGTGGTCTGCCAGTAGCTGCAGCTGGATACACTTCCCGCACACATGGTTGTCAGGGACACAGGAAGTGTCCCTGATTTCCCACATAGTGCAGGAAGAGCATACCATGGCACAGAGCTCTCCTGCCATGACTTACCTGTTAATTAAATCTAATTAAATTAAAAGTGAGGCAGGTATGGGGACCCAGGAGGTGGAGGAGCCTCAGCCTTTGCAATTGTCCAACAGGTTCGAGGTTCTTGCGGCCTGTATGGGTGAAAGCGGTGGCTGCAGGGTGGATGAGCAAACTGACCGTGGCACCGAGGTACAGGAAGCGATTCAAGCGGGGGGGAGTTAATAGGAAGATAGTGGTCATTGGACAGCATAGTCAGGGGGATAGATACAGTTCTCTGCAGCCAAGAGCGGGAGTCCAGACAGCTGTGTTGCCTGCCGGATGCCAGGATTCAGGACATCTGCTCTGGGCTGGAGAGGAACTTGCAGTGGGAGGGGGAGGAGCCAGTCGTCGTGGTCCATATAGGTACCAATGACACAGTTAGAACTAGGAAAGAGGTTCTGCTGAGAGACTGTGCAGCTAGGGGCTAATTCAAAAAGCAGAACCTCAAGGGTAATAATGTCTGCATTATTACCTGAGCCACGAGCAAATTGGCATAGGGTAAATAAAATTAGAGAGATGAATGCGTGGCTCACAGACTGGTGTGGGAGAAATGGGTTTTGATTCCTGGGGCACTGGCACCATACTGGGGAAAGTGGGATCTGTATCGTTGGGACGGTCTTCACCCGAACCATGCTGGGACCAGTGTTCTGGCGAGTCATATAACTAGGGCGGTAGAGAGGGTTTTAAACTAAATAGTGGGGGCAAGGGGTCAAACTTGTTGAGATGTGGTAAATCAAAGAGTGGAGACAAGGCAACAGAGAAAGGTATTAATATGGGAAATGATAAACAGACCGTGACAGGAAGGGATAGAGAGGACAAATCTAAGAGTAAATCAACAGATAAGGCTAGAGGTTACAAAAATAATAAAAGGACAAAACTAAAGGCTCTGCATCTGAATACACGTAGCATTCGAAACAAAACAGATGAACTGATAGCGCAAATAGAAATAAATAAGTCTGATCTGATCGTCATTACAGAAACATGGCTGCAGGATGACGTCGATTGGGACCTGAATATTGAAGAGTACGTGACATTTAGGGAGGACAGAAAGCTAGGAAAAGGTGGAGGGGTGGCTCTGTTAATTAATGGTATTAGCACAATAGAGAGGGATGACCTAAGTTCAGGAAACCAGGATGTAGGAGCGGTTTGGGTAGAGATGAGAAATGATAAAGGCAAGAAGTCACTTGTGGGAGTGGTGTACAGGCCCCCTAACAGTAACCACACGATAGGATAGAGTATAAAGGAAGAAATAATGGGAGCTTGTCAGAAAGGTACGGCAATAATCATGGGGGATTTAATCTACACAGAGACTGGAAAAATCATACCGGCAAAGGTAGCATAAATGAGGAGTTCATAGAATGTTTTCGGGATAGTTTCTTACAACAGCACGTTCTGGAGCCAACCAGAGAGCAGGCTATACTAGACCTGGTATTGTGCAACGAGATAGGATTAATTAATGACCTCATAGTGAAGGAGCCCCTAGGTAGCAGCGATCATAATATGATTGAATTTTACCTTCAGTTTGAGGGAGAGAAGAGTGGGTCCTAGACTAGTATTTTAAGCTTAAATAAGGGCAATTCTGAGGGCATGAAAGCAGAGCTAGCTAAAGTGAACTGGCCAATTAGGTTAAGGGATCGGTCAATAGAGTTACAGTGGCAGACATTTACGGGGATATTTCAGAATACACAGAATAGATACATTCCAAAGAGAAAGAAAATTTCCAAGGGGAGGACCCACCATCCGTGGTTAACTAAAGAAGTTAAAGAAAGTATCAAACTTAAAGAAAAAGCAGATAATTGCGCAAAGGCGGCTGGCAGCTCAGAAGATTGGACAGAATATAAAAAACAGCAGAGCATGACTAAAAGATTAATTAAGGAGAGAAAAATTAGAGTATGAGAGAAAGCTAGCTAGAAATATAAAAACAGATAGTAAGAGTTTCTATAGATATTTAAAAAGAAAAAAAAAAGTGTTAACAAAGTGAGCATTGGTCCTATAGAAAGTGAGTTTGGGGAATAATGGAAAATAAGGAGATGGGAGCTGAATTGAACAGGTATTTTGCATCGGTCTTCACTATAGAGGATTCAAGTAACATCCCAGAAATAGCTGTAAATCAGGAAATGGAAGGGAGGGAGGAACCAGTGTGTATCGGAGTCAGTCAATCAGACTCTCTCTGACCTTTCTCCCCAGTCCATCTCCAGGACCAGTGTGTATCTGAGTCAGTCAATCAGACTCTCTCTGACCTTTCTCCCCAGTCTATCTCCAGGACCAGTGTGTATCTTAGTCTATGGGACTCTCTCTGACCTTTCTCCCCAGTCCATCTCCAGGACCAGTGTGTATCTGAGTCAATGGGACTCTCTCTGACCTTTCTCCCCAGTCCATCTCCAGGACCAGTGTGTATCTGAGTCAATGGGACTCTCTGACCTTTCTCCCCAGTCCATCTCCAGGACCAGTGTGTATCTGAGTCAATGGGGCCCTCTCTGACCTTTCTCCACAGTCCATCTCCAGGACCAGTGTGTATCTGAGTCAATGGGACTCTCTGACCTTTCTCCCCAGTCCATCTCCAGGACCAGTGTGTATCTGAGTCAATGGGACCCTCTCTGACCTTTCTCCCCAGTCCATCTCCAGGACCAGTGTGTATCTGAGTCAATGGGACTCTCTCTGACCTTTCTCCCCAGTCCATCTCCAGGACCAGTGTGTATCTGAGTCAATGGGACTCTCTGACCTTTCTCCCCAGTCCATCTCCAGGACCAGTGTGTATCTGAGTCAATGGGACTCTCTCTGACCTTTCTCCCCAGTCCATCTCCAGGACCAGTGTGTATCTGAGTCAATGGGACTCTCTCTGACCTTTCTCCCCAGTCCATCTCCAGGACCAGTGTGTATCTGAGTCAATGGGACTCTCTGACCTTTCTCCCCAGTCCATCTCCAGGACCAGTGTGTATCTGAGTCAATGGGACTCTCTGACCTTTCTCCACAGTCCATCTCCAGGACCAGTGTGTATCTGAGTCAATGGGACTCTCTGACCTTTCTCCCCAGTCCATCTCCAGGACCAGTGTGTATCTGAGTCAATGGGACTCTCTGACCTTTCTCCCCAGTCCATCTCCAGGACCAGTGTGTATCTGAGTCAATGGGACACTCTCTGACCTTTCTCCCCAGTCTATCTCCAGGACCAGTGTGTATCTGAGTCAATGGGACTCTCTCTGACCTTTCTCCACAGTCCATCTCCAGGACCAGTGTGTATCGGAGTCAATGGGACTCTCTCTGACCTTTCTCCCCAGTCTATCTCCAGGACCAGTGTGTATCTGAGTCAATGGGACTTCCTCTTACCTTTTTTCCCCGGTCGATCTCTGGAAGCTCTTTGAATCGGAAGGGTTCTCTCTGGTTGGTGCTCTCACAATCCTGTGTTGGTTCACCTGCTGTCGTTCCTCAGTCTACAATCCCTGTTTACTCTCGGCTGTGAACCTTTCTCAATCACTCAGTCTTTCACCGGGAGATCTAATTATGGCAGGACTGAAAATAACAACATGAAGAGTGTGAAGTAATGTAATGTAGACTTTTCTTCTGCTTAATAAAAATAAAAGTTTGGGTCCAAGTGCTTCTGTCTGATTTTTGTCCCTTTTCTCAGATCCCCGCCATGGCTTCCAGCAAATCACACTGCCTGATCTCACGGGGCCCATCCTCCCCGGGTTACACACTGTCTGATCTCACTGGGCCCATCCTCCCCGGGTTACACACTGACTGATCTCACGGGGCCCATCCTCCCCGGGTTACACACTGTCTGATCTCACTGGGCCCATCCTCCCCGGGTTACACACTGTCTGATCTCACTGGGCCCATCCTCCCCGGGTGACACACTGTCTGATCTCACTGGGCCCATCCTCCCCGGGTTACACACTGTCTGATCTCACTGGGTCCATCCTCCCCGGGTTACACACTGTCTGATCTCACTGGGCCCATCCTCCCCGGGTTACACACTGTCTGATCTCACTGGGCCCATCCTCCCCGGGTTACACACTGTCTGATCTCACTGGGCCCATCCTCCCCGGGTTACACACTGTCTGATCTCACTGGGCCCATCCTCCCCGGGTTACACACTGTCTGATCTCACTGGGCCCATCCTCCCCGGGTTACACACTGTCTGATCTCACTGGGCCCATCCTCCCCGGGTTACACACTGTCTGATCTCACTGGGCCCATCCTCCCCGGGTTACACACTGTCTGATCTCACTGGGCCCATCCTCCCCGGGTTACACACTGTCTGATCGCACTGGACCCATCCTCCCCGGGTTACACACTGTCTGATCTCACTGGGCCCATCCTCCCCGGGTTACACACTGTCTGATCTCACTGGGCCCATCCTCCCCGGGTTACACACTGTCTGATCTCACTGGGCCCATCCTCCCCGGGTTACACACTGTCTGATCTCACTGGGCCCATCCTCCCCGGGTTACACACTGTCTGATCTCACTGGGCCCATCCTCCCCGGGTTACACACTGTCTGATCTCACTGGGCCCATCCTCCCCGGGTTACACACTGTCTGATCTCACTGGGCCCATCCTCCCCGGGTTACACACTGTCTGATCTCACTGGGCCCATCCTCCCCGGGTTACACACCGTCTGATCTCACTGGGCCCATCCTCCCCGGGTTACACACCGTCTGATCTCACTGGGCCCATCCTCCCCGGGTTACACACCGTCTGATCTCACTGGGCCCACCCTCCCTGGGTTACACACCGTCTGATCTCACTGGGCCCACCCTCCCCGGGTTACACACCGTCTGATCTCACTGGGCCCACCCTCCCCGGGTTACACACCGTCTGATCTCACTGGGCCCATCCTCCCCGGGTTACACACCGTCTGATCTCACTGGGCCCATCCTCCCCGGGTTACACACCGTCTGATCTCACTGGGCCCATCCTCCCCGGGTTACACACCGTCTGATCTCACTGGGCCCATCCTCCCCGGGTTACACACCGTCTGATCTCACTGGGCCCATCCTCCCCGGGTTACACACCGTCTGATCTCACTGGGCCCATCCTCCCCGGGTTACACACCGTCTGATCTCACTGGGCCCATCCTCCCCGGGTTACACACCGTCTGATCTCACTGGGCCCATCCTCCCCGGGTTACACACCGTCTGATCTCACTGGGCCCATCCTCCCCGGGTTACACACCGTCTGATCTCACTGGGCCCATCCTCCCCGGGTTACACACTGCCTGATCTCACTGGGCCCATCCTCCCCGGGTTACACACTGCCTGATCTCACTGGGCCCATCCTCCCCGAGTTACACACTGTCTGATCTCACTGGGCCCATCCTCCCCGGGTTACACACTGTCTGATCTCACTGGGCCCATCCTCCCCGGGTTACACACTGTCTGATCTCACTGGGCCCATCCTCCCCGGGTTACACACTGCCTGATCTCACTGGGCCCATCCTCCCCGAGTTACACACTGTCTGATCTCACTGGGCCCATCCTCCCCGGGTTACACACTGTCTGATCTCACTGGGCCCATCCTCCCCGGGTTACACACTGTCTGATCTCACTGGGCCCATCCTCCCCGGGTTACACACTGTCTGATCTCACTGGGCCCATCCTCCCCGGGTTACACACTGTCTGATCTCACTGGGCCCATCCTCCCCGGGTTACACACTGTCTGATCTCACTGGGCCCATCCTCCCCGGGTTACACACTGTCTGATCTCACTGGGCCCATCCTCCCCGGGTTACACACTGTCTGATCACACTGGGCCCATCCTCCCCGGGTTACACACTGTCTGATCTCACTGGGCCCATCCTCCCCGGGTTACACACTGTCTGATCTCACTGGGCCCATCCTCCCCGGGTTACACACTGTCTGATCTCACTGGGCCCATCCTCCCCGGGTTACACACTGTCTGATCTCACTGGGCCCATCCTCCCCGGGTTACACACTGTCTGATCTCACTGGGCCCATCCTCCCCGGGTTACAGACTGTCTGATCTCACTGGGCCCATCCTCCCCGGGTTACACACGGTCTGATCTCACTGGGCCCATCCTCCCCGGGTTACACACTGTCTGATCTCACTGGGCCCATCCTCCCCGGGTTACACACTGTCTGATCTCACTGGGCCCATCCTCCCCGGGTTACACACTGTCTGATCTCACTGGGCCCATCCTCCCCGGGTTACACACTTTCTGATCTCACTGGGCCCATCCTCCCCGGGTTACACACTGTCTGATCTCACTGGGCCCATCCTCCCCGGGTTACACACTGTCTGATCTCACTGGGCCCATCCTCCCCGGGTTACACACTGTCTGATCTCACTGGGCCCATCCTCCCCGGGTTACACACTGTCTGATCTCACTGGGCCCACCCTCCCCGGGTTACACACTGTCTGATCTCACTGGGCCCACCCTCCCCGGGTTACACACTGTCTGATCTCACTGGGCCCATCCTCCCCGGGTTACACACTGTCTGATCTCACTGGGCCCATCCTCCCCGGGTTACACACTGTCTGATCTCACTGGGCCCATCCTCTCCGGGTTACACACTGTCTGATCTCACTGGGCCCATCCTCCCCGGGTTACACACTGTCTGATCTCACTGGGCCCATCCTCCCCGGGTTACACACGGTCTGATCTCACTGGGCCCATCCTCCCCGGGTTACACACGGTCTGATCTCACTGGGCCCATCCTCCCCGGGTTACACACTGTCTGATCTCACTGGGCCCATCCTCCCCGGGTTACACACTGTCTGATCTCACTGGGCCCATCCTCCCCGGGTTACACACTGTCTGATCTCACTGGGCCCATCCTCCCCGGGTTACACACTGTCTGATCTCACTGGGCCCATCCTCCCCCGGGTTACACACTGTCTGATCTCACTGGGCCCATCCTCCCCGGGTTACACACTGTCTGATCTCACTGGGCCCATCCTCCCCCGGGTTACACACTGTCTGATCTCACTGGGCCCATCCTCCCCGGGTTACACACTGTCTGATCTCACTGGGCCCATCCTCCCCGGGTTACACACTGCCTGATCTCACTGGGCCCATCCTCCCCGGGTTACACACTGTCTGATCTCAGTGGGCCCATCCTCCCCGGGTTACACACTGTCTGATCTCACTGGGCCCATCCTCCCCGGGTTACACACTGTCTGATCTCACTGGGTCCATCCTCCCCGGGTTACACACTGTCTGATTGATACGCTTATCAATTACTTCATAAAAGGTGATGAGTCGAAGAAGAGATGATGAGTCGAAAGAAGAGATGAATAAGGCTTTTATTAGCTAAGAAGAGACCATGCTTCTTCGTGAGTGACTGAACAAGTCTGAACGAAACCCACACAGTGGTGGGTGGAGTCAGCTGAGGCATGCCTCCATACACAGCGCCACCCAGAGGTGGCAATATACAATACAGTGGTTTACCACATTCACCCCTTGTTTAATGTGAAGTCCGGCGGGGTGAAGGGTACTACAAGTTAAGTCTATCAGGAGGCCTTGTCTGACGTCCTGATCGTCGTGGTGGCGGCGGTGGTGTTGCAGCATCCGACGTCGGGTCTGGTGTCTGGGTGGTTGGCGAAGATTCCTGGGGCTTTGGCATGCCGTCTGCAGGGGTTGGGTTGGGAGGGGTGGTGGGGGATAACAGTGGTAAGGGGGATAACGGTGGTAAGGGCGATAACGGTGGTAATTCAGGGGTACCCGAGGGTGCGAGATCTCGTATGGAGACCGTGTCCTCCCGCCCGTCTGGGTATGTCACCCAGGCATACTGGGGGTTGGCGTGTAGGAGGTGCACCCACTCGACCAGGGGGTCCGTTTTATGCGTCCTCACGTGCCTCCGCAGTAGGACGGGCCCAGGAGAAGTCAACCATGCCGGTAGCGAGGTTCCCGATGTAGACTTCCGGGGGAAAACGAACATTTTCTCATGAGGGGTCGCATTAGTGGCAGTACAAAGCAGTGACCGAATGGAGTGAAGCGCTGCAGGGAGGACCTCCTGCCAGCGGGAGGTCGGAAGGCCCTTAGATTTTAGTGCTAAGAGGACTGCCTTCCAAACCGTCGCGTTCTCCCTTTCCACCTGGCCGTTCGCCCGGGGGTTGTAACTGGTGGTCCTGCTCGTGGCGATACCTCTTGTTAGCAGGTACTGCCGAAGTTCGTCGCTCATGAACGATGAGCCCCTGTCGCTATGTATATAGCTGGGGAACCCGAACAGAGCGAAGATGTCATTCAGACACTTGATGACCGTGGTACTGGTCATGTCTGGGCAAGGGATGGCAAAGGGGAAACGGGAGTACTCATCAACTATGTTGAGGAAGTACACATTGCGGTCAGCGGAGGGGAGGGGCCCTTTAAAATCGACGCTCAGGCGTTCGAAGGGGCGGGTGGCCTTGATCAGGCTTGCTCTGTCCAGCCTATAGAAGTGCGGTTTGCACTCGGCGCAGATTTGGCAGCTCTTGGTCATGGTCCTGACCTCCTCGATGGAGTAGGGCAGGTTACGGGATTTGATAAAATGGAAAAACCTGGTGACCCCCGGGTGGCAGAGGTCATTGTGGAGGGACTGCAGCCTATCACTCTGCGCGTTGGCGCATGTACCACGTGATAGGGCATCTGGGGGCTCATTGAGTTTCCCTGGCCGATACAAGATATCATAATTGTAGGTGGAGAGTTCGATTCTCCACCTCAAGATCTTGTCGTTCTTGATTTTACCCCTCTGCTTATTATTAAACATAAAAGCTACTGAACGCTGGTCAGTGAGCAGGGTAAATCGTTTCCCGGCCAGGTAATGCCTCCAGTGACGCACCGCTTCTACAATAGCCTGGGCCTCCTTTTCGACGGAGGAGTGTCTCGTCTCGGGGCCCTGGAGGGTCCTTGAGAAAAAGGCCACGGGTCTGCCCGCCTGGTTAAGGGTCGCGGCTAGGGCGAAGTCGGAGGCATCGCTCTCCACTTGGAAGGGGATGGACTCATCCACCGCGTGCATTGCGGCCTTCGCGATATCGTTCTTGATAAGAGTGAAGGCTGCACACGCCTCTGGTGTCAGGGGGAAGGAGGTGGCTTTGATGAGGGGCCTGGCTTTGTCTGCATAGAGGGGCACCCACTGGGCGTAGTAGGAGAAAAACCCCAGGCATCTCTTCAGTGCTTTTTGGCAGTGGGGAAGGGGTAGCTCCATTAGGGGGCGCATTCTGTCGGGGTCGGGCCCGATGACTCCGTTCTCCACCACGCAGCCGAGGATGGCCAGGCGCTTGGTGTGAAACATACATTTTTCCTTATTGTACGTTAGGTTCAGCCATTGGGCCGTACGGAGGAAATTTGATAGATTAACGTCGTGGTCCTGCTGGTCGTGGCCGCAGATGGTGACGTTATCCAAATAGGGGAAGGTTGCCCGCAGCGCGTTCTGGTCAACCATTCGGTCCATCTCCCTTTGGAAGACCGAAACCCCGTTGGTGACGCCGAAGGGGACCCTAAGGAAGTGGTAGAGGCGGCCGTTTGCCTCGAAGGCAGTATACTGGCGGTCCTCATGGCGGATGGGCAGCTGGTGGTACGCTGACTTAAGGTCGATGGTGGAGAATACTTTGTATTGCGCAATCTGATTGACCATATCAGATATGCGAGGGAGGGGGTACGCGTCCAGCTGGGTGTACCGGTTTATGGTTTGGCTGTAGTCGATTACCATGCGGCGTTTTGCAGTGGTTTTAACGACTACAACCTGGGCTCGCCAGGGGCTAGTGCTACCTTCGATAATGCCCTCCTTCAAGAGCCGCTCCACCTCGGAGCTGATAAAAGCTCTGTCCCCGGCACTGTACCGCCTGCTTTTGGTAGCGATGGGTTTACAGTCGCGGGTGAGGTTAGCGAACAGGGGAGGGGGGGTGACTTTTAATGTGGAAAGGCTGCAGGTGGTTTGCAGCGGGCGATTTAAAAGTTGTTGGTTGCAGACTGTGAGTGGGGGGAGGGGTCCACCGTATGCTAGTGTGACACTCTTAAGGTGGCACTGAAAATCCAACCCTAGCAGGACGGCAGCGCAAAGACGGGGCAGGACTAGCAGTTTAAATTTTTGATATTCAGTGCCCCCTACTGACAGGGTCACCACACAGTAGCCGCTGATGTCCATTGACTGGGACTTGGACGCCATAGAAATGCGATGGTGCGTTGGCAGAATCGTGAGGGAGTGGCTACGTACCGTGTCGGGGTGGACGAAACTCTCTGTGCTCCCGCTGTCGATCAGGCAACTGGTGGCGCGGCCGTTTACCGCGATATCCATCATGGAGCTGGATAGATGGTGAGGGAGGGCTTGATCCAGCGTCACGGAGGCCAGTATGTGGCTTAGTGAGTCACTATAGTCATCCGCCGAGACGGTGGTCGGTTCCGGTGACGAAATGGCGGTTGAGTGCGTTGGATACGATGGCGGCGGATGCCATGCGGCCGGGGGTACACAAAATGGCGGATAAGATGGCTGCTCCCACGGCCCGCACGCTGCGCTGCTGGCTGGCTTCCCCTTGCAGGCGTTAGCGTAATGGCCTTTCTTCCCGCAGCCCGAGCAGGTAGCTGTCTTAGCTGGGCAGTGCGCTCTGGGATGTTTTAACTGGCCACAGAAATAGCATTTTTGGGCCTGGTTACTGGGCATCGAAGCAGTTCTTACCAGAGGCTGCTGTCTCGGTTGGGTCGCTGCAGCGGTTGGTGCCGGGGGCGGCGGTCCCGTGTCCCACGGTTTCGATTGCCATGTCTCGGCGCCGTTACGGGGGTATGCCTCGAGGTTTCGGTGGGTCTCCTCTAACGAGAGCGCAAGGGCAATGGCCGTCTTCAGGTCGGGTTCCTTGCTTTCTAGCAGTCTCTGCCGGGTGTGGTCTGACTGGAGGCCCCTGACGAAGGCATCACAGGCGAGTCCCTGCGCGTGCTCCACAGCCGTTACCGCTTTACAATCGCAGTCTCTGCAGAGTGCCAGTAGCGCCCGTGCAAATGCCCCTACCGATTCTCCCGGTTGCTGCCTGCGGGATCCCAAGAGGTGTCGGGCGTAAATTGTGTTCACTGGGCGCGTATATTGCCCTTTTAGTAGCTCGAGGGCCGCCACGTACGTATTAGAGTCCCGGATTAGCATATATACTTGATGGCTCACCTGGGCGGTCAAAATTTTCAGTTTGTGATCCTCCTCTGTAACCTGTGAGATTGCGAGGAAGGATTCAAAGCAGCTCAACCAGTGTTCAAACTTGGCTGATGCACCCACATCTTGAGGGTCGAGGTCCAGGCGTGGTGGTCTGAGGGCTCTCAGCAATGTCTGCTGTATCCGTTGCTGTTGTTGCTCCTCAGGTGTCGCCATTTAAATTTTAGCTAATAAAATTGATACGCTTATCAATTACTTCATAAAAGGTGATGAGTCGAAGAAGAGATGATGAGTCGAAAGAAGAGATGAATAAGGCTTTTATTAGCTAAGAAGAGACCATGCTTCTTCGTGAGTGACTGAACAAGTCTGAACGAAACCCACACAGTGGTGGGTGGAGTCAGCTGAGGCATGCCTCCATACACAGCGCCACCCAGAGGTGGCAATATACAATACAGTGGTTTACCACACTGATCTCACTGGGCCCATCCTCCCTGGGTTACACACTGTCTGATCTCACTGGGCCCATCCTTCCCGGGTTACACACTGTCTGATCTCACTGGGCCCATCCTTCCCGGGTTACACACTGTCTGATCTCACTGGGCCCATCCTCCCCGGGTTACACACTGTCTGATCTCACTGGGCCCATCCTCCCCGGGTTACACACTGTCTGATCTCAGTGGGCCCATCCTCCCCGGGTTACACACTGCCTGATCTCACTGGGCCCATCCTCCCCGGGTTACACACTGTCTGATCTCACTGGGCCCATCCTCCCCGGGTTACACACTGTCTGATCTCACTGGGCCCATCCTCCCCGGGTTACACACTGTCTGATCTCACTGGGCCCATCCTCCCCGGGTTACACACTGTCTGATCTCAGTGGGCCCATCCTCCCCGGGTTACACACTGTCTGATCACACTGGGCCCATCCTCCCCGGGTTACACACTGTCTGATCTCACTGGGCCCATCCTCCCCGGGTTACACACTGTCTGATCTCACTGGGCCCATCCTCCCCGGGTTACACACTGTCTGATCTCAGTGGGCCCATCCTCCCCAGGTTACACACTGTCTGATCTCACTGGGCCCATCCTCCCCAGGTTACACACTGTCTGATCTCACTGGGCCCATCCCCCCCGGGTTACACACTGTCTGATCTCACTGGGCCCATCCTCCCCGGGTTACACACTGTCTGATCTCACTGGGCCCATCCTCCCCGGGTTACACACTGTCTGATCTCACTGGGCCCATCCTCCCCAGGTTACACACTGTCTGATCTCACTGGGCCCATCCTCCCCGGGTTACACACTGTCTGATCTCACTGGGCCCATCCTCCCCGGGTTACACACTGTCTGATCTCACTGGGCCCATCCTCCCCGGGTTACACACTGTCTGATCTCACTGGGCCCATCCTCCCCGGGTTACACACTGTCTGATCTCACTGGGCCCATCCTCCCCGGGTTACACACGGTCTGATCTCACTGGGCCCATCCTCCCCGGGTTACACACGGTCTGATCTCACTGGGCCCATCCTCCCCAGGTTACACACTGTCTGATCTCACTGGGCCCATCCTCCCCGGGTTACACACTGTCTGATCTCACTGGGCCCATCCTCCCCGGGTTACACACTGTCTGATCTCACTGGGCCCATCCTCCCCGGGTTACACACGGTCTGATCTCACTGGGCCCATCCTCCCCGGGTTACACACTGATCTCACTGGGCCCATCCTCCCCGGGTTACACACTGTCTGATCTCACTGGGCCCATCCTCCCCGGGTTACACACTGTCTGATCTCACTGGGCCCATCCTCCCCAGGTTACACACTGTCTGATCTCACTGGGCCCATCCTCCCCGGGTTACACACTGTCTGATCTCACTGGGCCCATCCTCCCCGGGTTACACAATAATACAATGCAATACAAATCGCTTTATTGGCATGATAAGGTACATCTTATGTTGCCAAAGCATCAAAATACATTTATGGTTGAACACATAAACGCGGTTCCATTCATAGTGTATAAACAGGTATATCCCTGAGTTTATAAATATATTTTCGCCTTGTTTATATATATTCTTGTCTTAGTTTACTGGTTGTCCCTCTGTTCATGGCAAGCTGTAACATAGTGTGCCGCCAGTGTTACACAGCTTCTCTCCTCCCCCAGTAGGAATGGGAGTTTTTGGTTGTCAGTCAGATTTCTGAATTCAGGGCATATTTGTGAGAATTTTTGATAGAAATTCTCTCTGATGCCCTGATATTTTCCACAGGCTGTGAGGAAGTGCATCTCTGTCTCAACTACTCCCTGACTGCAGTGAGAGCATATCCTGTCTTCTCTTGGCAGCCTGGTCTGCCTGTGTCTGCCTTTTTCGATCGCTAGGCTATGTTCGCTAAGTCTGTACCTTGTCAAGGTTCTTCTCAGTTTGTTATCCTTTACCATGGTCAGGTAATCAGCTATGTTGTATTGTCTGTTTAGGGCCAAGTAGCAATTGAGTTTGCTTTGGGTTTTTGTTGTTTCTGCCCAATATGACAGATATTTTTCCTTTTGCTTAGCGACGATTGTGTTGGGTCGAATTCTTTGTGTTACCCTGTCACTGTCCTGGGGCTGGTTATTGTTAGTATTGTTAGACACACTGTCTGATCTCACTGGGCCCATCCTCCCCGGGTTACACACTGTCTGATCTCACTGGGCCCCACACTCCGACCCAAGATTGCCTGAGAGGCCGGCGCTGCTGTAAATGCCGGAGATTCTCTGATCTACACTCACCGCACCATCCGCCGCTCCTCAGTCCCGCCGCCATTTTATCTCCTTCCTCAAACCGGAGCCTCATCCAGGGACTGCGAGCAGCACCGAGCATGCGTACTGCGGCCACACAGCGCGCGCTTAAAGCCTCTCACGGAGTCCGTCTCTTCTATTGGCTGCGACTAGTAGATTGACAGCTTGCACCCACCAATCGCAGCCCGCAACGCCTCGGTGTCCGGTTGAAAGATCGACGTCAGCGCCGGGGTCACGTGGCTCCTGATCGGCCGTTCAACCGCCACAGCGCGCGGGTGACGTCATAGCCCAGGTCCTCCTTCCCCAGATGGCCGCCGCTGCTGCTGCTGCTCGCTCTCGCTCTCGCTCTCGCTCTCCCTCTCCCTCTCCCTCTCCCTCTCCCTCTCCCTCTCCCCCGCTGGGCGGGCTCCTCTCTAACTCTGTTCCTTCGGGCTGCGGCTTTTATAGCAGCCGCCGGCCCAGCCGAACCTTCTGATTGGCTGAAAACCCGCAAATCTCTGCCTCTGATTGGCGCGTTTTTCAATCCGTTCCAACCTCGGACACCAACGAAAAAGGCGGCTTATCGAATAAGAGCTCGTCTGTGAATCAGACTCGTTATTGTTAAAGTGATGGCCCTCTGTGGGACTGAATATTAACCAGTTATTACAATCATTGCATCTGTGGGACTGAACAATGATTATTATTGTTAAAATTATTGCATCTGTGGGATTGAATAATAATCATTATTGTTAAAATCATTGCATCTGTGGGACTGAATATTAACCAGTTATTAAAATCATTGCATCTGTGGGACTGAATAATAATCATTATTGTTAAAATCATTGCATCTGTGGGATTGAATAATCATTTTAATTAAAATTATAGCGTCTGTGGGACTGAATAATCATTAAAATGGCATCTGTGAGACTGAATAATTCATTATTAAATTTGAATTATGGCAAATTGATCCTTTAAAATTACTGGTTCCTGAATTGACAGATTTAATTTCATTTTAGCTTTTCAGCGACCCGCTTATAAATGAGTGCTTTGTACAAAACAGGGCAGTGACAATGCATCATTTTGTTATATATTTGTTAAATTTCAATCTATTTTAAATTAACGACATACTGTATTACAAAAACACAACAGCAAAATCTGAACATACGACAAAAAAATGAAAGTGAGGGTCAAATAAAGAAAGGATGATAAAACATTTTTTTAAAGAGTTTCATTCTTTATGCTGTCCATATTTCAAATGTCATTAGTCAAATGAAAATAAATAGTCCCTTCTGGATCTCGTGAGTTAGCCTTTGGGTTGAGTTTTTAAGGTGGGAGGAACGAGAGGCTTTATTTGCAGCTGGTGTATTTGGTGACTGCTTTCGTCCCCTCCGAGACGGCGTGCTTGGCCAGTTCCCCCGGGCAGCAGGAGGCGGACGGCGGTCTGGATCTCCCGGGAGGAGATGGTCTGGCATTTGGTGTAATGGATCAGGCGGGAGGCCTCGCAGGACTCTGAGTGATTGATAGGGAATAAGGCGGACGTCAACCCTTTATATCAGAGGGGAGAAGAAGCTCTCCTGGTTTACCCTTACTGAAGTGCCAAACAACGGTCTGAAGCCAAGAGGTTAAGGCTTATAACTCAAGGCTTTATATTAAGTAAGACCATAACATAATATTAACACAGGGCAACCATCATTCATCACCGACCCAGCCCTTATGAGTACAACCCAGCTCTTATAAGTAAGACTCACACCAATCCAGAGGGGCCGGGCTAGGGAAGAGTGTGGTAAACCACTGTTTGTATTCCTGTTTGTCCTGTTTGTATTCCACTGTGTACATGCCTGGACATGCCTCGGCTGACTCCTCCCACAGGTCCTAGTATAAAGGTGACTGCTCCCCAGCCCTTTGTATTTCTGGACCGGTCGACCACGCGAGGCAGACCTCCATTCTGTTGTTAATAAAAGCCTTTAGTTACTCTTCTAACTCTCAGTCTTTTATGAGTAATTGATAGCGCATCAAAGAGCATTAGTGATTACACCTGTAAAACATTCCAGACATTAACAAGTACAACACAACAGCCAATACAAATGCCAGAACACAAATGCCAGAACACAGAGTTATTTCATCACATTCACCCCCTGCTATAGATTCAGTCTGTCAGGAGGTCTAATAGTCCTCTGGGAATGACGTATCTCTTGCTGAGGCTCCTCCCAGGGTACTAACTCTGGTTCATTCAAAGTCCCAGAATGATAAGTGTTTTCCACACTGAGAGTTTGTGTCTCTAAAGGTCCAATACCATGATTAAAAACTCTACTCTCAGAGTCAAACTCTTTTTGAGCTCCAGCAGGTGCAAGATCTTTAATAGAGACCGTATCCTCTCGCCCATCCGGATATTGAATGTACACATACTGGGGATTAGCATGGAGGAGTTGTACTTCCTCCACCAGTGGATCAGCCTTGTGGCCTCTCACATGTCTGCGCAACAGCACAGGGCCCGTGGTCATCAACCATGTGGGTAACGATACTCCATTGGTAGCTTTTCTTGGAAAGCTAAACATCCTTTCATGAGGGGTGGCATTCGTCGCTGTACACAAAAGAGACCTTATGGAATGCAGCACGTCTGGCAGGACATCCTGCCAGCGAGAGGTCGGCAGGCCTCGCGACTTCAGAGACAGTATGATAGCCTTTCACACTGTCGCATTTTCTTTCTCGACCTGCCCATTACCACGAGGGTTATAGCTGGTAGTTCTACTCGTTGCAATCCCTTTCGATAGCAAAAACTGTCGCAATTCTTCACTCATAAAGGCAGAACCCCTATCACTATGTATATAGTTAGGCATGCCAAACAAAGAAAACAGTTGGCAGAGGCATTTAATTACAACAGCACTGGTCACATCCGGACAGGGGATAACAAAAGGGAACCGAGAGTACTCGTCTATAATATTAAGAAAATAGACATTACGGTCGCTCGATGGAAGGGGACCTTTAAAATCGAGACTCAAACGCTCAAATGGTCGAGTTGCTTTAATAAGATGAGCTGGCTCGGACGGCTTATAGAAGCGGGGTTTGCATTCAGCACAAACACGACAGGTTCTGGTCATTGTCCGGACCTCCTCAATAGAGTAGTGTAGATTGTGAGACTTAATGAAGTGGTTCATTCTGGTAACCCCAGGGTGGCAGAGTGCGTCGTGGAGACTTTGAAGCTTATCTATACCCAGACTAGCACATACTCCTCGTGACAAAGCATCCGATGGCTCATTGAATACTCCAGGCCTGTACTGAATATCATAGTCATATGTTGACAGTTCTATTCGCCATCTTAAAATCTTATCATTTTTGATCTTGCCTCTCTGCTTAGTATTGAACATAAAGGCCACAAATCGCTGGTCAGTAATGAACGTAAAACGTCGGCCAGCGAGATAATGCCTCCAATACCTGGCTGCTTCAATAATTGCCTGTGCCTCCTTTTCCACTGAAGAATGTCGAATTTCTGGTCCTTGCAATGTACGAGAGAAGAAAGCTACTGGTCTACCAGCTTGGTTAAGAGTTGCTGCCAATGCAAAATCAGATGCATCACTTTCCACTTGAAAAGGGATCTTCTCATCCACGGCACATACCACTGCCTTCTCAATGTCCCGTTTGATATTAAAAAAAGCCTCCTGAGCTTCCACCGACAGTGGTAAAGACGTCGACTTAATAAGAGGTCGGACTTTATCTGAGTAGTTAGCCACCCACTGGGCATAGTACGAGAAGAATCCCAGACACCTTCTTAAAGCTTTTACAGTGTGAGGTAAAGGTAATTCCTTAAGTGGGCGTTGTGGCGTACCGATCACAGAAAGGACACAATCCGCTTTTCGGTCCGCAGACTATAAATCAGGCGTTATGCCTTTAAGAAGGATCACACCTTTAAGAAACTCGATCTGCAACATAGTTAAGCCCAGAGCGGGGGAGGAGCAGTCGAAGCTGTGGACTGATGAAAGGCAGTCGGACTTGGTGTAGTCTCTGACGCCATTTTTGTGTTCAAAATGCAGTCTCAACAATTAAACCTTTTCTGTTGAACCTCTCCGAGTTCAGTATTTTTTGCTAGGAGTACGTAGACTCCTACATTGGTGACCCCGATGCTCAGGACGACTCCTAAGCGTAACCATGGCTGACACAAACGCAGTTTCTGTGAAGCTGCCGGAGTTCTGGGAGAACCTAGCCACCACCTGGTTCCTTCAAGCCGAATCGCAATTCCGACTCCGCAGCATCACCGCCGACGCAATGATGTACGACTACCTCCTCACCTCCCTGGGCAGCTCCACAATCACGAAAGTCTGGACAACACTACAAAACCCTTCGGAGGAAGGCAAGTACGCACATCTCAAGGCCGCGCTCCTTAAAAAATTCACAGCCTCCCAATTTTTGCGCAACTGCCACCTCCTCGACCTCCCGGGCCTCGGTGACTCCACGCCGTCAGACTTGCTCTCACACATGCTTGCTCTGACCGACGAGAAACCGCCTGGCTCCCTCTTCCACACGCTCTTTATCCGCCAACTACCTCCCAGCATCCGCCCGGCGATTGTGGCGTCCAGCCTCACGGACCTCGAGGCCCTGGCCGACGAAGCCGATAAGCTCCTGTCCGCCGGCTCCAACCACGCCGTCACCCCCGACCTGGCCTCCGCAGCGTCGGCGCGCGCTCCACCCTCTATCGCGTGGCCACACAGCTCGGCCACGAGGCCCCCACGTCCCCCAAGCCCTCCGACCCAGGGCTACTGCTACTTCCATACCCGGTTCGGCGCACGGGCACGCCGCTGCAGCCATCCCTGCACGTTTCCTACCGGCCTACACGATGGCCGTGGGGCAAGCAGGCGCACTGCTGTACGTTACGGACAGCGCCTCCGGACGCAGTTTCCTGTGCGACACGGGCGCGCAGCGCAGCATCAACCCCGCGTCCGCCCTCGAGATCCAGCGAGGTGGCCGCGGCCCTGCGCTGGCTGTCGCCAATGGCACCGACATCCGGACGTATGGCACCCGCACCGTCACCATCGACCTCGCAGGCCGCCGCTACCACTGGGAGTTTATCACCGCCAAGGTGCTCTCCCCGCTCCTCGGTGCGGATTTCCTGTGCGCCCACGGCCTGTTGGTCGACATGCCTCGGCGCCGCTTCGTGGACATGAACACCATGTCACCTATCCCGGGCGCTATGGCCCCCTCCCAACCCGCCGAAATGGCGTGGCAGTGCCGCGCCCGCTCAACGGACAACTACTCAGCACTCCTGGCTGAGTTCCCAGCCCTCACCAACCCGACCTTCTCCGCGCAAGTTGCTAAGCACGGGGTAGAACACTTCATCCCCACCACAGGCACACCGGTGTATGCCCACGCCCGCAGGCTGGACCCGGCCAAGCTGGAGATTGCGCGGGCTGAGTTCACCACAATGGAACCGCTCGGCATCATCCGCCGCTCCAACAGCGCCTGGGCCTCCCCACTCCACATCGTCACCAAACCCGATGGGGGATGGCGCCCCTGCGGGGACTACTGGCGCCTAAACGACGCCACCACGCCGGATCGGTACCCCATACCGCACAGTCAAGACTTCTTGGCTAGACTGGCCGGCCGCTCAGTCTTCTCCAAAGTCGACCTGGTGCGCGGTTACCATCAGGTACAAGTCCACCCCACGGACGTTCCCAAGACGGCCATAATCACCCCTTTGGGTTATTAGAGTTCCTCCGAATGCCCTTCGGCCTCAAAAACACGGCCCAGGCCTTCCAGCGGCCCATGGACTCGGTCCTCCGGGACCTGAAGTTCCTCTTTGTCTACCTGGATGACATCCTGGTAGCTAGTTCCTCCAAGCAGGAACACATCAAGCACCTCCGCACCCTGTTCCAGCGGTCAGTGAGCACGGGCTCATCATCAGCCCAGCCAAGTGCCAATTCGGCCTCAGCAGGATCGAATTCCTTGGCCACCACATCACGCAGGACAGAGCCATTCCCCTGCCCGCCAAGGTGCAAGCCGTCCAGCAGTTCCCCCGGCCCACCACCATCAAAGGCCTCCAGGGGTTCTTGGGGATGATCAACTTTTACAACCGCTTCATTCCCGGAGCGGCCTCCCTCATGCGGCCCCTATACGAAGCCCTCCGGGGTAAGAAAGACAGAATGGCGATCGAGTGGTCGGCGGACATGTTGACCGCTTTCGACTCGACCAAAAAGGCGCTCGCCGACGCCACCATGCTCGCTCACCCACAGCCCAACGCCAGGGTGGCCCTCACCGCGGACGCCTCCGACCACGCGGTCGGAGCTGTGGACTGATGAAAGGCAGTCGGACTTGGTGTAGTCTCTGACGCCATTTTTGTGTTCAACATGCAGTCTCAACAATTAAACCTTTTCTGTTGAACCTCTCCGAGTTCAGTATTTTTTGCTAGGAGTACGTAGACTCCTACAGCGTAATCTTTCAGGATCCAGCCCAATTACCCCATTCTCCACAACGCAACCAAGAATACACAAATGTGTAGTATTGAAGGCACACTTGTTTTCGTTGTAGGTCAGGTTTAACCTCTTTGCAGTCTCTAGGAACTTCGTGAGATTTTGATCATGCTCCCATTGGTCGCGCCCACAGATAGTAACATTGTCCAGGTACGGGAATGTTGCTTCCAATGCGTATTCATCCACCATATGATCCATCTCCCGTTGGAAGATGGATACCCCATTCGTCACTCCAAAGGGCGCCCTAAGGAATTGGTATAGGTGCCCATTATCTTCGAAGGCCGTATAAGGTCGGTCTTCTATTTTAATGGGGAGTTGATGGTAGGCAAACTTTAAATCAATGGTGGAGAACACGCGGTACTGAGCTATCTGGTTCACCATCTCAGAAATACGAGACAAAGGATAGGCGTCTAATTGGGTATACAAGTTTATAGTCCGGCTATAATCGACCACAAGTCTTTTCTTTTCATTAGTTTTAACCACCACCACCTGGACACGCCACGGGCTATTACTGTGTTCGATGATTCCCTCCCATTGAAGCCTTTCCACTTCCTCTTTTATAAATTTTTTATCTTCTGAACTATACCGTCGACTCTTAGTCGCTATAGGTCTACAATTAGGAGCAAGGTTCATGAACAAAGAAGGCGGACTTATTTTTAAAGTAGAAAGGCCGTAGACTGTGAGCGGAGGCTGGGATCCACCATACTTAAGGGTGACGCTCTCATGCTGACACTGGAAGTCCAAGCCTAAAATTAAGTTCACACACAACTGAGGTAATATGAGGAGTTTAAAGTCCTTATACTCCGTATCCTGAACGGTCAATGTGACTTTACAATATCCAGTTACCTCCGAAGTAAGGGACTTAGACGCCATCACGATTTCACTTCGAGTAGGATACACCTTCAATGAACAGGAGTTAACAAGGTTGGGGTGTATAAAACTTTCAGTACTGCCACAGTCTATCAAACACCCAGTAGGACGACCATTAATCTTGATGTCCATCATAGATTTCGACAAGGAACTCGGTATGGGCTGGTCAACCGTAACCGAGGCAACAGCAGAGAAAACATCGGGTACAGGATTACCCTTACACACTTTACTAAAATGTCCCTGTTTCTTACATTTAAAACAGGTAGCCTCTCTGGCTGGGCATCGTTGCCTGGGATGTTTAGGTTGGCCACAAAAGTAACACTTAGGCCCATGGGGTACAGCCGCAACAATAGGATTAAGTGGAGGCTCCTTTGGTGTTATGGATGCCTCCATACTCGGAGCACACGAAGCTGAAAGAGACGCATGGGCTGATGCATACACTTCTAAATTCTTCTGGGCTACCTCTAATGATCGAGCAGTAGCGACGACCGTTTTTAAAACTAACGAGTCATTCTCGAGAAGTCTCTGTCTAATATAATTAGATCGGAGACCAGATATGAAAGAATCGCGGATGGCTTCTTCCTGATACACTATGGCAGAGACAGCCTTGTAGTTGCAATCCTTAGCCAAAGCCTTAAGGTCCTGCAGGAAATCGTCCAGAGATTCCTCGGGTAATTGCCTGCGAGTAGACAAAAGATACCTGGCGTATACTTCGTTGACCGACTTAAGGTACTGGGCTTTAAGGGCTGCCAGGGCCTCTTCATAAGTAGTAATATCTTCAATTATGAAGTAAGTTTGATGACTTACCAAGTTGGTTAAAAGACCCAACTTGTTAACCGCCGGATCAGTGAATGATGCGATGAAGTGTTCAAAACATCGAAGCCAATGCGTAAATTTCTTCGACGCATCTGCCGAATGGGGATCGATATCCAAACGCTCTGGTTTCAATAATCAATCCATCTTCCAAAAGTTGTTACTTAATAAAATTGAAGTGCCGAACAATGGTCTGAATCCAAGAGGTTGAGGCTTAAAACTCAAGACTTTTATTAAGTAAGAGCAGAACATAATATTAACACAGGGCAACCATCATTCATCACCGACCCAGCCCTTATGAGTAAAACCCAGCTCTTATAAGTAAGACTCCCACCAATCCAAAGGATCCAGAGGGGCACTCTTTTGGTTGAAACAAACATAAACAAATAGACTGTAACTAATAAAACTTTAAATAAACCTTAACAAATCAAATTCAAATTTGGTTGTCCAAATCAATTATGCACTCCAGTCCCCGCGGCGCCCACCGGTCGCGGAAATACTCGAGCGTGCCGGCGGACACCGCGTGCTCCATCTCCAGGGCCACACAGGCGCGAACATGGCCGTGGAAGAGAGGCAGGCAATCCGGCTGGACGACCCCCTCGACCGCCCGCTGCCTGGACCAATTGATGGCTTTTTTAGCCAGGCCCAGGAGCAGACCCACAAGGAGGTCCTCCAACCTGCCCGCTCCCCTCCGCACCGGGTGACCGTAGATCAAGAGCGTGGGACTGAAGTGCAACCAAAAATCGAGGAGCAGCCCCTTCAAGTAATGGAAGAGAGGCTGCAACCTCTCACACTCCGTATATATATGAAAAACAGACTCCTCCAGGCCGCAGAAAAAACAGGCGGCCTGGGAGTCCGTGAACCTATTAAAAAATATATTGCACGGGACTGCTCCATGCAACACCCTCCAGGCCAAGTCCCCAATAGAACAAGGGAGGACTCCCGCATAGAGAGCACTCCATTGGGGACCCCCGCCTCCGCCGGAAGGCAAGACGGCACGCCAAGGTGTGTCCGGACGGCAGGCGAAGATGGCAAAGTGGAGAGTGTGCACGAGCAGCCCGTACAGGAAACACCTCAGTGTGGAATGAAAAGGCACGGAGGGTATTTCCTCGAGACAGCTCAAGTTGTGAGGCGCCGAATCCCGAGGGGAGTTTCGGGGCCGGGCGCCGATGAGGAATTCAGTCCGAATGGGGGAAAGCTTGGACGGGATTGCCCCACGTGCTTGAGCCGCCTCGATACACCTTGTGGCGCCGGGGCGCAGTGTCGCTTTCATCGACTCGATGGCTTTGACCGCGAGCTGGACGTTGGCCCAAGACATGCGCCGCGCCAACTCCTCCGGTGCCATCCAGCCCGCTCCTCCACCATCGAGCAGATCCCCGACTCTGGTCACCTTGCCAGGCACAGCCCTGCCCTCCGCCAGCCGCCTGAACCCGCGGTCGTGGAGGTGCGGATTCCTGAGCAGCGGCTCCCGAAGGACAGCCGCCATTCCTGACGGGGGAGAGCTCCGCCTGGAAGCGACGTAGTTCCAAACCCATAGCAGTTCCTGGTAAAAGACAGGCAGCTCCTGCAGGCTGGCACGCGTGCCGCCCACTTTCACAAACAGGAGCTGCATGTCGTAATTGAGGCCGTGCAGCTGGCGGAAAAAATACGTCGCCAGCGCACACCATCTCGGAGGATTCTCGACGTACAGGTATCTCAGCAGCGTCTGAAGATGGAAAGTCACAGCCTGGGTGCGAAGGCACACCAGCGTCTGACCACCCTCCCTAAGCAGGAGACTCAGAACCGCGGCAGAGACCCAGTGCTTCCTTTTGTCCCAGAAGAAGTCGATGAGCTTCTTCTGCATCTTGGCGACAAACGCAGGGGGAGGGATCAAAGTGACCAACCGGTACCACAACATGGCGGCCACCAGCTGGTTTATGACCAGCGCTCAACCCCTGTAGGACAACACTCGGAGCAGTCCTGTCCAGCGTCCTAAGCGAGTGGTGACTTTGGCCTCCAACTCTTGCCAGTTCGCCGGCCAGGCGTCCTTGGCAGGGCTAAGGTTCGGATCAGCCACAATCCTATTGAATGGCGGAGCAGGCCCGAGGGGCCGTATGGTCTACTTCTGCTCCTACTTCTTATGTTCTTATGTTCTTTTTCTCTTCACATATCTATAAAAGCTTTTACAGTCAGTTTTTATGTTCCCTGTGATGTGCCTCAATTATTCCGAGACTCGAAGTTAGCAGAACAAAAGTAAGGCTTTTATTAACTCAGAACATAACACGTAAAATAGAGAGATGTCTACCTTCAGGAGGCTGATGCCGGACTGAAGTTAGATTACAAAGGAGCCAGGTATGGGCGGAGCCCTGCACACAACCAGTTCCAGCACATTCCAATACATAATACATGAGGACTGGGGGAAGGGAAAAGACACAGAAAGCAGGCAGTTACAAGACACAGAAAACAGGCAGTGATGAATGGAATATATTTCATCACATTCACCCCTTCTATAGATTTAGTCTGTTTGGGGGTTTGATAGCCCTCTGCGACCGACGTGGCTGTTGTGGTGCCGTGGGTGTCGGCTGGGTGTCCCCGGTAGCCTCCTGGGTCTCTGCCGGGGGTGCCGCCGGGGTTGTTGAAGGGGTAGTTGGTGGGGGTGCCGTTGGTCGATGTTCTTCCGGGGGTGATGAAAGAATAGTGGGTGGGTAAGGGTTGCTGTGATCGTCGTCGCTGCTATTGCCGTGGTTGTTGTTGATGCCGGCTGGGGCGACGTCTTTTATGGACACGGTGTCCTCCCTTCCGTCGGCGTGCCGGTCATATGCGTATTGGGGGTTGGCGTGGAGTAGGTGTACTGGCTCCACGAGAGGGTCCGTCTTGTGGCCCCTCACATGCCTTCGCACGAGTACCGGACCTGGGGTGGAGAGCCATGACGGCATGGATACGCCTGAGGTGGATTTCCGAGGAAAGACAAACATTCGTTCATGAGGCGTGGCATTAGTGGCCGTACACAATAGCGACCGTATCGAATGGAGCACATCCGAGAGGACTTCCTGCCAGCGGGAGATAGGGAGGCCCTTGGTCCTTAGAGCTAGAGTGACTGCTTTCCACACTGTCCCGTTCTCTCGCTCCACCTGGCCGTTACCCCGGGGGTTGTAGCTGGTGGTACGGCTCATGGCGATCCCCTTGGACAGCATGTACTGGCGTAGCTCTTCACTCATGAAGGACGCCCCCCTATCCGTGTGGATATAGCTCGGCATACCGAACAGGCAGAACAGGCTGTTGAGGCATTTAATGACCGTGGCACTGGTCATGTCTGGGCAGGGGAAGGCGAATGGGAAACGGGAGTATTCGTCCACAATGTTCAGGAAGTAAACATTGCGGTCGACGGACGGGAGGGGGCCCTTGAAATCTAAGCTGAGCCGCTCGAAGGGCCGTGTAGCTTTGATTAAGTGGGCTCTATCTGGGCGGTAGAACCGAGGCTTGCACTCAGCGCAAGTGCGGCAGTTCCTGGTCAGAGACCGAACTTCCTCAATCGAGTAGGGTAAGTTACGGGACTTTATGAAGTGGAACAGCCGCGTGACCCCTGGGTGGCAGAGGTCGTTGTGGAGGGTCTGTAGCCGATCTTCGGTGGCGCTGGCACACATCCCTCGTGAGAGGGCGTCAGGGGATTCGTTAAGGGCCCCTGGCCGGTAAATGATGTCGTACTCGAAAGTGGAGAGCTCGATCCGCCACCTAAGAATCTTATCATTTTTAATCTTCCCCCTCTGTTTATTGTTGAACATAAACGCTACCGATCGCTGGTCGGTAAGTAGGGTGAAGCGTTTGCCGGCTAGATAGTGGCGCCAGTGGCGCACTGCCTCCACGATGGCTTGGGCCTCCTTTTCCACGGAGGAGTGTCTGATCTCGGGGCCTTGGAGGGTCCTCGAGAAGAAAGCTACGGGCCGCCCCGCCTGGTTGAGGGTGGCCGCCAAGGCGAAGTCGGACGCATCACTTTCCACTTGAAATGGAGTGTTCTCGTCCACTGCCTGTAGCGTGGCCCGCTCAATATCCTGCTTAATGCTTTTGAAGGCGGCGTGGGCCTCAGCAGAGAGCGGAAAAGAGGATGCTTTCAAGAGGGGGTGGGCTTTGTCGGAGTAGTTGGGGACCCATTGGGAATAGTAAGAAAATAACCCCAGGCACCTTTTCAGGGCTTTGGGAGTGTTGGGCAGGGGCAGCTCCCGTAGGGGGCGCAATCGGTCGGGGTCTGGTCCGATTTCCCCATTCTCCACCACGCTGCCCAGTATGCAGAGGCGCATGGTGTTGAAAACGCACTTGTCCTCGTTATAGGTGAGGTTGAGTTTTTGTGCGGTTTTCAGGAACCTCTCGAGGTTCGAGTCGTGATCCTGCTGGTTGTGACCGCAGATGGTGACGTTGTCGAGGTAGGGGAAGGTTGCCTGCAAGTGGTGGTCATCGACCATGCGATCCATCTCCCTCTGAAAGACCGAGACCCCGTTCGTCACCCCAAAGGGGACTCTGAGGAATTGGTAGAGGCGTCCGTTCGCCTCGAAGGCGGTGTACGGGCGGTCCTCTGGTCTGATAGGGAGCTGGTGGTACGCTGACTTGAGGTCGATGGTGGAGAACACCCGGTATTGGGCGATTTGGTTCACCATTTCTGATATGCGGGGTAGCGGGTAGGCGTCTAGTAGGGTGTACCTGTTGATCGTTTGACTATAGTCGATCACCATCCGTTTCTTCTCGCTACCCCTTACCACTACCACTTGGGCGCGCCACGGGCTGTTGCTGTGTTTAATAATGCGCTCTTTCAGGAGCCTGTCTACCTCGGTCGCGATAAACCGCCTGTCCTCCCAGCTGTACCTCCTGCTTTTGGTTGCTATTGGCCGGCAGTTAGGGGTAAGGTTCGCGAATAGCGAAGGCGGCTTTACCTTCAGGGTAGCCAGACCACACACTGTGAGGGGCGGCTGGGACCCACCGTACTTGAGCGTGATGCTTTGGTGGTTGCACTGGAAATCCAAACCCAAGATCACGCTCGCACATAGATTCTTCATGATTAATACTTTAAAATTATCATACACAGTTCCGTTAACGCACAATTGTACCGTGCAGTAACCCAGAATGGTCGATGTCTGGGTTTTATCGGCCATAGAGATGGTACCCTGAGCAGGGACCACCTTTAGGGAGAGTTGTTGTGCCAGTTCAGGGTGGATAAAACTCTCCGTGCTTCCACTGTCAATTAAGCATTTAACCCGGCACCCGTTTACCTCGATGTCCACCATTGATTTGGATAGCGGATGCGGCCTGGTCTGGTCCACTGTGACCGATGCCACTGTAGGGCCCTGATCGAGACAAGATGGCGTCCACGCTGTCTGCTCATAAGATGGCGGACCCCACGAGGTCGGGCAAGATGGCGTCCAAGATGGCTGCTCCCACGGCGCACACGCGGCGGTGGCGGGTTTTCCGGCGGTTGGTTTTCCGGCGGGGTTCCCTCTGCACACCTTCCCGAAGTGCCCCTTCTTACCGCACTTAAAGCAGGTGGTGCCTTTCGCCGGGCACAGGTTTCTGGTGTGCTTTGGCTGCCTGCAGAAGTAGCAGTTGGGTCCTTGACGCGTCGCGGCTGTCGTAGGGCTTCTGGGGGGAGAGCTGGGCCCCGCCGGTGTCGGGCTGCCGGGCGGGGAAGATGCCTTCCAAGATGGCGGCGCCCTCGGCGCACACGTGGCGGCGTGGGCGGCGCGGGCTGAAGAGTAGGCGTCCGAGTTTCTCTGGGCCATCTCCAGGGACCGCGCGGTGTCCGCAGCCTGTTTCAGGTCCAACCCCGTTTTTTCCAGCAGTCTTTGCCGGATGTGAGTGGAGCTGAGGCCTGTGATAAAGGCATCGCGAACAAGCTCGTCGGTGTACACTGCGGCTTTTACATCTCGGCACTTACAGTCCTTGCCAAGCTTTTTCAGGATGCTTAGGAACTCCTCCACCGATTCCCCAGGTCGCTGTGCGCGAGTAGCGAGTAGATGCCTAGCATACACCTCATTCGTAGGCTGCTGGTAATGCGCCTTTAAGGTGTTGCAGGCGGCCAGGTACGTATCGGCGTCTTGGATGAGGGGGTAAACCCGGTGGCTTACCCAATTCCGTAGCATTCCGAGTCTCATCTTCGCAGTGTCCGTAGCGTCTTTGACGGCTGCGGAATTGTCCAGGAAGAATTCCATACAGTCAAACCAGTGTCCGAAGCGTGCTGATGCGTCCGGAGCATGTTGATCCAAATCCAAACGTTCGGGTTTCAGGAGTTGATCCATAGTGTTGAAAATTGAGTTAATAAAATTGATGTGCCTCAATTATTCCGAGACTCGAAGTTAGCAGAACAAAAGTAAGGCTTTTATTAACTCAGAACATAACACGTAAAATAGAGAGATGTCTACCTTCAGGAGGCTGATGCCGGACTGAAGTTAGATTACAAAGGAGCCAGGTATGGGCGGAGCCCTGCACACAACCAGTTCCAGCACATTCCAATACATAATACATGAGGACTGGGGGAAGGGAAAAGACACAGAAAGCAGGCAGTTACAAGACACAGAAAACAGGCAGTGATGAATGGAATATATTTCATCACACCCTGCAAGCTTACTCTCATATTCTATTTTCCCCTTCTTAATTAATCCCTTTGTGCTCCTTTGTTGAATCCTAAACTGCTCCCAATCCTCAGGTTTACTGCTTTTTCTGGCCAATTTATATGTCCTCTCCTTGGATCTTATGCTATCCCTAATTTCCCTTGTTAGCCACGGTTGAGTCACCTTTTTTGTTTTATTTTTATGCCAAACTGGGATGAACAAATTCTGTAGTTCATCCATGCGGTCTTTGAATGTTTGCCATTGCCTATCCACCATCAACCCTTTGAGTGACATTCCCCAATCAATGCTACCCAACTCGTTCCTCAGACCATCGTAGTTTCCTTTATTTAAATTTAGGACCCTAGTCTCTGAGTCAACAATTTCATTCTCCATCTTAATTAAGAATTCGATCATATTATGATCACTCCGACCCAAGGGGCCTCGTACAACAAGATTGCTAATTAATCCTTTCTCGTTACATAATACCCAGTCTAAGATGGCCTGATCGCTGGTTGGTTCCTCGACATATTGGTCCAGGAAACCATCCTGTAAACATAAGAACATAAGAAATAGGAGCAGGAGTAGGCCATACGGCCCCTCGGGCCTGCTCCGCCATTCAATAGGATCATGGCTGATCTGAATCTAGACTCACGTCCACTTCCCTGCCCTCTCCCCGTAACCCCTAATTCCCTTATCTGCTAGGAAAATGTCTATCTCCATTTTAAATTTATTTAATGTTGCAGCTTCCACAGCTCTCTGGGGTAGCAAATTCCATAGATTTACTACCCTCTGAGTGAAGAGGTTTCTCCTCATCTCAGTTTTGAAAGGGCAGCCCCTTATTCTAAGATTATGCCCCCTAGTTCTAGTCTCACCCATCAGTGGAAACATCCTCACCGTATCCACCCAATCACGCCCCCTCACAATCTTATATGTTTCGATAAGATCGCCTCTCATTCTTCTGAACTCCAATGAGTAGAGTCCCAACCTACTCAACCTTTCCTCATCCGTCAACCCCCTCATCTCTGGAATCAACCGAGTGAACCTTCTCTGAACCGCCTCGAGAGCAAGTATATCTTTTCTTAAATATGGAAACCAAAACTGCATGCAGTATTCCAGGTGTGGCCTCACCAATACCCTGTGTAACTGCAGCAAGACTTCCCTGCTTTTATACTCCATCCCCCTTGCAATAAAAGCCACGATTCCATTGGCCTTCCTGATCACCTGCTGCACCTGCATACTAACCTTCTGTGTATCATGCACCAGGACCCCAGATCCCTTTGTACTGTAGCACTTTGCAGTTTCTCTCCATTTAGATAATAACTTGCTCTTTGATTTTTCCTGCCAAAGTGCATAACCTCGCACTTTCCAACATTATATTCCATCTGCCAAATCTCTGGCCACTCACTTAGCCTGTCTATGTCCTTTTGCAGGTTTTTTATGTCCTCCTCACTCACTGCTTTCCCTCCCATCTTTGTATCATCGGCAAACTTGGATATGTTGCACTCGGTCCCTTCCTCCAAATCGTTAATATAGATTGTAAAGAGTTGGGGTCCCAGCACTGATCCCTGTGGAACACCACTAGTTACTGATTGCCAGCCCGAGAATGAACCATTTATCCCAACTCTCTGTTTTCTGTTAGATAGCCAATCTTCCACCCATGCCAGCATATTACCCCCAATCCTGTAATTTTTTATCTTGATCAGTAATCTTTTGTGTGGCAACTTGTCAAATGCCTTTTGGAAATCCAAATGCACTACATCCACTGGTTCCCCTTTATCCACCCTGTATGTTACATCCTCAAAGAATTCGAGCAAATTTGTCAAACATGACTTCCCCTTCGTAAAACCATGCTGACTCTGTCCTATTAAATTATGTTTATCCAAATGCTCTGTTACTGTTTCCTTAATAATGGACTCCAACATTTTGCCAACCACAGATGTTAGGCTAACTGGTCTATAGTTTCCAGCTTTTTGTCTACTTCCCTTCTTAAATAAGGGTGTTACATTAGCAGTTTTCCAATCTGCCGGGACCTTTCCTGAGTCCAGGGAGTTCTGGAAAATGATCACCAATGCATCCACAATCCCTACCGCCACTTATCTCAAGACCCTAGGATGTAGGCCATCAGGTCCGGGGGATTTATCCGCCTTAAGTCCCATTATTTTACTGAGTACCATCTCATTAGTGATTTTAATCGTGTTTAGCTCCTCCGCCCGCCCCCCCCCATTGCCCCCTGTTTGTCCAGTGTTGGGATATTTTTAGTGTCCTCTACTGTAAAGACTGATACAAAATATTTGTTCAGCATCTTTGCCATCTCCATGTTCCCCACCACTAGTTTCCCGGTCCCATCCTCTAAGGGACCAACGTTCACTTTAGCCACCCTTTTTCTTTTTATATAGCTGTAGAAACTCTTGCTATCTGTTTTTATATTTTTTGCTAGTTTACTTTCATAATCTATCTTCCCTTTCTTAATTAATCTTTTAGTTATTGTTTGCTGGCTTTTAAATGTTTCCCAATCTTCTATCCTCCCACTAGATTTGGCTAATTTATATGCCCTTGTTTTCAGTCGGATACTATCCTTTATTACTTTACTAAGCCACGGATGGCTGTCTTTTCTTTTACTCCCCTTTTTTCTCAGTGGAATATATTTATCTTGAAAGATGTGAAATAGCTCCTTGAATGTAGACCACTGCTCTTGTACCGTCTTACACTTTAATCTGTTTTCCCAGTCCACTTTAGTCAATTCTACTCTCATACCTTCATAGTCTCCTTTATTTAAGCTTAGTACGCTGGTTTGAGATCCAACTCTCTCACCCTCAAACTGAATTTGGAATTCAACCATATTATGGTCACTCATTCCAAGGGGATCCTTTACTAGGACATTTTTTATTAATCCTGTCTCATTACACAGGACCACATCTAAGATTGCCTGCCCCCTGGTTGGTTCAGTTACATACTGCTCAGGGAACCCGTCCCTAATACACTCTAGGAACTCTTCCTCAATGCTGCCCTGCCCAATTTGATTAGTCCAGTCAATATGAAAGTTAAAATCCCCCATGAATATAGCTGTTCCCTTATTACAAGCCCCAACTATTTCCTGATTTATCCTCCGACCAACAGAGTTGCAACTGTTAGGAGGCCTACAGACTACGCCCACTAGTGACTTTTTCCCCTTATTATTCCTTATCTCCACCCAAACTGTTTCACTATCCTGATCCTTTGACCCAATATCATTTCTGACTATTGCAGTGATTCCATCCTTGATTAACATAGCAACCCCACCTCCCTTTCCTTCCTGTCTGTCCTTCCTAATTGTCAAATACCCTTGTATGTTTAGTTCCCAGTCATGATTATCTTGCAGCCATGTTTCCGTAATGGCCACCAGATCATACCCATGTGTAGTTATTTGCACCGTCAACTCGTCAATTTTGTTACGAATGCTGCGTGCATTCAGATAAAGAACTTTCAAATATGTTTTCTGACAATTTATTCCTGCTTTTACCCCTTTTACTACTTTACCTTTATCATTATTCATTCTGTCCCTTCCTGACACGCTCTGGTTTTTAATTCCCCCACTGCTACCTTGCTCTATTGCCTTCTCCACTGTCATTTTTATTTTTCGCTCTCTTCAAACCTCCCCCCACTAATTAGTTTAAAGCCCTCTCTACAGCCCTAGTTATTCGATTCGCCAGGATTCTAGTCCCAGCACTGGCCAAGTGAAGTCCGTCCCAACGGAACAGCTCTCTCCTGTCCCAGTGCTGATGCCAGTGTCCCAGGAAGCAAAACCCATTTCTCCCACACCAGTCTTTGAGCCACGCATTTAAGTCTCTAATTTTATTTACCCTAGCCAAATTTGCACGTGGCTCAGGTAGTAATCCAGAGATTATTACCCTTGTGGTTCTGCTTTTTAATTTGGCCCCAAGCTGCTCAAACTCCCTCAGCAGAACCTCCTTCCTTGTCCTATCTATGTTGTTGGTACCAACATGGACCACGACAACTGGATCCTCCCCCTCCCACTCCAAGTTTCTCTCCAGCCCAGAGGAGATGTCCTTAACCCTGGCACCGGGCAGGCAACACAGCCTTCGGGACTCTCGCTCTCAGCTGCAAAGAACTCTATCTATCCCCCTAACGATACTATCCCCTACCACTACAACATTTCTTTTAACTCCCCCCACTTGAATGGCCCCCCGCTCCACGGTGCTGTGGCCAGGTTGCTCATCCTCCCCGCAGTCCCTGTTCCCATCCCCACAGGGAGCAAGAGCCTCAAACCTGTTGGACAAGAGCAAGGGCTGCGGCTCCTCCAACACTACCTCCTGGATCCCCGTACCTGCCTCACTTCTAGTCACACCATCCTGACCCTGGCCATGGACTACATCTGAATTAATCAATCTAATTGGTGTGACTCCCTCCTGATACACAGAGTCCAGGTAACTCTCCCCCTCCCTGATGTGTCTCAGTGTTTGAAGCTCGGACTCCAGCTCTTCAACACGGAGCTGGAATTCCTCGAGCAGCCAACACTTACTGCAAATGTGATCACCGTGAGCATCAATGGCATCCACCAGCTCCCACATATTGCAGCAGCAACACATCACCTGATCTCCCATTCTATGTAATTAATTAAATTTATTAATATTATTTTTAAATACCCTCTGCTCTAGATGATGAATATCACACCTTAGAAACTATAAACCACAGAGTTTAAGCTTAAAAAAGAGAGAAATACTTACCAACCAGTCACTTACCCGCTTTCTGGTGACGTCACACTTGGATTACTTTTTACCTCTCTCCTTCTCTCCGAATTCTGAGTTCGGAGACTGGTAAACCTTACCTGGGACTCTGGGGCCTTTTATAGCCCCGCTCTGCCGCTCGAGATTCCCGCCGACGCTGGTAGGCCTTACCTGGTCTCTGGAGCCTTTTATAGCCTCGCTCTGCCGCTCGAGTTTCCCGCCGACGCTCTGAGGCCTTACCTGGTCTCTGGGGCCTTTTATAGCCCCGCTGCCGCTCGAGATTCCCGCCGATGCTGTGAGGCCTTACCTGGGTCTCTGGAGCCTTTTATAGCCCCGCTGCCGCTCGAGATTCCCGCCGACGCTGTGAGGCCTTACCTGGTCTCTGGGGTCTTTTATAGCCCCGCTCTGCCGCTCGAGATTCCCACCGACGCTGTGAGGCCTCACCTGGGTCTCTGGGGCCTTTTATAGCCCCGCTCTACCGCTCAAGTTTCCCGCCGACGCTGTGAGGCCTTACCTGGTCTCTGGGGCCTTTTATAGCCCCGCTCTGCCGCTCGAGATTCCCGCCGACGCTGTGAGGCCTTACCTGGTCTCTGGGGCCTTTTATAGCCCCGCTCTGCCGCTCGAGATTCCCGCCGACGCTATGAGGCCTTACCTGGTCTCTGGAGCCTTTTATAGCCTCGCTCTGCCACTCGAGATTCCCGCCGACGCTCTGAGGCCTTACCTGGTCTCTGGGGCCTTTTATAGCCTCGCTCTGCCGCTCGAGATTCCCGCCGACGCTGGTAGGCCTTACCTGGTCTCTGGGGCCTTTTATAGCCCGGCTGCTGCCGCTGAAATTCCCGCCGACGCTATGAGGCCTTACCTGGTCTCTCGGGCCTTTTATAGCCTCGCTCTACCGCTCCAGGAATTCCTCCTCCACAGTAGAGGACATGAGAGGGGGGAGGAAGTCCCTTTAAATGTGGAGGGGGGTGGGTGTCCATTTAAATGTGAAGGGGTTGGGTGTCCCTTTAAATGTGGAGGGGGTGGGTGTCCCTTTAAATGTGGAGGGGGTGGGTGTCCCTTTAAATGTGGAGGGGGGTGGGTGTCTCTTTAAATGTGGAGGGGGTCGGTGTCCCTTTAAATGTGGAGGGGCGGAGACGCGCATGCTCATTCGGCCTCACCACAACACCAGACTGCCAGTGCGCCTGCGCGTGGCCTCCGGGAAGCAGTCGGAAGGCCGGGCACGGGGAAGAGGTGGAATCAGCGGCCGGGGTAAAGTGTTGGGGAATCGATTTAAATCGAGGTGACGGGGGAGCGGAGAGCGAGATTATAAAGTAAAAGACGAGAAAAACCAAACCTGAGAGTCGGGCGGACACCGAACGGAGCGGATTGAACCGCGCGGGGGGGCGGAGTGAGCCGGAGCAACGTGTTGTGACTGACGGGAGCGCGGACCAATAGGAAGAGGGCTGAGCTGGGAGGACTGAACTGGGCGGCCTGGTCCTCCAACCAATGGCGGCGCGGCCAGGGGGCGGTACCTTCCTCCCCGGCGCTGAGGCTGGGGCCCGATTGTGACGTCGCCAGAGGAAGAGACCCAATCAGGTGGATAGAGGCCGGCCCGGCCTGTGACTGACGGGAGCTCTGACCAATAGGACGAGGGCTGAGGTGGGAGGACAGAACTGGGCGGCCGGGTCCTCCAACCAATGGCGGCGCGGCTAGGGGGCTGGGCCTCCTCTCCAGCTCAGGTGCGCTGGGGCCGGTTGTGACGCGCTGTCCCCAGGTGAGAGCAGCTCAGTCAGCACAGAGCTGGGGCTGGAATCTGGGAGAGGGGCCGCAGGCAGCACAGAGCTGGGGCTGGAATCTGGGAGAGAGGCCGCAGGCAGCACAGAGCTGGGGCTGGAATCTGGGAGGGGGGCCGCAGGCAGCACAGAGCTGGGGCTGGAATCTGGGAGAAGGGCCGCAGGCAGCACAGAGCTGGGGCTGGAATCTGGGAGAGGGGCCGCAGGCAGCGGGCCTGGCAAAGGGGCAGAAGCTTCACAATACAAGCTTCTCTCTAAAGTGCGATTATTATTATTCTTGTTTTTCCTCTTTTTTTAACCTTGCGGTGGCGCACGCCGATCCAACCGACCACTGGGCGTTGCGTGCTGGCGTCAGCGCGTAATCGGCGGGGGTGATTGACGCGACGCGCCCGCCAATCAGCAACGCGGAAAACGCCGGGCGGACTGACGGTCCTCCAACCCATGGCGGCGCGGGAGGGAGGGGGGCGGGACCTCGGTGGGCTGCGCGCGCTGCTTTCATTGTCTGCAGGAGCTGTTAAAGGGAAGGGGAGGAGGGGGTGGAAAAAACCCAGCTTGAGTGTTTATTCCTTTACATTACCTTTATTGCAAGGCTGTTCATCACCTGCATTCATTTAAAAATAAGTGAACCTTTTCTCTTTTATCCAGAACAAAGAGCCCTGGTGCTGTGAACATTTTGGTGGGCAGCCACTTTTAAAGGGACAAAGACCAGCATTCTTCCTCCACACTCACAAGAGAGAGAGAGAGTATTTGTGGTGGGTGAGAGGGTGGGGGGGGGTGAGTCAAAGGGGACTGCGGCCCCTTTTCAACAAAAAATTATTGCTTGGCCATTTAAAGGGGAATGGTGCCCCCCCCCCCAGGTATTTAAAGGGGCAGTGCCTCTCTCTGTATCATGTAAGAGCAAGGAGGTTCTGCTTGAACTGTACAAAAACACCAGTTAGGCCACCGGGTAGAGTGCTGGGTGCAGTTCTGCTCGCCCCATTGCAGGAAAGATGTGACTGAGCTCGAGACGGGAGATTTACGAGGATGTAGCCAGGACTAGAGAATTTCAGCTGCAAGGAAAGATTGAATACATAGAAACATAGAAGATAATCTACATCCTAGGGTACTTAAGGAAGTGGCCCGAGAAATAGTAGATGCATTGCTGGTCATCTTCCAAAATTCGATAGACTCTGGAACAGTACCCATGGATTGGTGGGTAGCTAATGTTACCCCACTATTCAAAAAAGGTGGTAGAGAAAAAACAGGGAATTACAGACCGGTAAGCCTGACATCGGTAGTGGGGAAAATGCTAGAGTCCATTATAAAAGATGTAATAGCAGAGCACTTGGAAAACAGTGACCGGATCGGACAAAGTCAACATGGATTTACAAAAGGTAAATCGTGCTTGACTAATCTACTGGAATTTTTTGAGGATGTAACTGGTAAAATAGATAAGGGAGAGCCACTGGATCTGGTGTATTTGGACTTTCAGAAGGCTTTCAATAAGGTCCCGCATAAGAGATAGAAACATAGAAGATAGGAGCAGGAGTAGGCCATTCGGCCCCTCGAGCCTGCTCCGCCATTCAATGCGATCATGGCTGATCATCCAAATTCAGTACCCGGTCCCTGCTTTCTCCCCATACCCCTTGATCCCTTTAGCCTTAAGAAATATATCCAACTCCTTCTTGAATATATTTAATGAATTGGCCTCTACTTTCTTCTGTGGTAGAGAATTCCACAGGTTCACCACTCTCTGGGTGAAGAAATTCCTCCTCATTTCTGTCCTAAAAGGCCTACCCCCTTATCCTTAGACTGTGACCCCTGGTTCTGGATTCCCCGACCATCGGGAACATCCTCCCTGCATCCAGTCTGTCCAGTCCTGCCAGAATTTTATAAGTTTCAGTGAGATCCCCTCTCATTCTTCTAAACTCCAGCGAGTACAAGCCCAATCGACCCAATCTCTCCTCATACATCATTCCTGCCATCCCAGGTATCAGCCTGGTGAATCTTGGCTGGACCCCTTCCATGGCAAGAATATCCTTCCTCAGATAAGGCGACCAAAACTGCACACAAGGACCGATCCCTGCGGTACCCCACTAGTCACTGCCTGCCACTCGGAAAAAGACCCGTTTATTCCAACTCTTTGCTTTCTATCTGCCAACCAGTTCTCTATCCAAGTCAATACCTTGCCCCCCAATCCCATGTGCCTTAACTTTACACGCTAATCTCTTATGTGGGACCTTAGACAGAAATAGACAGTTTCCTAGAAGTAAAGGGTTATGGGGAGCGGGCAGGAATTTGGACATGAGTCTAGGTTCGGATCGGTCATGGCCCTGTGGGTAGCGGAGCGGGCCCAGGGGCCATGTAGCCTGATCCTGCTCCTATTTCGTGTGTCTAATTCTGTTAGATTCAGGAGATGGTTCAGTGATAGTAGATTGGCGGTTAGGATCAGATCAGCCATGATCTTATTGAATGGCGGAGCAGACTCGAGGGGCCGATTGGCCTACTCCTGCTCCTATTTCTTATGTTCTGAAAGTCCAAATACACCACATCCACTGGTTCGCCCTTATCTATTTTACTAGTTACATCCTCAAAAAATTCCAGTAGATTAGTCGAGCACGATTTACCTGTTGTAAATCCATGTTGACTTTGTCCGATCCTGTCACTGTTTTCCAAGTGCTCTGCGATTACATCTTTTATAATGGACTCTAGCATTTTCCCCACTACCGATGTCAGGCTTACCGGTCTGTAATTCCCCGTTTTCTCTCTACCGCCTTTTTTGAATAGTGGGGTAACATTAGCTACCCTCCAATCCATGGGTACTGTTCCAGATTCCATCGAAAACCCAGCAGCTTCTCCTCCATCTCCACTCCAGCTCAAACTGCTGCAACAAAAAGACCTACACAGGCGGCCAGGGACCGACTTCCATCAGCCTGCAATAAAACTCTTCCCCACAGCCGCTGACGAATGGCGGCAGCAGCACCCACAATTCCCTGCGCCCCAGAAACCACTCTATCTAACGTGCTGATTTCCCCGCTGAGAATGCGCATGCTCCCCGGGGCCGTGGGCCATTCTGGGAGCCTGGCTCCTGTCCTTTGTCCTGAGTCGGACTTGGTGGAACCGGCTGAAGAAACCGGGAAGCGGCGGCTCATGGGATTGGAATAAACGGGTCTTTTTCCGAGTGGCAGGCAGTGACTAGTGGGGTACCGCAGGATTCAGTCCTTGGACCCCAGCTATTCACAATATATATTAATGATCTAGACGAGGGAACTAGATGTAATATCTCCAAGTTTGCAGACGACACAAAGCTGGGTGGGCGTGTGTGCTGTGAGGAGGATGCCGAGAAACTCCAGTATGATTTGGACAGGTTGGGTGATTGGGCAGAAGCATGGCAGATACAATATAACGTGGATAAATGCGAGGTTATCCACTTTGGTGTCAAAAACAGGAAGGCAGATTATTATCTGAATGGCAATAGATTGGGAGAAGGGGAAGTGCAACGAGACTTGTGTCCTTGTGCACCAGTCGCTGAAGGTAAGCATGCAGGTGCAGCAGGTGGTTCAGAAGGCAAATGGTATGTTGGCCTTCGTAGCGAGAGGGTTTGAGTACAGGAACAAGGATGTCTTGCTGCAGTTGTACAGGGCCTTGGTGAGTCCACATCTTGAGTATTGTGTGCAGTTTTGGTCGCCTTATCTGAGGAAAGATTTTAGCGAAGATTCACCAGGCTGATACCTGGGATGGCAGGAATGATGTATGAGGAGAGATTGGGTCGATTGGGCTTGTACTTGCTGGAGTTTAGAAGAATGAGAGGGGATCTCATTGAAACTTATAAAATTCTAACAGGACTACACAGATTAGATGCAGGAAGGATGTTCCCGATGGTCAGGGAGTCCAGAACCAGGGGTCACAGTCTAAGGATAAGAGGTAGGCCATTTAGGACAGAGATGAGGAGGAATTTCTTCACCCAGAGAGTGGTGAACCTGTGGAATTCTCTACCACAGAAGGCAGTAGAGGCCAATTCATTAAATATATTCAAGAAGGAGTTGGATATATTTCTTGAGGCTAAAGGGATCAAGGGATATGGGGAGAAGGCAGGGACAGGGTACTGAATTTGGATGATCAGCCATGATCTCATTGAATGGCGGAGCAGGCTCGAGGGGCCGAATGGCCCACTCCTGCTCCTACCTTCTATGTTTCTATGTGTCCCCAGGTATTTACAGGGGCAGTGCCTCTTTCTGTATCATGTAAGAGCAGGGAGGTTCTGCTTGAACTTTACAAAAACACCAGTTAGATCACCGCGTGCAGTTCTGGTCGTCCCCATTGCAGGAAAGATGTGACTGTGCTCGAGACGGGAGATTTACGAGGATGTTGCCAGGACTAGAGAATTTCAGCTGGAAGGAAAGATTGAATACATAGAAACATAGAAGATAGGAGCAAGAGTAGGCCATTCGGCCCCTCGAGCCTGCTCCGCCATTCAATGTGATCATGGCTGATCATCCAAATTCGGTACCCTGTCCCTACTTTCTCCCCATATCCCTTGATCCCTTTAGCCTTAAGAAATATATCCAACTCCTTCTTGAATATATTTAATGAATTGGCCTCCACCGCCTTCTGTGGTAGAGAATTCCACAGGTTCACCACTCTCTGGGTGAAGAAATTCCTCCTCCTCTCAGTCCTAAATGGCTTACCCCTTATCCTTAGACTGTGACCCCTGGTTCTGGACTCCCCCGCCATCGGGAACATCCTTCCTGCATCTAGTCTGTCTAGTCCTGTTAGAATTTTATAAGTTTCAATGAGATCCCCTCTCATTCTTCTAAACTCCAGCAAGTATAAGCCCAACCGACCCAACCTCTGCTCATATCACAGAAATCACAGAATCACAGAAACCCCACAGTGCAGATAGAGGCCATTTCGGCCCATCGAGCCTGCACCGACACATATCCCACCCGATCCCCGTAACCCCTACACCAACACATATCCCACCCTATCCCCGTAACCCCACATATTTAATCCCCCTAACACTAAGGGTCAATTTATCATAGCCAATCAACCTAACCCGCACATCTTTGGACATGTCAGTGCCTCTCTATTTCTGTATCGTGTAAGAGCAGGGAGGTTCTGCTTGAACTGTACAAAACACCAGTTAGGCCACCGGCTAGAGTGCTGCGTGCAGTTCTGGTCGCCCCATTGCAGGAAAGATGTGACTGCTCGAGACAGGAGATTTACGAGGATGTTGCCAGGACTAGAGAATTTCAGCTACCAGGAAAGATTGGAGAGGCTGGGGTTGTTTTCTTTGGAACAGAGGCGGCTGAGGGGAGACCTGATTGAGGTGTATAAAATAATGAGCGGCCGAGAGAGAGTGGATAGGAAGGACTTATTTCCCTTAGCAGACAGATCAATAACCAGGGGGCAGAGAATTAAAGTAATTGGTCGGAAGTTTTGAGGGGAACTTTCTTCACCCAGAGGGTGGTGGGCGTCTGGAACTCACTGCCTGAAAGGGTGGTCGAGGCAGAAACCCTCATCACATTTAAAAAGTACTTGGATATGCACCTGAAGTGCTGTAACCTACAGGGCTACGGACCGAGAGCTGGAAAGTGGGATTAGGGGGGAGAGCTCTTTGTCGGCCGGCACGGACGTGATGGGCCGAATGGCCTCCTTCTGTGCTGTAAATTTCTATAATTCTATGAATTGTAGTTAAAGGGACAGACACCCCACAAACTCTGTTCCCGAGCCACTGACTCCATCCCTCTCCCTAACATTTGTCTGAGGCCGAACATAGAAACATAGAAGATAGGAGCATTCGGCCCCTCGAGCCTGCTCCGCCATTCAATGAGATCATGGCTGATCATCCAAATTCAGTACCCGGTCCCTGCCTTCTCCCCATCTCCCTTGATCCCTTTAGCCTTAAGAAATATATCTAACTCCTTCTTGAATATATTTAATGAATTGGCCTCTACTGCCTTCTGTGGTAGAGAATTCCACAGGTTCACCACTCTCTGGGTGAAGAAATTCCTCCTCATCTCAGTCCTAAATGGCTTACCCCTTATTCTTTGACTGTGACCCCTGGTTCTGGACTCCCCCGCCATTGGGAACATCCTTCCTGCATCTAGTCTGTCCAGTCCTGTTAGAACTTTATAAGTTTCAATGAGATCCCCTCTCATTCTTCTAAGCTCTAGCGAATATAAGCCTAATCGACCCAATCTCTCCTCATATATGTCATTCCTGCCATCCCAGGTATCAGTCTGGTGAATCTTCGCTGCACTTTCTCCATGGCAAGAACCTCCTTCCTCAGATAAGGCGACCAAAACTGCACACAATACTCAAGATGTGGTCTCACCAAGGCCCTGTACAACTGCAGCAAGACATCCTTGTTCCTGTACTCAAACCCTCTCGCTATGAAGGCCAACATACCATTTGCCTTCTTAACTGCCTGCTGCACCTGCATGCTTACCTTTAGCGACTGGTGCACAAGGACACCCAGGTCTCATTGCACTTCCCCTTTTCCCAATCTATTGCCATTCAAATAATAATCTGCCTTCCTGTTTTTGACACCCAAGTGGATAATCTCGCATTTATCCACATTATACTGCATCTGCCCAATCACCCAACCTGTCCAAATCATACTGGAGTTTCTCGGCATCCTCCTCACAGCACACACGCCCACCCAGCTTTGTGTCGTCTGCAAACTTGGAGATATTACATCTAGTTCCCTTGTCTAGATCATTAATATATATTGTGAATAGCTGGGGTCCAAGGACCGATCCCTGCAGTACCCCACTAGTCACTGCCTGCCACTCGGAAAAAGACCCGTTTATTCCAACTCTTTGCTTTCTGTCTGCCAACCAGTTCTCTATCCAAGTCAGTACCTGAAATGAAGAGTAGATTGCCTTTCAAAAGCTAGGCTTTATTAACCTTAAAAAACCAGCAGCACATCTTAAGCACCCAGTCTCAACCAAAACTGTGGAGAACTGAATGTAAGATGGCCACCACAGGTCACATGACATCAACTAACCAATAGGCTTACAGCATATATCTCAAGGCAGGAAAACAGGCAACCAATTACAATGCTTCTTATAAAACAAGAATAATCACCACATTCACCCCTCCCTTTAAAATATACTTCAACCTAGGTAGCCTTTATAATTTACAATTAGTTATTTATGGCTAAAACAATACATTTATAATGTTTCAACAATTTTAAAATTTTACTATCAAATTATTTTAAAAGTCCATTTTTAATCGGTCGACCGGATATCTTGTTCGTGTCGACCTTCTTAACCTTGGTGAAGTTCCTTGCCCTCCCACACCAGGAGACACAGAAATATCTTCTGCAGGGAGGCTATCAATATCCCGATTATCAACAGTTTCCGGATTAGAAGTCCCATTAGAAGGTAAACTGGGAGGGTCATGAACATCCATCGGGGGCAGACTAAGAGAATTGTAAGTGTTTGCAATAGGATTGGAAATATTCATAGTATCTGTGACGACATCAACATTATCTGAATTATGACTATTGTTAATGTCCTCAGAAGAGGGCTGGCCACCACAAGGAGCTAAGTCTTTAACTGAAACCGTACTTTCTTTCCCATCTTGGAATCGAATGTGAGCATATTGGGAATTTGCCTCCAATAGCTCCACCTCCTCCACTAAAGGATCATACTTTGACAGTCTAACATGGCGTCAGAGCAGCACAGGTTCTTGCATAGTAAGCCATGAAGGTACCGAATATCCCGTAGTGGATCTCCGCGGATAGTTAAAGAGCCTTTCATGGGGGGTCACATTAGTAGCCGTTGAAAGCAATGATCTAATGGAATGCAGGGCATCAGGCAGTACCATTTCTCACTGTGTATTCTTAAGGTTCCGGGATGTCAAAGCCAACATAACTGCCTTCCAGATCACCCCATTGTATCGTTCGCATTGTCCATTACCCTGGGGATTATACGGGGTAGTTCTGCTAGTAGAAATTCCCCGACTCTGGAGGTATTCCTTCAACTGGGAAGACATAAAAGAACTTCCCTGATCCGAATGGATATACGCAGGCATCCCAAAGATGACAAAAAGTTGAGTCAGACATTTGATAACTGTAGCAGCTGATACATCTGCACAAGGAAAAGCAAAAGGGAACCTTGAAAACTCATCCACAACAGTAAATTTATATCGATTCTGAGTCGTTGAAGGAAGAGGCCCCTTAAAATCAACGCTCAGACGTTCAAAGGGAGAAGTAGCCTTTATAAGATGAGCTCGTTGAGGCTTAAAGAAATTCGGTTTACACCGAGCACAGACAGAGCATAACGAAGTCATCCGCTTGACGTCTTCAACTGAAAAGGGCAAATTCTTACTGCGTACGAAGTGTATCATCCTCGTAACGCCAGGATGGCACAAAGCATTATGAAGATTAATAAGCGTATCTCCGTGAATCACAGAACAATAAGCCCTCGACAGCGCATCAGCGGCAACATTATCCTTCCCCGGACGATAAACTATATCGAAATGGTAGCATGCCAACTCAATCCTCCACCTCATTATTTTATCATTCTTAATCTTTCCAAAATGTTTGACATCAAACATGAAGGACACAGATTTTTGGTCAGTTACTAACGTAAAATGTCGCCCAGATAAATAATGTCTCCATTTACGCAGTGCTTCTACTATTGCGTACGCCTCTTTCTCTGTTGATGAATGTCTCTTCTCACTATTGTTCAGAGTACGTGAGAAAAAGGCCACAGGTCTTCCATTTTGGTTCAGAGTAGCCCCAATTGCAAAATCGGAAGCGTCCGTCTCAGTCACAAAGGGAACCTGCTCATCAATAGAATGCACAACTGCTCCAAGGATATCCTTTTTAAGATTATCAAAACACATCCTGGCCTCCCATGATAGAGGATATGTCGTAACCCGAATAAGGGGCCGGATCTTCTGCGAGAAGTTTGCAATCCAATTAGAATAATAAGAAAACAGTCCAACAACTCGTTGCAAAGCCTATCGGTGGTCGCAGCCGTTCTGGATCTGGTTTAATCTTGTTTCCCGAGATAATATACCCCAGTAAATTTACCTCGGTGGTCGAAAAGATACACTTCTCTTTATTGAAAGTTAAGCCAACTTTTTCCGCAGCTTGAAGGAATCTTTCTAAATTAAAATCATGCTCCACCCTTGATTTACCACACACCGTGATGTCATCTAAATATGAAAAGGTGGCAGAGAGAGAGTTATCACTTATAAAATCATCCATTGTCCGTTGAAAACAGGCGACACCGTTAGTAACACCAAATGGTACTTGGCAAAACTGATACAGCTTTCCGCCAGCCTCAAAGGCCGTATATGGTTGGTCCCTCTTAACGATAGGAATCTGATGATAAGCACTCTTTAGGTCAATAGTGCTAAAAACCTTATATTGAGATACTTTATTGATAAGCTCATCAATCTTAGGCAGGGGGTACGCATCTAATTGAGTATACCTGTTAATAGTTTGAGAGTAGTCTATCACCATTCGCTTCTTATGTCTCTCATTAGTGTTGACAACTACCTGTGCCCGCCAGGGCGAAAAACTAGGTTCAATGATTCCTTCCGATAAAAGACGTTGAACTTCAGAATTAATAAATTCTTTATCCTGACTGCTATACCTTCTTGACTTGGTAGCAATTGGCTTACAGTCCGGCATCAAATTGGAAAAAAGTGATAATGGAGAAATGGATAAAGAAGTTAATCCACAAATAGACAAAGGTGGCTTAGTTCCTCCAAAAGAAAGACTGAGAGACTCATGTAATTGAAGCACATCATGACCAATCAAAATATCCGCACAGAGATTAGGCAGAACAGATAGGCGTATATCAGTATGAGGAATTACCTAGGAGAATTAATTTCACAAGGCAACAACCAGCTACTTGTGAGGTGAGAGTCGTCTGAGCCATACACACCTGATAGGTAACAGGTGAAATTTTCAAACGCTTCTCCCTCACAAACTGAAGACTTATAAAGCTCTCAGTACTGCCCATATCTATAAGGGCCTTCACTTCTAACCCATTAACTTGGGCCATAACTATAGCTTTGTTTAGGCCATGGGCAAAGGCGGCAGAAACTGATGCAATAAACGCCCTATCTAAAGGCTGAATGGTCGCAGAGGAGGCAACCGATTTGCAAACACGTGCATAATGACCTCCCTTGCCGCATTTACTACACACAGCCTCCCGGGCAGGGCACTTCAGACGGGGGTGCCGGGTGTTCCCACAAAAATAACACTTCTGAATCCTAGAGGCAACAGCTGCCGAAGTAGAAACTGTTTCGGAATCTAGTAAACCACTCCTATTAAGTCCACATAATTCCTTTTCATCCGGAACTGCCGAAACCACGGTCGCAGGCCGATCAAAAAGAGCATAAGAATCCGAACTTCTCTGAGCCAAATCCAATGTAGAGGCTTGCTCAAAAGCACTCTTGAGATCCAAGGCCTTATTTTCTAATAACCGCTGATGAATTGATCTAGACAGTAATCCATTAATAAATGCATCCCATACCGACTCTTCCTTATATTCTTCTGCAGACACGGCCTTATAATTACAGTTAGCACCAAGGCGCCGGAGTGCCTGTAAATAAGCATCCAAGGATTCTCCCGCCTGCTGCCTACAGGCAGATAAAAGGTGACGTGCAAATACCTCATTTTTGGGTTTAACAAAAAAAAATTCCAACGTAGCAATAGCCAATTCATAAGTTTCACAGTCCAAAATATACTTGTACACATCCGGAGCAATGTAGTTGATTAGTATATCCAACTTTAGAGATTGCTGATCCAACACACCCAAAAAGTTTTTAAATGTACGATACCAATGTTTCCATTGATCATCCACTCCTGCAGAATTAGGGTCAGCATGAAATCGTTCCGGTTGAAGATATCGTTCCATTATAGCAAAAGGTTAATAAATTGAAATGAAGAGTAGATTGCCTTTCAAAAGCTAGGCTTTATTAACCTTAAAAAAACCAGCAGCACATCTTAAGCATCCAGTCTCAACCAAAACTGTGGAGAACTGAATTTAAGATGGCCACCACAGGTCACATGACATCAACTAACCAACAGGCTTACAGCATATATCTCAAGGCAGGAAAACAGGCAACCAATTACAATGCTTCTTATAAAACAAGAATAATCACCACAGTACCTTACCCCAATCCCATGTGCCTTAACTTTACACGCTAATCTCTTATGCGGGACCTTATCGAACAGGCTGGGATTGTTTTCTTTGGAACAGAGGAGGCTGAGGGGAGACCTGATTGAGGTGTATAACATTATGAGGGGCAGAGAGAGTGTGGATAAGAAGGGCCTATTTCCCTTAGCAGACAGATCAATAACCAGGGGGCACAGATTTAAAGTAATTGGTCGGAGGTTTAGAGGGGATTTGAGGGGAACTTTCTTCACCCAGAGGGTGGTGGGGGTCTGGAACTCACTGCCTGAAAGGGTGGTAGAGGCAGAGACCCTCGTCACATTTAAAAAGTACTTGGATATGCACCTGAAGTGCTGTAACCTACAGGGCTACGGACCAAGTGCTGGAAAGTGGGATTAGGGTGGATAGCTCTTTGTCGGCCGGCACACACATGATGGGCCAAATGGCCTCCTTCTGTGCCGTAAATTTCTATGATTCTATGAATTGTAGTTAAAGGGACAGACACCCCACAAACTCCGTTCCCGAGCCACTGACTCCATCCCTCTCCCTAACATCTGTCTGAGGCTGAACCACACTGTTCACAACCTTGGTGTCATATTTGACCCTGAAATGAGCTTCCGACCGCATATCCACAGTATAACAAAGACTGCCTACTTGCACCTCCGTAACATCGCCCGTCTCTGCTTTTGCCTCATCTCACCCGCTGCTGAAACCCTCACCTGGGCCTTTGTTACCTCGAGACTTGACTATTCCAACGCACTCCTGGCTGGCCTCCCACGTTCTACACTACGTGAACTCGAGGTCATCCAAAACTCGGCTGCCCGTGTCCTAACTCGCACCAAGTCCCATTCACCCATCACCCCTGTGCTCGCTGACCTACATTGACTCCCGGTTAAGCAATGCCTCAATTTCAAAATTCTCCTCCTTGTTTTTTAAATCCCTCCATGGCCCTCCTCGCCCCTCCCTATCTGTGTAATCTCCTCCAGCCCCACAACCCCCTGAGATATCCGCACTCCTCTAATTCTGCCCTCTTGAGCATCCCTGATTATAATCGCTCAACCTCTGGTGGCCGTGCCTTCAGCCGCCTGGGCCCTAAGCTCTGGAATTTCCTGCCTAAACCTCTCCGCCCCTCACTACCTCTCTTTCCTCCTTTAAGACGCTCTTTAAAACCTGCCTCTTTGACCAAGCTTTTGGTCACCTGTCCTAATTTCTCCTTATGTGGCTCGGTGTCATTTTTTTTGTCTTATAATATTCCTGTGAAACGCCTTGGGACGTTTTACTACATTAAAGGCGCTATATAAATACAAGTTGTTGTTGTTGTTTCATTTTTAAACATTTAACCGTTCTTGCAGTGACCGATGGCGGCTTTGCCTGGCTGAAGTTCTGGAGTGTCCAGAACCAGGGGTCACAGTCTCAGGATAAGGGGTGGGCCACTTAAGACTGAGGTGAGGAGGAATGTCTTCACTCAGAGGGTGGTGAATCTTTGGAATTCTCTGCCCCAGAGGGCTGTGGAGGCTCAATCGATGAGTAGATTCAAGGCGGAGATCGAAAGGTGTTTGGGCTCTCGGGGAATCGAGGGATATGGGGATCGGGCGGGAAAGTGGAGTTGGGGTCGATGATCTTATTCAATGGCGGAGCAGGCTCGAGGGGCCGAATGGCCGACTCCTGCTCCTATAGAATCAGAATGGTTACAGCACAGAAGGAGGCCATTCGGCCTGTCGAGCCCGTGCCGACTCTCAGCTCGTCCCACTCCCCGGCCCTTTCCCCGTAACCCTGCACATTTCTTTCCTTCAGGTCCAATTCCCTTTTGAAAGCCATGATTGAATCTGCCTCCACCACCCTTTCAGGCAGTGCATTCCAGATCCTCACCACTCGCTGCGTAAAAAAGTTTTTCCTCATGTCGCCTTTGGACCTTCTGCCAATCACCTTAAATCTGTGTCCTCTGGTTCTCGAGCCTTCCGCCAATGGGAACAGTTTCTCTCTACTCTGTCCAGACCCTTCATGATTTTGAACAACTCTATCAAATCTCCTCTCAACCTTCTCTGCTCCAAGTAGAACAACCCCAGCTTCTCTAGTCTATCCACGTAACTGAAGTCCCTCATCCCTGGAACCATTCTGGTCAATCTTTTCTGCACCCTCTCTAAGGCCTTCACATCCTTCCTAAAGTGCGGTGCCCAGAATTGGACACAATACTCCAGTTGAGGCCGAACCAGTGTTTTATAAAGGTTCATCATCACTTCCTTGTTTTTGGACTCTATGCCTCTATTTATAAAGCCCAGGATCCCATATGCTTTTTTAACCACTTTCTCAACCTGCCCTGCCACCTTCAATGGTTTGTGCACACATACCCCCAGGTCTCTCTGTTCATGCACCCACTTTAGGATTGTACCCTTTAGTTTATATTGCCTCTCCTTGTTCTTCCTACCAAAATGAATCACTTTGCACTTTTCTGCATTAAATTTCATCTGCCACATGTCCGCCCATTCCATTAAACATAGAAACATAGAAGATAGGAGCAGGAGTAGGCCATTCGGCCCCTCGAGCCTGCTCCGCCATTCAATGAAATCATGGCTGATCATCCAAACTCAGTACCCTGTCCCTGCTTTCTCCCCATACCCCTTGATCCCTTTAGCCTTAAGAAATATATCTAACTCCTTCTTGAATATATTTAATGAATTGGCCTCAACTGCCTTCTGTGGTAGAGAATTCCACAGGTTCACCATTCTCTGGGTGAAGAAATTCCTCCTCATCTCAGTCCTAAATGGCCTACCCCTTATCCTTAGACTGTGACCCCTGGTTCTGGACTCCCCGACCATCAGGAACATCCTTCCTGCATCACGTCTGTCCAGTCCTGTTAGAATTTTATAAGTTTCAGTGAGATCCCCTCTCATTCTTCTAAACTCCAGTGAGTATAAGCCCAATCGACTCAATCTCTCCTCATACGTCATTCCTGCCATCCCAGGTATCAGTCTGGTGAATCTTCGCTGAACTCTCTCCATGGCAAGAACATCCTTCCTCAGATAAGGCGACCAAAACTGCACACAATACTCAAGGTGTGGTCTCACCAAGGCCCTGTACAACTGCAGCAAGACATCCTTGTTCCTGTACTCGAACCCTCTCTATTAGCCTGTCTATGTCCTCTTGAAGTCTATCACTATCCTCCTCACTGTTCACTATACTTCCAAGTTTTGTGTCATCTGCAAATTTTGAAATAGTGCCCTGTACACCCAAGTCCAAGCCATTGATATATATCAACAAGGACAACTTGTATTTATATAGCGCCTTTAACGTAGTAAAATGTCCCAAGGTGCTTCACGGGAGTATTTTAAGACAAAAAATTTGACACCGAGCCACATAACGAGAAATTAGGGCAGGTGACCAAAAGCTTGGTCAAAGAGGTCGGTTTTAAGGAGCGTCTTCAAGGAGGAGAGAGAGGTAGTGAGGCGGAGAGGTTGAGGCAGGGAATTCCTGAGCTTAGGGCCCAGGCAGCTGAAGGCACGGCCACCAAAGGTTGAGCGATTAAAATCAGGGATTCTCAAGAGGGCAGAATTAGAGGACCGCAGATATCTCGGGGGTTGTGGGGCTGGAGGAGATTACAGAGATAGGAAGGGGCGAGGCCATGGAGGGATTTGAAAACAAGGATGAGAATTTTGAAATCAAGGCGGTGCTTAACCAGGAGCCAATATAGGTCAGCGAGCACAGGGGAGATGGGTGAACGGGACTTGGTGCGAGTTAGGACACGGGCAGCCGAGATTTGGATGACCTCAAGTTTACGTAGGGTGGAATGTGGGAGGCCGGCCAGGAGTGTGTTGGAATAGTCAAGTCTAGAGGTAACAAAGACATGGATGAGGGTTTCAGCAGCGGATGAGCTGAGGCAGGGGTGGAGACGGGTGTTGTTACCGAAGTGGAAGTAGGCGGTCTTAGTTATACTGTGGATATGTGGTCGGAAGCTCATTTCAGGGTCAAATATGACACCAAGGTTGTGAACAGTGTGGTTCAGCCTCAGACAGATGTTAGGGAGAGGGATGGAGTCAGTGGCTAGGGAACGGGGTTTGTGGCAGGGACCGAAAACAATGGCTTTGGTCTTCCCAATATTTAATTGGAGAAAATTTTTGCTCATCCAGAACATATCAAGAAAAGCAGTGGTCCTAGAACTGACCCCTGGGGAACGCCACTGTGTACCTTCCTCCAGTCCGAAAAACAACCGTTCACCACCACTCTCTGTTTCCTGTCACTGGGCCAATTTCATATCCATGCTGCCACTGTCCCTTTTGTTAATGGGCTTCTCAGAAAAGTTGAAGCCCATGGCTGTGGCACTTTATCAAATGCCTTTTGGAAGTCCATGTACACCACATCATAGAAACATAGAAGATAGGAGCAGGAGTAGGCCATTCGGCCCGTCGAGCCTGCTCCGCCATTCAATGAGATCATGGCTGTTCATCCAAATTCAGTACCCTGTCCCTGCTTTCTCCCCATATCCCTTGATCCCTTTAGCCTTAAGAAATATATCTAACTCCTTCTTGAATATATTTAATGAATTGGCCTCTACTGCCTTCTGTGGTAGAGAATTCCACAGGTTCACCACTCTCTGGGTGAAGAAATTCCTCCTCATCTCAGTCCTAAATGGCTTAGCCCTTATCCTTAGACTGTGACCCCTGGTTCTGGACTCCCCAGCCATCAGGAACATCCTTCCTGCATCTAGTCTGTCTAGTCCTGTTAGAATTTTATGAGTTTCAATGAGATCCCCTCTCATTCTTCTAAACTCCAGCGAGTATAAGCCCAATCGACCCAATGTCTCCTCCGACCAGAGCGGACCTGCGTGGGAACACTGAGCATCGGCGGCAGTTTAAAACCGGCGGCAGTGAGTGAGGAGCAGCCCGACCAGAGCGGACCTGTGTGGGAACACTGAGCATCGGCGGCAGTTTAAAACCGGCGGCAGTGAGTGAGGAGTGGCCCGACCAGAGCGGACCTGCATGGGAACACTGAGCATCGGCGGCAGTGAGTGAGGAGCAGCCCGACCAGAGCGGACCTGCGTGGGAACACTGAGCATTGGCGGCAGTTTAAAACCGGCGGCAGTGAGTGAGGAGTGGCCCGACCAGAGCGGACCTGCGTGGGAACACTGAGCATCGGCGGCAGTGAGTGAGGAGCAGCCCGACCAGAGTGGACCTGCGTGGGAACACTGAGCATCGGCGGCAGTTTAAAACCGGCGGCAGTGAGTGAGGAGCAGCCCGACCAGAGCGGACCTGCATGGGAACACTGAGCATTGGTGGCAGTGAGTGAGGAGCAGCCCGACCAGAGCGGACCTGCGTGGGAACACTGAGCATCGGCGGCAGTTTAAAACCGGCGGCAGTGAGTGAGGAGCAGCCCGACCAGAGCAGACCTGCATGGGAACACTGAGCATCGGCAGCAGTTTAAAACCGGCGGCAGTGAGTGAGGAGCAGCCCGACCAGAGCGGACCTGCGTGGGAACACTGAGCATCGGCAGCAGTTTAAAACCGGCGGCAGTGAGTGAGGAGCAGCCCGGCCAGAGCGGACCTGCGTGGGAACACTGAGCATCGGCAGCAGTTTAAAACCGGCGGCAGTGAGTGAGGAGCAGCCCGACCAGAGCGGACCTGCGTGGGAACACTGAGCATCGGCAGCAGTTTAAAACCGGCGGCAGTGAGTGAGGAGCAGCCCGACCAGAGCGGACCTGCGTGGGAACACTGAGCATCGGCAGCAGTTTAAAACCGGTGGCAGTGAGTGAGGAGCAGCCCGACCAGAGCGGACCTGCGTGGGAACACTGAGCATCGGCAGCAGTTTAAAACCGGCGGCAGTGAGTGAGGAGCAGCCCGGCCAGAGCGGACCTGCATGGGAACACTGAGCATCGGCAGCAGTTTAAAACCGACGGCAGTGAGTGAGGAGCAGCCCGACCAGAGCGGACCTGCGTGGGAACACTGAGCATCGGCAGCAGTTTAAAACCGGCGGCAGTGAGTGAGGAGCAGCCCGACCAGAGCGGACCTGCATGGGAACACTGAGCATCGGCAGCAGTTTAAAACCGGCGGCAGTGAGTGAGGAGCAGCCCGACCAGAGCGGACCTGCGTGGGAACACTGAGCATCGGCAGCAGTTTAAAACCGGCGGCAGTGAGTGAGGAGCAGCCCGACCAGAGCGACCTGCGTGGGAACACTGAGCATCGGCAGCAGTTTAAAACTGGCGGCAGTGAGTGAGGAGCAGCCCGACCAGAGCGGACCTGCGTGGGAACACTGAGCATCGGCAGCAGTTTAAAACCGGCGGCAGTGAGTGAGGAGCGGCCCGACCAGTTCAACAGCAGGGGAGAGAGGTAAAAAGTAATCAAAGTGTGACGTCACCAGGAAGCAGGTAAGTGATTGGTGAGTATTTCTCTTTTTTTTTAAACTTTAACTCTGGTTTATAGTTTCTAAGGTCTCTCTGGTGTAGCGGGGACTGTTGGTAAACCAGTTAACTGTAGTGTAATAGTGGGATTGATTGATTTAATTTAAATTCAATTAATTAAAGGGTAAGTCATGGCAGGACAGCCGGGCCCCGTGATATGCTCCTCCTGCAGTATGTGGGAAATCAGGGACACTTCCTATGTCCCTGACAACTACATGTGCAGGAAGTGCATCCAGCTGCAGCTACTGACTGTCAGGGTTGGGGAGCCACGGGGCCGTATAAATACGAGGCCGTGCTCTCCGGGCGAGGTAGGCTCTGGACCCAAGTGCAGAAACCAGACAAGAGACACATATACCGTACTTTGTTTGAACTTTACTAGATTGACACATAACTAGATTAATACAAGAGACACAGCAATATACATAAGAACTAGAGACAAAAGAACACGAGACAGAAACACAAAGCATACATAAGAACTAGAGACAAGTTACAAGACAGCGAGTCAAGATAGGAACTCAGGACAGCTTCCATGAGGAAGCCCACTTGTCTATACTGAGCTTGCGACAAGCTACCACAAGGGGCAACCGGCTTGCCGAGGCTCAACTCCAGACAAGCTACCCCAAGGGTAATCAGCTTATCAATGCTAAGCTCAAGACAAGATCCCAACGGCTCCCACATAGCAACACGCTAGTCCAAACAGCACCTTACCAAGACAAGCAACTTAACAGAACAACAGACTTAAGAACATCTTAAATCCAGAAACAAGAACACAGACTTAGATACATAACTCGAGAGAACTATGGCACAGACTTAGATACATAACTCAAGAGAACTAGAACACAGACTTAGATACATAGCTCAAGAGAACTATGGCAGCCAGCTTGTGAAGGCAAGCTGCCATAGAGGAAAGGCTAGTCACACAGAGCACCTAGTCAAGACAAGGAACATTGTCAAGACTAACTCCCTGGTTCACCCTAGTGAGGACTGAGCAAAGAGTGAAACAACAACAGAACTTATATACCAAGACACCAGGTGAAACCCATGAACAGCTAACAGGCCGTTAAGACTTAACACAGAAAGCAAGGAGCAATTAACAAAGAAAACTAGGAACATTAACAAAGGAACAAACAAGTGAAGGTGCCATCTAGAGGTTACAAAAAGGAACTGACTGGCACCCTCACACTGACAGACCGCATTGCGGTGCTGGAGCTGCGATTGGATACATACTGGAGCATTCACGATGCTCAGGACATCGTGAATAACACATTTACGGAGTTGGACACACCACAGGTAGAGGTTGGACAGGAAGAAAGGGAACGGGTGACCAACAGGCAGAGTACTAGGCGCAGGCAGGTAGTGCAGGGGTCCCCTGTGGCCACCCCCCTCCCCAACAGATACACTACTTTGAGTACTGTTGGGGGGGATGGCTTATCAGAGGAAGGCAGCAGCAGCCAACTTCCTGGCACCAGGGGTGGCTCTGCTGCACAGAATGGGAGGAAAAAGAGGGGTAGAGCTATAGTAATAGGGGATTCTATTGTAAGGGGAATAGATAGGTGTTTCTGCGGCCGCAAACGAGACTCCAGGATGGTGTGTTGCCTCCCTGGTGCAAGGGTCAAGGATGTCTCCGAGCGGCTGCAGAACATCTTGGAAGGGGAGGGTGAACAGCCAGTTGTCGTGGTGCCTTCCCCTGTTAAGCAATTTTACCGTGATTACTTTGATCGTGTGGTGTAGTTTCTTTAGTTTCAATAAAATTTGATTTTTTGCATCCAGACCATTTGTCCGTTTTTAATATATCATTAATTATAAGTTCCTCCTGAAAGGTCTGGCTCTAATTTTTAGACTATGCCCTAGAATCCCCAACCAGCAGAAATAGTTTCTCTATCTATCCTATCTGTTCCCCTTAATATCCTGAAAACTTCGATCAGATGACCCCTTAACTTTCTAAATTCCAGGGAATACAACCCTAATTTGTGTAATCCCTCCTCGTAACTTAACCCTTGAAGTCCGGGTATCATTCTGGTAAACCTACGCTGCACTCCCTCCAAGGCCAATATATCCTTCCTAAGGTGTGATGCCCAGAACTGCTCACAGTGCTCCAGGTGTGGTCTAACCAGGGTTTTGTACAGCTGCAGGGTTTTGGCCTCAGCTGGAGTCTTGTGTACAATTCTGGGCACCACACTTTAGGAAGGATGTCAAGGCCTTGGAGAGGGTGCAGAGGAGGTTGACCAGGATGGTACCAGGGATGAGGGACTTCAGTTATGTGGAGAGAGTGGAGAAGCTGGGATTGTTCCCCTTAGAGCAGAGAAGGTTAAGAGGAGACCTAATAGAGATGTTCAAAATGATGAGGGGTTTTGATCGAGCAAGTAGGGAGAAACTGTTCACTTTGGCAAGTGGGTCGGTAACCAAAGGTCACAGATTTAAAATAGTTGCTAAAAGAACTAGAGGGGAAATGAGGAGAATTGTTTTCATACAGAGGGTTGTTAAGATCTGGAACGCACCATCTGAAAGGATGCTGGAATCAGGTTCCACAGGAACTTTCAAACAGTAATTGGACGAGTTCTTGAAGAGGACTAGTTTGCAGAGTTCTGGGGATAAAGCTGGGGTGTGGGACTAAATTGGACAGCTCTTTCAAAGACACGATGGGCCGAATCACCTCCTTCTATGCTGTTAGATTCTATGATCAGTGTGAAGTCGCTGGTGTCTCTTCAACTCCCCGGAGCTTTTAAAGCTCTTCCCACAGTCAGAACATTTAAAGGGCCTCTCGTCAGTGTGAACTCGCTGATGTGTCAGCAGGTTGGGTAACTGGGTGAATCCCTTCCCACACACAGAGCAGGTGAACTGTCTCTCCCCAGTATGAACTCGCTGATGTACCAGCAGGTTGGATGACTGAGTGAATCCCTTCCCACACATGGAGCAGGTGAACGGCCTCTCCCCAGTGTGTAGGTGTTGGTGTTTCTTGAGCTCCCCGGAGCTTTTAAAACTCTTCCCACACTCAGAACATTGAAAGAGTCTCTCCCCAGTGTGAACGCGCTGGTGTCCCTTCAGCTCCCCAGAGCTTTTAAAGCTCTTCCCACAGTCAGAACATTGAAAGGGTCTCTCGTCAGTGTGAACTCGCTGGTGTACCAGCAGGCTGGAGGGCCGAATGAATCCCTTCCCACACACGGAGCAGGTGAATGGCCTCTCCTCAGTGTGTAGGTGTTGGTGTCTCTTCAAACCCCCGGAGCTTTTAAAGCTCATCCCACAGTCAGAACATTTAAAGGGTCTCTCGTCACTGTGAACTCGCTGATGTACCAGCAGTCGGGATGAATCAGTGAATCCCTTCCCACACACGGAGCAGGTGAACGGCGTCTCCCCAGTGTGAACTCGCTGATGTACCAGCAGGTGGGATGAATTAGTGAATCCCTTACCACACACAGAGCAGGTGAACGGCCTCTCCCCAGTGTGTATGAGCCAGTGTCCCTTCAGCTCCTGGGGGCTTTTAAAGCTCTTCCCACAGTCAGAACATTTAAAGGGTCTCTCGTCAGTGTGAATAAGTTGGTGTTGCTTTAGTTCCCCAGGGCTTTTAAAGCTCTTCCCACAGTTAGGACACTGAAATGGTCTCCCATCAGTGTGAACAAGCTGGTGTCCCTTCAGTTCCCTGGGGCTTTTAAAGCTCTTCCCACAGTCAGAACATTGAAATGGTCTCTCATCAGTGTGAACAAGCTGGTGTCCCTTCAGATACTGAGCACTTTTAAAGCTCTTCCCACAGTCAGAACATTGAAATGGTCTCTCATCAGTGTGGACAAGTTGGTGTTGCTTTAGTTCCGCGGGGCTTTTAAAGCTCTTCCCACAGTCAGAACATTGAAATGGTCTCTCATCAGTGTTTACAAATTGGTGCAGCTTTACTTCCGCGGGGCTTTTAAAGCTCTTCCCACAGTCAGAACATTGAAATGGTCTCTCATCAGTGTGGACAAGTTGGTGTAGCTTTAGTTCCCCGGGGCTTTTAAAGCTCTTCCCACAGTCAGAACATTGAAATGGTCTCTCATCAGTGTGGACAAGTTGGTGTCCCTTCAGTTCCGCGGGGCTTTTAAAGCTCTTCCCACAGTCAGAACGTTGAAATGGTCTCTCATCAGTGTGGACAAGTTGGTGTAGCTTTAGTTCCTTGGGGCTTTTAAAGCTCTTCCCACAGTCAGAACATTGAAATGGTCTCTCATCAGTGTTTACAAATTGGTGCAGCTTTACTTCCGCGGGGCTTTTAAAGCTCTTCCCACAGTCAGAACATTGAAATGGTCTCTCATCAGTGTGGACAAGTTGGTGTAGCTTTAGTTCCCCGGGGCTTTTAAAGCTCTTCCCACAGTCAGAACATTGAAATGGTCTCTCCTCAGTGTGAACTCGCTGGTGTGTTTGCAGGTGGGATGAACAAACAAATCCCTTTCCACACACGGAGCAGGTGAACAGACTGTCCCTGGTGTGACTGCGCCATTGAACTTCCAATGCAGACGGGGAACTGAAGCCCTTCCCGCCGTCCCCACCTTTACCCGGTTTCTCCCTGGTGTGACGGTGCACGTGTCTCACCAGGTCAGGCGATCGGCTGAATCCGAGTCCACACACGGAACACGTGTGCGGTTTGTCTGCATTGCGATCCCTGCTCTCTCCTTCCATGTGCAAAGGCCGATGATATTCAGGTCCTGATGAATCCAGCGACTCTGTCAGATCTTGACGTGATGTTTGGTCTGAGCTTCCCGCCTGTAACTGCCCCACTTCTATAACCCTGTAAATTGAGATCAGAAAAGGATCAGAGGCAAACTGTTGTTTAATTTTCCCCTTTCCGAACCTAGGGGCAGTGAAGCTGATTTTCAGGCCCCAGCTGCTGCACAGGTTGGTTGAAAGGATCAGCAGTAATGGCGGCTGTAATACCCACAAGCCCCGGCTCTACAGAAAGTGCTCTGTTGACTCTGAGTCCCGCGCATGTGCTCATGGCCCCACGCTCTCCCTCCTGCTCTACAATCGCCCGTCCCGATCGGTCTGCAACACGCATGCTCAGCACACAAAACCCTGAGGTTGGAACATCGGGCGTGCATGCAGAGCCGCAACTTCTGGTACACGTGAGCGGCTCAGGTGGGGGCGAGTTGGTGTTTCGCCTCAGCCGCCAGGGAGGTGCGCATGCGCAGGACGACCCAACATTCTTCCCATCAGCGATCACTCCCTCGTTTCTTTAATAAAAACAGAAAATGCTGGAAATACTCAGCAGGTCAGGCAGCATCTGTGAAGAGAGAAACAGAGTTAACGTTTCAGGTCGATGACCGTTCGTCAGAACTACTTGCTCTTTAGTGTCAGCCAGTGGCTCAGTGGGCAGCACTCTCGCCTCTGAGTCAGAAAGTTGTGGGTTCATAGTCCCACTCCAGAGACTTGAGCACAAAAATCCAGGCTGACACTCCAGTGCAGTGCTGAGGGAGTGCGGCACTGTTGGAGGTGCCGTCTTTCGGATGAGATGTTAAATTGAGGCCCTGTTTGCTCTCTCAGGTGGATGTAAAAGATCCCATGGCATTATTTCAGGAAAGAAAGACTTGCATTTATATAGTGCCACCAGATATCCTAAAGTGCTTTACAGCCAATGAAGTACTACAATGAAGTAGTCACTGTTGTAATGTGGGAAAGAGCAGGGGAATTATCCCCAGTGTCCGAGCCAATGTTTATCCCTCAATCAACATAAAAAATGATAGATTATCTGGTCATTATCACAGTGCTGTTTGTGGGATCTTGCTGTGCGCTAACTGACTGCCGCATTTCCTACATTACAACAGTGACTACATTGCAAAAGTACTTCATTGGCTGTAAAGCACTTTGGGCGTCCGGTGGTGGTGAAAGGCGCTATATAAATGCAAGTCTTTCTTCCTTCACTGGTCTCACCAGCGACCTCTTCTGGCGGTTAGTTGATTGACAGCCGAGAGTCCGCGCATGCGCACAGGGAGCGGCGGGTTGGGTCGAGTCTGGCACAGCGACCCCTCCCGGTCACCAAGGGTAATGACCGCGCATGCCCAAAGGAGACCAAACCCCCTCCCCCACTCGGAGCTGCGCCTGCGCACTCAGATCCTGCCGGACGGAGTCGGCGCGGGGCCATTCCGGGGAAAGGCCTTGGTTTCGGTTCCAGAGTCGCGATCGGTGACGCGAAGTGAGTTTTCTCCGCTCCGATTGGGTGGAGAATGGCGCGGGGTGGATCGGGAGAGAATCGAGAGAAATAGAAAAACCTCAGAGTCCGCGAGACCCCGGACCGAGCGGCGGCACTTGGACGGTGCACGTGATCTGCTCGGGGACACGTCACCCGGGCCCGCGGCCTGATTGAGGGCAGCTTCCCACCAATAGAGAGGGAGCGGTACGGGGCTAGAGGAGCGAGCCGGCGGCGGGTCCTCCAACCAATCGGGGAGCCCGAGGGGCGGGACTAGCGGCACCCAGTGGGCGGGGCTGGAGGAGCGAGCCGGCGGCGCGTCCTCCAACCAATCGGGGAGCCCGAGGGGCGAGACTAGCGGCACCCAGTGAGCGGGGCTGGAGGAGCGAGCCGGCGGCGGGTCCTCCAACCAATCGGGGAGCCCGAGGGGCGGGACTAGCGCCGGCTGATTGTCTGATCCGCGGGGCAGCGAGTTTCTCCAGTCCTTTGTTCAGGGCCCGGGGCCCGGGAAGGCTGTGGGCCTTTATTCCCCGCATTGGACACAAGGCTCTTTGGCTCACAACACACTGGCTCAGATTTTAATAGAGACTTTTTAAATTCATCAGTAAAAGCAGATAAACCTCGTGCTTCTGTGGAACAAACTTTCTAATATTTTATAGAATCAGAGAATGGTTACAGCTCAGAAGGAGGCCATTCGGCCCATCGAGCCCATGCCGGCTCTCTGCAAGACCACTTCAGTGAGTCCCACTCTCCGCCCTCTCCCCGTAACCCTGCACATTTCTTTCCTTCAGGTACTCGAGGGGTCGAATGGTCAACTCCTGCTCCTATCTTCTATGTATCTATTATCCGAGGCACAGGTAGGCCCCACGGCGGCGGCGGACCTGTGAGGAGCGTTGGTGGTGATATAAAGCGAGGTGGTGGAGCAGGTAAGCCCCACAGCAGCAGACCTGTGAGGAGCGGCGGCGGTGATATAAAGAGCGAGGCGGCGGAGTTTATAGGGTGTCTGTAATTCTTGTGACACTTCCTGTGTCCCTGATAACCATGTGTGCGGGAAGTGTATCCAGCTGCAGCTACTGACAGACCACATTGCGGCACTGGAGCTGTGAGTGGATACATACTGGAGCATTCGCGATGCTGAGGACATCGTGGATACCACGTTTAGGGAGTTGGTCACACCGCAGGTAAAGGCTACACAGGCAGGAAGAGAATGGGTGACCACCAGGCAGAGCAGTAGATGCAGGCAGGTAGTGCAGGGTTCCCCTGTGACCATCCTCCTCTCAAACAGATATACTGCTTTGGATATTGTTGGGGAGGATGGCTTATCAGGGGAAGGCAGCAGCAGCCAACTTCCTGGCAATGTGGGTGGTTCTGCTGCACAGGACGGGAGGAAAAAGAGTGGGAGAGCTATAGTAATAAGGGATTCTATTGTAAGGGGAATAAATAGGCGTTTCTGTGGCCGCAAACGTGACTCCAGGATTGTATGTTGCCTTCCTGGTGCAAGGGTCAAGAATGCCTCAGAGCGGCTGCAGAACATTTTGGAAGGGGAGGGTGAACAACCAATTGTCGTGGTGCATATAGGTACCACCGATTTTGGTAAAAAAACGGGATGAGATCCTAAAAGCTGAATATAGGGGGTTAGGAGGTAAATTAAAAAATAGGACTTCCAAGGTAGTAATCTCAGGATTGCTACCAGTGCCACGCGCTAGTCAGGGTAGAAATAGAAGGATATTTCAGATGACTACATGGCTAGAGGAATGGTGCATGGGGGAGGGATTCAAATTCCTCGGACATTGGAACCAGTTCTGGGGGAGGTGGGGCTAGTACAAACTGGACGGTTTGCACCTGGGCAGGACCGGGACCGCTGTCATAGGGGGAGTGTTTGCTAGTGCTGTGGGGGAGGGTTTAAACTAAAATGGCAGGGGGTTGGGAACCTGAGCAGGGAGACAGAGGAAAGGGAAACCAGGATAGAAGCAAAAGACAGGAAGGAGAAAAACAAAGGTGGTGGTCAGAGAAATCAAGGGTTTAAATCAAACATGGCCACAGTAAATAATAATTCTAAAAGGTGTAAGCGTGTTAAAAAAAGCAAGCCTGAAGGCCTTGTGTCTTAATGCGAGGACCATTCGTAATAAGGTGGATGAATTATCTGCGCAAATAGATCTCCGCAAACGGATATGATATGATTGGGATTCCGGAAACATGGCTCCAGGGTGACCAAGGCTGGGAACTCAACATCCAGTGTTTTCAATATTCAGGAAAGATCGGCAAAAAGGCAAAGGAGGTGGGGTAGCATTGCTTTTTAAAGAGGAGATTAACACAATTGAAAGGAAGGATATTAGCTCTGATGATGTGGAATCTGTATGGGTAGAGCTGAGAAATACCAAGGGGCAGAAAACGTTAGTGGGAGTGTTATACAGATCTCCAAACAGTAATGCGGAGGTTGGGGATGGCATTAAACAGGAAATTAGAGATGCGTGCAATAAGGGCACAGCAGTTATCATGGGTGCCTTTAATCTACATATAAATTGGACAAACCAAATTAGTAACCATACTGTGGAGGAGGGATTCCTGGAGTGTATACGGGATGGTTTCCTGGACCAATATGTCGAGGAACCAACTAGAGATCAGGCCATCTTAGACTGGGTATTATGTAATGAGAAAGGATTAATTAGCAATCTTGTTGTGCGAGGCCCCTTGGGTCAGAGCGATCATAATATGATAGAATTCTTCATTAAGATGGAGAGTGAAGCAGTTGACTCAGAGACTAGGGTCCTGAATTTAAATAAAGGAAACTACGATGGTATGAGGCGCGAGTCGGGTAGGATTGATTGGGGAATGTTACTCAAAGGGTTGACAGTGGATAGGCAATGGCAAACATTCAAAGATCGCATGGATGAACTACAGAATTTGTTCATCCTTGTTTGGCATAAAAGTAAAACAAAAAGTGTGACTCAACTGTGGCTAACAAGGGAAATTAGTGATAGCATAAGATCCAAGGAGAGGACATATAAATTGGCCAGAAAACGTAGTAAACCTGAGGATTGGAAGCAGTTTAGGATTCAGCAAAGGAGGACAAAGGGATTAATTAAATGGGGGAAAATAGAGTATGAGATAAAGCTTTCAGGGAACATAAAAACAAACTGTAGATATGTGAAGAGAAAAAGATTGGTGAAGTCAAGTATAGGTCCCTTGCAGTCAGAATCAGGGGAATTTATAATGGGGAACAAAGAAATGGCCGGCCAATTAAATACATACTTTGGTTCTGTCTTCACAAAGGAGGACACAAATAACCTCCCAGAGATGTCGAGGAACATAGGGTCTAATGAGAGGGAGGAACTGAAAGAAATCAGTATTTGTAGGGAAATGGTGTTAGGGAAATTGACGGGATTGAAGGCCGATAAATCCCCAGGGCCTGATAATCGACATCCGAGGGTACTTAAGGAAGTAGCCCTAGAAACAGTAGATGCATTGCTGGTCATCTTCCAAAATTCGATAGACTCTGGAACAGTTCCCATGGGTTGGAGGGCAGCTAATGTTACCCCACTATTCAAAAAAGGTGGTAGAGAGAAAACGGGGAATTATATGTGTGGGGAAAATGCTAGAGTCCATTATAAAAGATGTAATAGCAGAGCACTTGGAAAACAGTGACAGGATCGGACAAAGTCAACTTGGATTTACAAAAGGTAAATCATGCTTGACTAATCTACTGGAATTTTTTGAGGATGTATCTGGTAGAATAGATAAGGGAGAACCAGTGAATGTGGTGTATTTGGACTTTCAGAAGGCTTTCAATAAGGTACCGTATAAGAGATTAGCGTGTAAAGTTAAGGCACATGGGATTGGGGGCAAGGTACTGACTTGGATAGAGAACTGGTTGGCAGACAGGAAGCAAAGAGTTGGAATAAACTGGTCTTTTTCCGAGTGGCAGGCAGTGACTAGTGGGGTACCACAGGGATCGGTCCTAGGACCCCAGCTATTCACAATATATATAAAAGATCTAGACGAGGGAACTAGATGTAACATCTCCAAGTTTGCAGACAACACAAAGCAGGGTGGGCGTGTGTGAGGAGGATGCCGAAAAACTCCAGTATGATTTGGACAGGTTGGGTGATTAGGCAGAAGTATGGCAGATGCACTATAATGTGGATAAATGCGAGGTTATCCACTTTGGTGGCAAAAACAGGAAGGCAGATTATTATCTGAACGGCAATAGATTGGGAGAAGGGGAAGTGCAATGAGACCTGGGTGTCCTTGTGCACCAGTCGCTGAAGGTAAGCATGCAGGTGCAGCAGGCGGTTAAGAAGGCAAATGGTATGTTGGCCTTCGTAGCAAGAGGGTTTGAGTACAGGAACAAGGATGTCTTGCTGCAGTTGTACAGGGCCTTGGTGAGACCACATTGTGAGTATTGTGTGCAGTTTTGGTCGCCTTATCTGAGGAAGGATGTTCTTGCCGTGCAAGGAGTTCAACGAAGATTTACCAGGCTGATACCTGGGATGGCAGGAATTACGTATGAGGAGAGATTGGGACGATTGGGCTTGTACTCACTGGAGTTTAGAAGAATGAGAGGGGATCTCATTGAAACTTATAAAATTCTGACCGGACTGGACAGACTAGATGCAGGAAGGATGTTCCCGATGGTCAGGGAGTCCAGAACCAGTGGTCACAGTCTAAGGATACGGGGTAAGCCATTTAGGACAGTAATGAGGAGGAATTTCTTCGCCCAGAGAGTGGTGAACCTATGGAATTCTCTACCACAGAAGGCAGTAGAGGCCAATACATTAAATATATTCAAGAAGGAGTTGGATATATTTCTTAAAGCTAAAGGGATCAAGGGGTATGGGGAGAAAGCAGGGACCAGGTACTGAATTTGGATAATCAGCCATGATTGCATTGAAAGGCGGAGCAGGCTTGAGGGGCTGAATAACCTACTCCTGCTCCTATCTTTTATGTTTCTATGTTTGTATGTTTCTATGTTTCAGTTTGAGCTGGAGTGGAGATGGAGGAGAAGCTGCTGGGCTTAACCCCCCAGTACTTCTGAGCCCAGGAGGACCCAACAATTTCCAATGTGAGACTGTCAAGGGAGGTGGATTCTAGGGGAGATTAGGTTGTTACACAGACACTGTCCGTACAATGTAAAAGAGTATTGTTTTAGGAACAAGTATTTCTGTACAGGCTTTTAATCCAGTTTACATCTACAGATTTGTTTTAATTCATTTTTGGGATGTGGGCGTAGCTCGCAAGAGCAGCAAATACAGGAAACTTTCTGGTATCCGGCACTGACGGGACCGAGCTGGTGCCGGTCGATCAACACTGCCGGAGAAACGAGCGCTATAGTTAAAAGATACGGAGCTTCTGAGCTCCGTCTGAAGCAACAAACCCTGTTGCTTAGCAACAGCTTCAAAACAGTCGGCGCAGCTTGCAAGCATCTCTGTAGCTAAGCAACAGCTTCAGCTAGACGCTTGCAGAGCCACAAATGGAGAAAAAAAGCAGCTAAAAGTAAAAAAAGTTATCTGAACCCACTCCTGAATTTTGCCGGTGGATAGAGCATTCTGGATATTTAACCTCCGTTTAAACGAAAGTTTCCTGTATTGCCAATCCCCAGTTTCCCGTTGAGAAGGGGGTGGTGAGTCACCTTCTTGAACTACTGCAGTCCGTGTGGTGAAGGTATTCCCACAATGTTGTTCGGTAAGGAGTTCCAGGATTATGACCCAACAACGATGAATATATCTGAGTCAGGATGGTGTGTGACTTGGAGGGGAACTTGGAGGTGATGGTGCTCCCATACAACAGCTGCCCTTGTCCTTCTAGGTGGTGGAGGTTGTGGGTTTTGGAGGTTCTATCAAAGCTCTGGTCGAGTTGCAGATGTATAAAGTTCCTTTCCTTCGCCCCCTCCCCCTCCCACACCCACCTCTCTCTCTCTCTCCTCCCATAGAGGCCAGAGTCTTGTGTAGGCCCAGACCAGGTGGCGGATTCCCTTCCCTGAAGGACATCAGTGAACCAGTTGGGTTTTTATGACAATCCAGCAGCTTTCATGGTCACTTTTCTCTAGTGCCGGCCCCACAATTGACCAGATTCATTGAGCTCAATTTCACAACCTGCCTTTGTTTTCTTGTGGGTTGTCTCTCACGCTCCCTGTTTCAAATTAATTTTACAGGGCACTGGAAGGGGAGGATTTATAGACAGGAAACTCAAACCAAACATCACGTCAAGATCTGACAGAGTCACTCGACTCATCAGATCTGAATATCATCGGCCTCTGAACATGGAAGCAAAAAGCACTGTTCACAGCGGGGAGAAACCGTACACGTGTTCTGTGTGTGGACGAGGCTTCAGCCAACCCTTTGGCCTATCGAGACACAAGCGCATTCACACCGGGGAGAGGCCGTTCACCTGCTCTGAGTGTGGGAAGGGATTCACTCAGCCATCCATCCTGCTGATACACCAGCGTGTTCACAGTGGGGAGAGGCCGTTCACCTGCTCTGAGTGTGGGAAGGGATTCACTCAGTCATCTGACCTGCTGACATACCAGCGAGTTCACACTGGGGAGAGGCCGTTCACCTGCTCTGAGTGTGGGAAGGGATTCACTCAGTCATCCCACCTGCTGACACACCAGCGAGTTCACACCGGGGAGAGGCCGTTCACCTGCTCTGAGTGTGGGAAGGGATTCACTCAGTCATCTGACCTGCTGAAACACCAGCGAGTTCACACTGGGGAGAGGCCGTTCACCTGCTCTGAGTGTGGGAAGGGATTCACTCAGTCATCCAACCTGCTGAAACACCAGCGAGTTCACACTGGGGAGAGGCCGTTCACCTGCTCTGAGTGTGAGAAGGGATTCAATCAGTCATCCAGCCTGCTGAAACACCAGCGTGTTCACACCGGGGAGAGGCCGTTCACTTGCTCTGAGTGTGGGAAGGGATTCACTCAGTCATCCAAACTGCTGATACACCAGCGTGTTCACACCGGGGAGAGGCCGTTCACCTGCTCTGAGTGTGGGAAGGGATTCACTCAGTCATTCAACCTGCTGATACACCAGCGAGTTCACACCGGGGAGAGACCGTTCACCTGCTCTGAGTGTGGGAAGGGATTCACTCAGTCATCCAACCTGCTGATACACCAGCGTGTTCACACTGAGGAGAGGCCGTTCACCTGCTCTGAGTGTGGGAAGGGATTCACTCAGTCATCTTACCTGCTGAAACACCAGCGTGTTCACACTGAGGAGAGTCCGTTCACCTGCTCTGAGTGTGGGAAGGGATTCACTCAGTCATCTTACCTGCTGAAACACCAGCGTGTTCACACCGGGGAGACGCCGTTCACCTGCTCTGAGTGTGGGAAGGGATTCACTCAGTCATTCAACCTGCTGACACACCAGCGCATTCACACCGGGGAGAGGCCGTTCACCTGCTCTGAGCGTGGGAAGGGATTCACTCGGTCATCCCACCTCACTGATCATCAACTTGTTCACACTGATGAGAGACCTATTAAATGTTCTGACTGTGAGAAGAGTTTTAAAAGCGAAAGGAAGCTGATACAACACGAATGCACTCACACAGGGGAGAGGCCGTTCACCTGCTCCGTGTGTGGGAAGGGATTCACTCGCTCATCCCACCTGCTGACACACCAGCGAGTTCACAAGTGACTGCAGGGGGTGGATTCTGTTGTTATTGCTGCTGTTAATCACATCCAGGACTGAACCATGTTTATTCTGACAGGTGGGGATTGTTTCTGCTGATGTTAATAACTCCGGGAACTGGGCTGGAGTTTAATATTCAGAATATATGTCAAATAAATCAACTTTGTTTTAAACACATTGTTGTAGATTTTTGTCTTTCCCACCTGAGTGTTTAGCATCACCTGGCTGGAGCTCAGAAAGGACAATCTGGGGGAGGATCGTACAGCGGGAACAGAACTCCAGCCTGGACACAGTCCTTCAGGGCCACACTGAGAGGGGCAAACGGCACTTTGGTCTTTCTTGTCTCTCTTCACTGACAGCAAAGTTGCTTTGCAGGTTAATCTGGAGGCGTGTGAGAAATATGTCCCAGCCGCTCTCTTCCATGGTTCAGAGCTCCTAGTCACGGAACAGAAGGCTCCTTTAGGATGTACCCCAGTGCTTTTTTTTAATGGCCTTATTAACGTGTGTCGCTACTTTTAGTGATTTGTGTATCTGTATCCCGGGATCCCTCTGCTCCTCCAGCCCATTTAGACGCTTAGGGAGAAATTCGGTGGCGCCGGGGCTAATTTTAGCACCCCGAAAAAGTTAGCAGCCCTGTGCATTAAATTCAGTGGTAGCGCCCCAGGCAGGAGGCAGGGTGCTACTGGAAGCGCTCCCCTACCTCTTGAGGCGCTACCAGTGAATTTCACGGCGCTTCGTGTAACAGCGCCACGCCCGTCGGCACATAGCACCATGTCATAGCAGACCTCCCTCCCTGATTAAAGGGGAGGAGCCTAGCACTGCGCACACCGGGGCCCTGCTGGACCACCGGGGAGTGGGGTGTCGGATCAAGAGGAGCGCCGGGCTGTGCGATCGTGGCCGACACACTGAAGAAGAAAGGGGAAGGGGGCAGGTGCTGGCAGTCGGCCAAAATAAAAAGTTGCTGCCCGACACCTGCCCTTTAAGTGGCGTCACCGTGGCTGCAGAAACGACCCCTGACCCTGTCGGACATATCGTCCGGCGATAGGTCAGGGGTCGCAACCCAGGGTTGCAGCCGGGGTGCTGCGCGTGGCGATGACGTAATTGCCGGCGGTGCAGTGCTGCGGGGAGCTACCGACTACCTCAGCCGCTAACCTCCCGCTGAATATCGCGGGAGGCACAAAGCAACCCAATTTCACCCCCTTGTCGAAGTAGTGAGTGGCCTCCTTATTCTTCCCACCAAAACACACCCCCTCACACTGATCTATAGTGAAATTCATTAACACACCGCCTCACACTGATCTATAGTGAAATTCATTAACATACCACCTCACACTGATCTACAGTGAAATTCATTAACACACCGCCTCACACTGATCTATAGTAAAATTCATTAACACACCACCTCACACTGATCTATAGTGAAATTCATTAACACACCCCCTCACACTGATCTACAGTGAAATTCATTAACACACCACCTCAAACTGATCTATAGTGAAATTCATTAACAGACCACCTCACATTGATCTATAGTGAAATTCATTAACACACCACCTCACACTGATCTACAGTGAAATTCATTAGCACCACCTCACAATGATCTAGAGTGAAATTCATCAACACACCGCCTCACACTGATCTATAGTGACATTCATTAACACACCACCTCACACTGATCTACAGTGAAATTCATTGACACACCACCTCACACTGATCTATAGTGACATTCATTAACACACCACCTCACACTGATCTACAGTGACATTCATTAACACACCGCTTCACACTGATCTATAGTGAAATTAATTAACACACCACCTCACACTGATCTACAGTGAAATTCATTTGCCAATTACACGCCCATTCTGAAATTTATTAATGTCTTCTTGCATTTTGTCTTCCTCAGTATTAACTCTACCTCCCAATTTGGTGTTATCGACAAACTTTGAAATTGTTCTTCTGATTCACGTGTCCAAATCGTTTATGTAAATGGTGAACAATAGTGGTCCCAGCGCCGATCCCTGTGGAACACCACTTCCCACCTTTTGCCAGTCTGAATAGCTACTCTTAACCCCTACTCTCTGTTTTCTGTTTTGTGACCAGCTTGCTATCCATAACAGTATGTAAGATCGACAAGATGACCAAGGTCAGGCCGTGTGGAGTGAAGGGCCAGGCAGCAGAATGGATGGAAAGCTGGCTACAAAACAGAAATCAGAGGGTTGGAGTTAAGGATAGTTTGTTGCGATCTTTCCATTCATTCTGTTGCCTGGCCCTTGACTCCACACAGCCTGACCGTGGTCCTTTTGTAGACCGTACATACTGCAGACACAGTGCACCAGTGGTGGAGGGGGTGGATATTGAGTCCTGTGGCAGGGGCGCTGATGAAGTGGATTTCTCTGTCCGTGAGTTTTGAGGCATCGCTAGTTGCATTTGTCACCTCTTTCCACCTTTAAATAAAACCTTGCTGCCAGTTTATTAAAGCCATTAACAGCCGCTCGGGTGGGACACACCAATAAATGAGGCCTTGTTTCCCTCAGAATGACAGGCCTGAACCCGAGTTAGAAAACATTTAGTAATTAAACCAGACTGGGTGGGGCCTGAGGTGTGAGTTAGTAATGGAAAATTGGTGGCCAGCGTACTTCACACCAGGGCTGAGGACCCGGGGACTCGGGTTTCTGTGTCATTTATTGATTAATTTTGTTTATTGCCGAATCTCATTCAGACTGGCGGGTCATCTTGCTGTCTGACGGAGCCGAGGGTCCCCAATGGAGGGCTCATTATGCGGGAGTCCTTCCCAGCACCATTGGGGATCTGGGGTGGAGACTGTTGCAGGGAGCTGTCGTGTGCAACAGTTTAAGCTCCTTTCCGGACTCCAAGGTCAGATGTGATGTTTGCGACCTAGACGAGTCCACGGGCCGTGTATATATTCAGTGTGAGAGGTTACAGCCCCTGTATAGTTCCCTGAAGGGGCTGCTCCTCAACTCTTGGTTACACTTTAGCCCCACGCTCCTAATCTTTGGCCGCCGGGTGAGGAGTGGGGGTGGGTAAGTGGGAGGATCTTCTCCTGGACCTGCACTTGGGCCTGGTGAAAACAGCAATTTGTAGGCCCAGGATGGGCGGGGCCCATGGGGGGGGGTCACTCTGGCTGCCTGCCTCTCTCCCATGGTCTTGTCCCTGCCCGGGTGGCCCTGGAGAGGGAGCAGGCGGTGTCCACCGGTTCACTTGATACCTTCCTCGACTAGTGGACATGGAAGGTATCAAGATGCGATAATCGATCCTCACAAACACATTGTGATTGAATTATTAATTGTGTGTGTGTCACAAATACATTTCTTCTATTTTGATACAAAAGTTCTACTAGACATGTTAAACTACTAGTTATTTAATCCGGGCTGCAGCTGCTGAAAGGTTGACTGTACTGAGGTTTGTGGCCAGAGCTGGCAGACGTGTTGTTCTGAAGTCTGATGTCTCACACCTGAGGAGTCTGTTTATGTCGTGTTGTAATGACCTTTTTCTGTTGCCTGGTGTCAGAAATAGAAATCAAAGGAAGATGATGCCCCACTCTGTTAATCAACTCTTTGACACATTTCCATTTCTTAATTTACAAAGATCACAACTCCATTAGTGGACAATGGATTGCCAGTCTGCCACTTTTTAGTGAGGCTTGAAAGGATTCGCTGTGAAGCTACACCTGCCCATCTGTCTGTGTGTCACTGTGTTTGGATTGTGTTAGACAACAGTCCTAATATCTCGCCTACATCCATTACAATTTTTGAAATGTTAGATTGTACTTGGAAGAAGTTGAGTTTGAATCTGACAATTCTGAAATTGGGAGCTGTTAATAATTTCTGTTTTTCACATAACTATATAGTGATGTGATCAGTCAAAGCAAATTAACAGATGGTGCTTTTACTGAACACAACTGAATAATTCTACAAGGATGCTATCACGGTCTTCCTCAGTATTAACTACACCCCCCAATTTAGTGTCATCAGCAAATTTTGAAATTGTACTTCTGATTCCCAAGTCCAAATCATTCATGTAAATGGTGAACAACAGTGGTCCCAGCACCAATCCCCGTGGAACACCACTTCCCACCTTCCACCCGTCTGAGTAAATACCTTTAACTCATCCCGTCACTATAACTGGACTTGCCTCCATTCCCGTGCCGAGGGGATTGCTGTACCAGACGGGAGGGGCAACATTTGGGGACTCTCGATTCTCCACCAATTCCCATTCCCCTTCTTTCTGGTGGATAATGGAGGTGCCACTGTGTGTAATGTGCAAGTCAGTAAGAGCTGTCAGCGAGGATTAATCAGCACTTTCTAATTGGAGATGATAATCAATGGAATCTTTCAGACAATGAATTGTAGATTTTATAGCAAAGATTAATATACGATTGAAGTAAAAGTTCCTAATTTTATTGTAAAATATTTCAGGAACACGCATCAGAAATTAAGGGGAAAGATCAGACAGCAGTACTTAAAGGGACACTGCAGCCCCAACAACTCAATCAGCTATATATCCAGAATATTAAAATCCAGCCCAGTTATAGGAGTTATTAACATCAGCAGAAACAAACCCCAACTGTCAGAATGAACATGGTTCAGTCCTGGATGTGATTAACAGCAGCAATAACAGCAGAATCAAACCTCTGCAGTCACTTGTGAACTTGCTGGTGTCTCAGCAGGTTGGATGACTGATTGAATCCCATCTTACACACTGAGCAGGTGAACGGCCTCTCCCCGGTGTCAACTCGCTGGTGTGTCAGCAGGTTGGATGACTGAGTGAATCTCTTCCCACACACGGAGCAGGTGAACGGCCGCCACCCCAGTGTGAGCTCGCTGGTGTGTCAGCAGGTTGGATGACTGATTGAATCCCTTCCCACACACGGAGCAGGTGAATGGCCTCTCCCCAGTGTGAATGCGCTGGTGTCTCAGAAGTTTAGAGGAATTAGTGAATCCCTTCTCACACACGGGGCAGGTGAACGGCCTCTCTGCAGTGTGAATGTGCTGGTGTATCAGCAGGGTGGATGAATTAGTGAATCCCTTCTCACACACAGGGCAGGTGAACGGTCTCTCCCCAGTGTGAATGCACTGGTGCTCAATGACGTGAGATGACTACCTGAACCTCTTCCCACAGTGAGAGCAACTGAATGGCCTCTCCCCAGTGTGAAGTCGCTGGTGTCTCAGAAGGTCAGAGGAATTAGTGAATCCCTTCTCACACACGGGGCAGGTGAACGGCCTCTCTGCAGTGTGAATGTGCTGGTGTATCAGCAGGGTGGATGAATTAGTGAATCCCTTCTCACACACAGGGCAGGTGAACGGTCTCTCCCCAGTGTGAATGCACTGGTGCTCAATGAGGTGAGATGACTGCCTGAACCTCTTCCCACAGTGAGAGTAACTGAATGGTCTCTCCTCGGTGTGAAGTCTCTGGTGTGTCAGAAGGTGGGATGACTGACTAAATCCCTTCCCACACTCGGAGCAGGTGAACGGCCTCTCCCCGGTGTGACTGCACCATGAGTTTCCAGCCAGGATGGGGAGCTAAATCCCTTCCCACAGTCCCCACATTCCCACAGTTTCTCCGTGGTGTGGGTGTCCTTGTGTCTCTCCAGGTTGGACAATCGGTTGAAGCCTCATCCACACACACAACACGTGTACGGTTTCTCCCCGCTGTGAACGGTGCGATGTTTTTTCAGACTGTGTAACTGGTTAAAGCTCTTTCCACAGTCAGTGCACTGGAACACTCTCACTCAGGTGTGTGTGTCTCGGTGCTTTTCCAGTCACACCGATCTTTGAAATCTTTTCCCACAGACAGAACAGGCAAACATTTCTCCTTCCACATTCAAAGGCCGATGATATTCCCTGTAAAAGCAGTTTACAAAAGACATCACTGTAAGTTCAGGATTAAAATTCAGAACAGATAATTCTAGTTTCTATGGAACATTCTCTCCTCTCTTATTACATAGAATTACACAGATTGTACAGCACAGAAACAGGCCAATCAGCCCAACTGGTCCATGTGGTGTTTATGCTCCACACGAGCCTCCTCCCACCTCTCTTCATCTCACCCTATCAGCATCTCCTTCTATTCCTTTCTCCCATGTGTTTATCCAGCTTCCCCTTAAATACATCCATGCTCTTCGCCTCAACTACTCCCTGTGGCAGCAAGTTCCACATTCTCAGCACCCTCTGGGTGAAGGAGTTTAATCTAAATAGGACTTCCCTGGGCAGCCAATCAGCACTGCTGCCTCTTTTGTGCATTTCCTGGCGAGGCGAAACAGTTGATATTTTCTGATCAAAAAGAGCTGAGCTCAGCAGCATTAGTCCTGTTTTGCCTCCTTTGGAGACCAGGTGTACAAGCAGAGTGAGCGCAGCCTTGACAGCAACCGCAATAAAATTGTTACAGTTGTGAAGGAACTTTGTGTCAGTGCACTGGACCACAAACAAAATATGTGTGTTGATTGTTGTCTTATTACCCTACTGTAAAGTGCCTTGAGATGTTTTAAAAGCTCTATTTAAAGGTAAGTTGTTGGTGGTGTATAGAGAACTCTGTTGAAATTTAGTGAAATGATCAATAACGAAGGAAGATCATTTCTTTGTTTGGTTCTGTTAGTTTTCATAGAATCATGGAAACATACAGCATGAAGGAGGCCATTCGGCCCATCGTGTCTGTGCTGGCTCTTAGAAAGAGCACTCGTGCTTCGTCCCACATCCCTGCTTGTTGTCCGTAACCATGTAAGATCCTCATCCTCAAGTACCCGCCCAACTCCCTTTTCAAATCATTGATGGAATCAGCTCATGACCTTTTCAGGTCGAGCGTTCCAGATCCCCACAACTCTCTGAGTTTTATTCAATTGTTACCACAGTTGCCTTCTGTGAAGGTTTAATAATAAATGCATTTTGCTATGAAAGCAATTAAAACATTCCTAGTATATAAATAGACAGATGCATCAAAATATTAAAATTGTGGGAGGGGGGCAGTGCTCGCCAGGGCCCAATAAACAATGGAATTCTTCTTTCCCAACCCAATGCTCAGAAGATGAAGTCCCAGAGCTGCCTCTGGCTCGGTTCCACCTGCCCTATTCTGACAAGCTGAGGTGTTGGTCAGTGCACTGTGATTGCCCTGTGGGCAGAAACTCCCAGTTTTCCCCCTCCCTCTACTCTGGTTGGGTTCAGTTCTACATCCGCTGTGTGAGAATAAAATCAATGAGTCAATGATTGTCCCTCTTGGTCACTGGGACCCTGAAACCTTCAGTTCCACACCCGCTGTGTGCAGAGTGAGAAAAAATCAATGAGTCAATGATTGCCCCTCTTGGTCACTGGGACCCTGAAGCCCTGCCCACTCTCTGTTCCTGTACAAAGATGGCCACGCATGCACCCAGCTGCAGGTAGAACCAGTTTGTCTTTCCTTCACCAAGATGGCGGCGTGTAACCTGGGCCTGTCACCGAGAAAAAGCCTCACCGCTGCCGTCCAGGCGGAACACATTCAGCCGCTGGATCTCATTCAGGCCTGAGACTGTTCTCCAACTTTATAAACCCTGCAGCGTGGCCTACCCGCAGTTTACTTTTTTTTAGTTCATATTTTTTTATATATATATTTTTTAATTTTTAAACATATTTTTTTTGCTTCATTTTTTTTGTGCTTTTTTTTAATGACATTCACAGAGCTCAAGTCTCAGCTCTCTGTACAAAGTCACAAGCCCTCATGCCTACAAGGCAGGGGTCCCAGTGTCTCCAAGTTAATGATGTGATCTCCAAGCTTCTTGATCATCTTCACTTGTTCATCCAAATAGTGGGTCTCCAGGAATTCACAAAGTTGAGGGTCGGCGTTCGCAGTGGAGAGTTTGTGCAGACCCAGCAGACTCTGGTCGACATTCTTCTCCATCTGCAGGGCTCTCTGCATCGCCGAGCGGAGCCTCCTGCTCTCCCAGCCGAACAGATGGACTGTAAAGAAGCTTAAAAACACTGGATTAATTTTAAAAACAAATCAAATTAAATTAAAATCACATTGGCCGGGGTGATGATGCACTCCAGTCCCCGCGGCGCCCACCTGTCTCGGAAGGTCTCAAGTGTGCCGGCAGACACCACATGCTCCATCTCCAGGGTAACCCGGACGCGAACATAGCCGCGGAAGAGAGGCAGGCAATCGGGCCGAACGACCCCCTCGACCGCCAGCTGCCTGGACCTGTTTATGGCCACTTTGGCCAGGCCCAGGAGCAGTCCTACAAGGAGGTCCTCCGACCTGCCCTCTCTCCTCCGCACCGGGTGGCCGTAGATCAGGAGCGTGGGACTGAAGTGCAGCCAAAAATCGAGGAGCAGCCCCTTCAAATAATGGAACAGGGGCTGCAACCTCTCACATTCCACATAAACATGGAACACGGACTCCTCTAGGCTGCAAAAATAGCAAGAGGCGTGGGAGTCCATGAACTTACTTAAAATCTTATTGCACGGGACTGCTCCATGCAACACCCTCCAGGCCAAGTCCCCAATAGATAAAGGGAGGACTCCTGCGTAGAGAGCCCCCCATTGGGGACCTCCGCCTCCACCGGATGGCAAGATGGCACGCCAAGGCGTGTCCAGACGGCAGGTGAAGATGACAAAGTGGAGAGTGTGCAGGAGCAGCCCGTACAGGAAACCCCTCCACGCAGAACTAAAAGGCACGGAGGGCATTTCCTCAAGATGGCTCAAGTTGTGAGGCGCCGGTTCCCGAGAGGGGTTTTGGGGCCATGCGCCGATGAGGAATTCCATCCGAACAGGGGTCAGTTCAGACGGGATTGCCCCACGTGCCTGAGCCTCCTCGATACACCTCGTGGAGTCGAGGCCCAGTGCCGCTTTCAGCGTCTCGATGGATTTGGCCGTGAGCCAGACGTTGGCCCAGGGCAGGCACTGCACCAGCTCCTCCGGCACCATCCAGCCCGCTCCTTCGCCATCGAGCAGGTCCCCGACCCTGGTCACCTTACCAGGCACAGCCCTGCCCTCCGCCAGCCACCCAATCCAGCAGTCACGGGGGTACGGATTCCTGAGCAGCTTCGCCTGAAGGAGAGCCGCCACTCCTGACAGGGGAGAACTCCGCCTGGAGGCGATGCTGTTCCAGACCCATAGCAGTTCCTGGTAAAAGACAGGCAGCTCCCACAGACAGGCACGCGCATGGCCCAATTCCACGAATAGGAGCTGCGTGTCGTAATTGAGGCCGTGCAGCTGGCGGAAGAAATACATCACCAGCGCACACCATCGAAGAGGATTCTCGACGTACAGGTATCTCTGCAGGGTCCGAAGACGGAAAGTCACTGCCCGGGTGCGAAGGCACACCAACGCCTGACCGCCCTCCCTAAGCGGGAGACTCAGAACCACGGCAGAGACCCAGTGCTTCCCTTTGTCCCAGAAGAAGTCAATGAGCTTCTTCTGCATCTTGGCGACAAACGCAGGGGGCGGGATCAAAGTGACCAACCGGTACCACAACATGGCGGCCACCAGCTGGTTTATGACCAGCGCTCGACCCCTGTAGGACAACACTCGGAGCAGTCATGTCCAGCATCCTAGGCGAGCGGTGACTTTGGCCTCCAGCTCCTGCCAGTTCACCGGCCAGGCGTCCTCGGCGGGGCTGAGGTAGACTCCCAAGTAGAGGAGGTGCATGGTGCTCCAGGCAAAAGGCTTGAACTCCTCCGGCAGGGAGTCCACCCGCCACTGGCCCACCAGGAGTCCAGAACATTTCTCCCAGTTGATCCTGGCGGAGGATGCGTCCGAGTAAATCTGCTGGCATTCACGCATCCTCCGCAAGTCAGCGGGATCCATGACCATGAGGAGCACGTCATTGGCGTAAGCCGAGAGGATGACTTCCACACCCAACCCTTGCAGAGCCAGTCCCATCAGCCTCTTCCGCAAGAGGCGCAGGAAAGGCTCCACGCAGACGGCATATAACTGGCCGGACATAGGGCATCCCTGACGCACCCCCCTCCCGAAGCGAAGCGGCGCCATCAAAGACCCGTTAACTTTAATCAGACACTCCGCGGCAGCGTACAGAAGTTGGATCCGGGTGACGAAATGCATCCCGAACCCAAATGTGTGCAGAGTTCCGAAGAGATACTCGTGATCCACCCTGTCGAACGCCTTCTCCTGATCCAGGGAAAGGAAGGCAACCGACAGACCAGATCTCTGGGAATGGTGGACCAGGTCCCGGACCAGATGGATGTTATCGTGGATAGTCCGGCCCAGGACTGTGTAGGACTGGTTGGGTGGATCATGTGGGCCAGCACGGTGCCAAGGCGGGCAGACATGTTCTGGCAAAAATTTTATAATCCGTTCTGAGGTGGGAGACCGGGCGTCAGTTTTTTAATAGACGGAGATCGCCCCTCTTAGGCAGCAGGACAATGACCGCCCTGCACCAAGAGAGGGGCATCTCCCCGGTCGCCAGACTTTCCCCAGGACCCGCACGTAGTCGCCCCCCAGGATGTCCCAGAATGCCCTGTGGAACTCCACGGTCAGCCAGTCCAGCCCCGGGGACTTTCCCTTCGAGAGCTGGCTGAGGGCACCAGTCAGCTCCGCCAAGCTTAGCGGAGCGTCCAACTTTTCGGCGCCCTCCGGGCCGACCTTCAGCAACTCCTCCCACAAAACTCTGCGCACATCCTCGCTGGACAGATCCAGAGAGAACAGAGCCCTGTAATAGGCCCGGGTCTTCGCGCTGATCCCCTCCGGATCCGAGACCAGAGATCCGTCATCGGCCAGCAGCCCCAAGAGCTGCTTACGGACCCCCCATTTTTTCCAGCGAGTAGAAGAAGGGGGAGCTGCGGACCAGGTCCCAGAGGATCTGGATCCGTGACCTCACGTACGCGCCTCAGGACCCGATGAGCTGCAGGTCCTTCAGTGTGCCCTTCTTCTCTTCATACACCTTCCGCAGGGCCGGGTCATCGACGACTTGACCGAGACAGGTCTCCAGGTCGAGCACCTCCCTCTCCAACTGCCTGACCCAGGCCTCCAGCCTCTTGGTCGATCCCCTCGTGTACTCCTGACAGAAGAGACGGACATGAGCCTTGTCCACGTCCCACCATAGCCTCAAGGAGGGGAAGCCCCCCCACTTCCTTCTCCAGTCGGCCCAGAACCGACGAAACGAATCCCGGAGCCGCTCGTCCTCCAGCAGCAGGTTGTTAAAATGGCAGTTCGCGTATCCCCCGGCGCACGCAATGGAGCGAGCTCCGCCAACACCAGGTGGTGGTCCATGCACGGCACCAGCCGCATGGAAGCCGCCGGGACGCAGGAGACGTACGCCCAGGAAATGTAAAGGCGGTCGATTCTGGACCTTCCTCCCCCAGACCTTACGTAAGTGAAGGCGCTGGAGTCGGGATGGAGATTTTGCCAGACGTCCACCAAGTCGAAGGACCTGACCAGGTCCCTCAACTTCTCCACTGACACCAGGCTGCGCGGGGGACCCTACCGGTCCCTCACCTCGAGGGTGCAATTAAAATCTCCCCCGAGGATGACGCACTCGCCGACGTCGATGGAGCCCAGAAGAGCGGACACTTCTACAAAGAAGCACACTTGCTGCGCACCGGCCGCAGTGACCTGAAGCAAACGGCCCGGCACGTGCTCCTTGACCAACAAGATAACCAGCCTAAAATGCAGGGCCAGCAAGATAGCCACCCCGCTGGAATAGTTGGAGAGGTGACTCATGCTGACCCCTCCTTGCCACTCCAGGAGCCACGTGGCCTCGTCCTCCGGAACGGTGTGGGTTTCTTGCAGGAAGCACACCGCATACCTCCTGTCCCGGAGGACCAAGAAGTTATTAAATCTACGGCGCGCATCTCTGCTGCCGTTGATGTTGAGGCTGGCTATGGTTATCTTCATGACAAGAGCATAGTGCAACCTCAACCTAACCTAACGGGAGGAGGGAGAGCGGCCGCTATTCGACCGCCACTCCCTCAGCAGCCCAGCGAGGAACTTGTTGATCCGACGCTGCTCCCATGGCCCCGCGCCCTCGTCCGTGCCCATGGATTTGATAGCGGCACGTACGGAGCCGATGAGCAGCACCAGATCCGACCATCTGTCTAGGGCCTTGGAGGCAGGGCAGTTCTTTCGTACATGCCCCACCTGCTTACAGGCATGGCACTGCACACCGTCCAATGTCCAAACGACGCGGTGGGCAGCCCCCTCATGGCACATGATAAAAGCGCCCTCGGTGTCCTCCTCCCGGGCCAGCTGAACAAAAAGCTGGTGCTGGAAGGAGAAGACGTGCTGGAGGCTGGCCTCCCTGCATCCGAGCGGGATGGGTGTGATCCCCGACCTCACCTCCCCCAGTTGACGTAGGTGGGGGGAGGAGGAGCTCAGCCAAAACAAAGGGCGGGACGTTTGACAAGAGGATCCTTTGCACGGTGGCCTTGAGAGGATCCACCGGCAGGAAGGTCCCGCCCATGGTGAGCCCCTTGGTTACAGCCAGAGACACCGCCTGCTCCGATGTCAGGAAGAACACCGCCTTGCCGTACATTTTCGAGGCAGCGACGATGGCTGAAGGGCCGACAACCCCAGCCACGGCCTTCACGCACGCCTCGATAGTCATGTTGGGGTGAGTGTAGCTCTTCACCCCGTGTTTTTTAGTGATGAGGCGGAATGGTGACAGGGCAGCAGAAGCAGTGGGAGCAGCTGTGGCTGTGGCTGCCACACTTGCGTATGACCTTGCTGGCCCCGTCACCAGCGATGATGTGGTCGCCGTCGTGGGCCGCTTATTATAAAGGGCTACACCCACCCAAGTCACAGGCCTGGTGATGTTAATGGCCTCAGTGGTTGTTTTCCCTGAGCAGAGGGAGCTTTAAAAGTGAAGGCACACCTCTCCCCTTGTTGATTAAATTGGGAAAGGGGCTTTCTCTCCTCTGATCAATGGGCAATTGATGGATATGAGGTGCCTCTTTAGAGAGAGATAAAGAGGGCCAAAGAGAGAGAGAAAGGGTGGTGGGAAGGAGGGAGGCCGCAGGGGCTGGGTCTCCACTCAAGATGGTGGGTGGGTGCTTGCAGGGGTGCACTCTCTGAAAAGTAAGTCTCTTCTTGTGGGGGGAGAAGATGTCTTCACCTGGGAAAATAAAGCTGGAGATGCCCAGGCTCAGTCCACCACCAGGTCTTAACGATGTGATAATTAAATGATGACTTTGCCTGGGCAGCTCCAGCTGTCCCAGGTCAAGCAATAGGGAGGGGTGTTTGCTAGTGGTGTGTGTGGCCTAGTTTTTACAAGAGCCACACACACTCACACACACCCCTAGATGTTTTCTTCTCCTTCTTCTTTCCCCCCCCCCACTTAAATACAAAGTCTTTATGAGAGTGCACCATGAAACACCCACCTGTAGAAGTTTTCCAACGGCTCTCTCTCCTTCTGAACAGATGTAGGATGTTCGTTTTTCTCACCTCTCTCCCTCTCCTGTAATGGAGACCAGTTGGGGAAACAGTGATGGAATGGCTTCCCTTTGTTGTTAGCTCTGGTCTGGTCTCCTGGTCTCCTGGTCTCTCCTCTCCTCTGGCACCCCAATAGTAGCTGCAGCAGCAACAGATGTGGTCTCTCCTCCTGGACACAGAGAGAGAGAGACCTCACCTGTCCTGTCCTCTCCTCTCCTCTCCTCTCTTCTGGCACAGCAGCAGCACCAGATTCCTGGCTGGCTATCAGGGATCCCGGGGTTCATTTTTTCTCTTTTATTTAAATCTGGTAGTACTTGTTACAACTCATCAATTACATGATAAATCCATTACATTCATTAACCACAATAAGGCTAAGCCTTAAAAAACAGCTTTAAGATTAACAGTACAAATACAATAATACATTTTTCCAGACAAAACCAATGTCAACAATACAGGTACCCGTAGTAAAAAACAATACATCCCAGTCCTACTGGCAATCTAGTAACTCTTCATTTTTGCTTGGTATAACCTGTTGTCCTTTTTAAAATTTAACATTCAAGTACAACAGTACTTATACAACTCATCAGTTACATAGTAAATCCATTACATTCATTGACCAATTATGGTCAACAATATAAATACAACAATAAATTTTACAGGTAAATCAATAATATTTACAGTACAAACTGCAACTATTTAATAAACCAAGAATCCGTACACACCAGTCCAACTGGCATCGTTCAATCATTCATTCCTCCATTCGTCCGTTCGTTCGCTCAAGCGTAAGTTCCATTGTGCATGACTGCATACATGTGTGCCATTTCTATCTGCGTGCATGCGTGCGTTCGTTCATCCGTCCGGCAGGCTTCACACTCACCAAGCGGGCCTTCATCCTGGGGAGCGAGGGCCCTTCATTCGACCGAACGTAAGTTCCATTGTGTATGTGTGTGTATCATTTGTCTACCTGTGTGCATGCGTGCATTCGTTCATCCATCCGGCAGGCCTCACACTCACCGAGTGACCCCCGTCCTGGGGAGCGGGCCCTTCATTCAGTCGAACGTAAGTTCCATTGTGTATGCGTGCTATCATTTGTCTACCTGTGTGCATGCGTGCGTTCGTTCATCCATCCGGCAAGCCTCACGCTCACCGAGTGACCCCCGTCCTGGGGAGCGGGCCCTTCATTCGGTCGAACGTAAGTTCCATTGTGTATGCATGTGTGCGTGCATATATTTGTATCCACATGCGTGCGTTCACTAGCGCGTTCATTCATTCGATTAAGGAAGGCTTTAACACTAAATAACACCACAATATACAAAGTCCTACAACCATATCAAAAAATCACTTAAGACTTCAAGTAAACTACTTTTAACCAGAACCCGAAACTTCTTCAAAAAACAAGTAATACCAGTTCAACGCCAGTCCTATTGGCACTCTAATAACTCCTCGTCTTCACTTGATGTTATCCAACCATATAATGTCATAATCCTTATCCACAGTCTTCAACCTTTCCACAGAAAAGAAGCCGACCACTTTCTCAAATCCCGTAAAAGAGGAAAACGAGTACTCAAATTTCCTTCTTCTTGCTGTAATCACTCACAGGACCCAGCCATCAAGACATTGGTTATTCCTTGCTGATATACCTTGTTTTGTCTTTTATTTTCCTTTTTCACTTGTATCCCGTTCTCTTTTCCCACCTTATGGCTGTTCAAGCACCAGACTATAGATAGGAACAGTCTGTCTTTCCTCCACCAAAATGGCAGCGCACAAACCCGATCCCATCACCGAAACAAAGCCTCACAGCTGCCGCCAGACGAAGCACAGGCGGGGCCGCTGGAACTCATTCGGGCCGGAGACCGTTCTTCAACTTTAGAAACCGTGCAGCATGCTCACCCACAGCATCTCCCCACTCCGCTTCTGTCGACCAGCCGCTCCACCCTGGGCACCCCGCCTGGGGTCCTCCGCCCTGGGCCCCCCGCCTGGGGTCCTCCGCCCTGGGCCCCCCGCCTGGGGTCCTCCGTGCTGGGCCTCCCGCCTGGGGTCCCCCGTGCTGGGCCCCCCACCTGGGGTCCTCTGTGCTGGGACACCCACCTGGGGCCCTCCATGCTGGGCCCCCCGCCTGGGGTCCTCCGCCCTGGGCCCCCCGCCTGGGGCCCTCCGCCCTGGGCCCCCCACCTGGGGTCCTCTGTGCTGGGACACCCACCTGGGGCCCTCCATGCTGGGCCCCCCGCCTGGGGCCCTCCATGCTGGGCCCCCCGCCTGGGGTCCTCTGCCCTGGGGCCCTCTGTGCTGGGCCACCCGCCTGGGGCCCTCCATGGTGGGCCTCCCGCCTGGGGTCCCCCGTGCTGGGCCCCTCGCCTGGGGTCCTCTGTGCTGGGCCTCCCACCTGGGGTCCTCCGCTCTGGGCCCCCCACCTGGGGTCCTCCGCCCTGGGTCCCCTGCCTGGGGTCCTCCGTGCTGCGCCTCCCGCCTGGGGCACTCCGCCCTGGGCCTCCTGCCTGGGGTCCTCCGCCCTGGGCCCCCCGCCCTGGGCCTCCCGCCTGGGGTCCTCCGTGCTGGGCCTCCCGCCTGGGGTCCTCCGTGCTGGGCCCCCCACCTGGGGTCCTCCGCTCTGGGCCCCCCGCCTGGGGTCCTCCGCCCTGGGCCCCCTGCCTGGGGTCCTCCGTGCTGGGCCCCCCGCTTGGGGTCTCCGCCCTGGGCCCCCCACCTGGGGTCCTCCGTGCTGGGCCCCCCGCCTGGGGTCCTCCGTGCTGGGCCCCCCGTCTGGGGTCCTCCGTGCTGGGCCTCCCGCCTAGGACACTCTCCTCTGGGTCTTCCACCCTGGGCCTTCTGCACTGGGCCCTACGCACTGACATTCCCCGTGAGCAGCCGGGGTGTGGAGCAGCCCGTTCACACAGCGCCGAGCAGGGCTGAGCTGCTGAGAATCTCGCAGCCTCCCCTGGGGTTCATTAACCCGCTCCCTGAGCTCTCTCACCTGATGTGTCAGCGGCAGCTGCCAAGGTCCGCGCATGTTCAGCTCACACTGCCCGGGTGATTGACGGGAGCTTCCGACCAATAGGGTGCGAGCGGGGCGGGGCTGGAGGAGCGAGCCAGCGGCATGTCCTCCAACCAATCGGGGAGCCCGAGGGCGGGACTAGCACCAGCTGATTGTCTGATCTGCAGGGCAGCGAGTTTCTCCAGTCCCTTGTTCAGGGCCCGGGGCCAGGGGAGGCTGTGGGCCTTTATTCCCCACATTGGACACAAGGCTCTTTGTCTCACAACACACTGGCTCAGGTTTTAATAGAGACTTTTTAAAATTCATCAATAAAAGCAGATAAATCTCGTGGAACAAAATATTTAATATTTGGGAGTAAAAATACTGTTATTTTTCCTCTGTGGAATTTGTTAGTTTCAGACAATAACAACGATTTGTTTTTATAGAACATATTTAATGTAGTAAAATGTCCCAACGTGCTTCACGGGAGCGTTATAAAACAAAATTTGACACCAGGTACAAACCAAGCATATTCCCATAAGGAGGAACGATGGGGCGTCCAAAGCTCAAGCTCCCTGGATGACAAAGGATGTAGACGTTAGAATAAAACAGAAAAAGGAGGTTTACGACAAATGTCAGGTACAGAATACAGTCAAAAACCAGGAGAATACAGAGAGTGGGGGGAAATTGAAAAAGGATATATGAAAGAAAGACTTGCATTGATATAGCGCCTTTCACGACCACCAGACATCTCAAAGCTCTTTACAGCCAATGAAGTACTTTTGAAGTGGAGTCATTGTTGTAATGTGGGAAACACGGCAGCCAATTTGTGCTCAGCAAGCTCCCACAAACAGCATTGTGACAATAACCAGGTAATCTGTTTTTGTTATGTTGGTTGAGGGATAAATATTGGCCAGGACACAGGGGATAACTCCCCTACTCTTCTTCAAAAGAGTGCCATGGGATCTTTTACATCCACCTGAGAGAGCAGACGGGGCCTCAGTTTAAAGTCTCATCAGAAACAGTGCAGCACTCCCTCAGCACTGCACTGGAGTGTCAGCCTAGCTTTATGTGCTCAAGTCCTTGGAGTGGGACTAGAACCCACAACCATCTGACTCAGAGAGCAAGTGTGCTACCCACTGAGCCACAGCTGGCACAAGGGACAGAGGACAAGAAAAGATTAGTGGGTAATGTAAAAGGGAACCCAAAAATCTTTTACAAACATATGAATAGTAAAAGGATAGTTAAAGGAATGGTGGGGCCGATTAGGGACCAAATAGGAGCTCATCATACGGAGGCAGAGGGCGTGGCTGAGGTACTGAATGAGTACTTAGCATCTGTCTTCACAAAAGAAGAGGATGAAGTTAATGTCACAGTAGAGGAGGGGGGGGGGAGTAGAGAAATTGGATAAAAATGGATAGAAAGGAGGTGCTAAATAGGTTGTCATCACTCAAAGTTAACAAGTCACCCAGTCCAGGTGGATGCATCCTAGATTGCAGAGGGAAGCTAGGGTGGAGATAGCAGAAGCTCCGACCACAATCTTTCAATCTCCCTCAGATATATGGGAGTGGTGCCAGAGGACTGGAGGATTGCAAATGTTACACCCTGTTTAAAAAAAGGGGAGAGGGATAAACCTGGTAACTACAGGCCAATCAGTCTAATGTCAGTGGTGTAGCTGAGCATCCTTTACCTGGTTTACGGTAATTTACCTGGTCAGGCAGCCTTTGCCACTGCACTGTGACCAATTCCAATCAGCGGTTTTGAATCGCTAAACCCCCCCTCCAGTTCTGACTGGAGGAACTTATATGTAATACCCACTGGAAATGTTATGTACGCTAAGTATGGTTATCAATCTTTAACTTAGACACTATTATTATTGTTATAAATCCCTGGGTTAAAGTTGCCCATGTGAAGGTACGGCAAGAACTTTTAAGGACACAATGTGCCTAAGAGCAGACTTTCCATAATTCTGCACCAGTATCAACTGTTGCAGACAGTGAGGCTGGGCAGTCTCCAGGCTGAAACCCCAGGAGGAAGGGGTGGAGTCGGGGTTTTCGAGCGGGGAAAGCGAGCGACTGGAAGAGAAGAGGGCAGGAGCTCTGAAAAGAGTGCTCAGGAGGCAAATGGCTGCCGCATCCCGTCCCGGGCTTCCAAACTCGGCCGCCGCCCTTCGTATTAGTAGCTCTGCATCCAGAACTCAAAGTGGGATTCAGTGATCGTGAAGAGAATTCAACGAAGGGGTTCGGAGTCGTAAGTCTTGCAGACATTATACATACCATGAGCTCCAACTTAAGTGCGCCAACGAAAGAGTGCACTCGAATTTGGACACAGGGACAGATTCTCCTTTGAATCCATATAAATGGAGAATGTATGTTTATTATGTCTAGATTCATTCCAATGTATGCAAATGTCTAATTTAGGTCATTGACCCGTAATCTTCTTATACTGTCTGACGTTAAAACTATAAAGTAAGATCATTAGAATTAAGCCATTGTAGTAGTGATCTCCTTACTGGACTATAGAATACTGTCTACAACAGAGACCACATCTCACATTTATCGAGAGAACCGTGAAGGGGTTACATTTTGGGGGCTCGTCCGGGATTGTGGTCTATTTATGTCAGTAAACTAACAGTATTGAATGCTCATTGCTAAGAGAGTGGTTTGTGGTTTCTACTGGGCTGTTTGAGCATAAAAGATGGATGTTATTGAGGTTGAAGCTTGGTGCAAACGGAAGCAGATAGCTGCTACCCATGCCATTGTGCTGAATGGTGTTGCTAACGATGACCCTGATGATGTCTTGCTAAGGGCTCTGAATTGTGTCAAAGCCTTTGGAAAGGTTAGGGTAGTTGAGCGCTGCTTGGATACAGCTACCAAGAAGCAGTTTGTGTTGATCCAGACATCAGAGAACCTGAGAGGTCATGGTTTACCTGAGGCAGTTGGGCTTTCTGAAGAGGCTGGTCCCTGGCCAGTTCAGTTTGTCCCTTTACTACTAAGGAAGAAGAAGGGTTTCAGACCAAGTTGTTGTCATTCTTGAGACAAGATGGAAAGACTGTTGCTGATGTCAAAGGTCTGATAGGTCCTTCGGCCCTGGATATGAACACTCAGTTGGTCAGTGCCATTAGTTCTCTGGTGGATAAATGCACCAATCTGCCCTTCGAGGCTCAGGGATACCGTAAGCTCCGTATGTTCTCAGGAGTGAGACCAACTCCCAGTGGGGAAGAGGAGTATGACGCCTGGGCTGAGCAGACCCTGTCTCTGCTAGAGGAATGGCAGTGCAGTGACAATGTGAAGAGGCAGAGAATAGTAGAAAGCCTTAAGGGTCCTGCTGCTGACATTGTAAGATTCTTAAAGGCGCAGAACACCTCTGCTACTTCCTTTGACTACATGCAGGCTCTAGAAACTGCCTTTGGAACTACTGAAACCATTTCAGATTTGATGGTCAGATTCAGAAGCACATTCCAGTGTGAGGGAGAAAAGCTGTCCAGTTATCTGCTGAGAATAGAAAAACTGCTGCATTGTATGTTACGGAAAAGAGGGATTGAGTTGCCTGAAATGAATCGGTTCCGCATTGAACAGGTTGTGCGAGGTGCATTGCTCGAAGACGTGACTGCTCTTCGCATACACATGACCCATAAGTTGCAAGATCCACCCACCTTCACTGAGCTGCTAAGGGAAGTCAGAGAGGAGGAGGATATGCTTCAGGCCCGGAATGTAGCAAAGAGTGCTGTGATGTCCAAGCTTGTGACTCCTGTTACAGTTCCTACTCCTAAGGGTGATGTCAACCCTGAGATGGAGCAGCTGAAGAAGGAAATAAATGTCATGAGAGCCGAGATGGCATATTTTCGGTCTAAGCCCAACACAGAAAGGGATGACGCATGGGTGCAAAAGGTTGAACATCCTGCAAAGTCTAACAGCAAAATGAATGATTCCTCTAAAGGATATCCCCATGAAGGAGATAGACCTGGAGTCTTTTGTTATAACTGTGGAAAGGATGGACATTTCAAGCGAGAATGTAGAGGTGAGGAAAATCTAAAAAAAGTAAATGACCGTCTCATAAAACTTACCAAGAAGTCGGGAAACTACAAAGGGGCACAGTAACGGAACGGCCTGCTGTCCCTGTAGTTAAGACACGTTCCACTAAGTGCAATAATAGACGAGGGGATATGAAAGACATCATACCTGAAGGTTTAGTAGGGCCGAGTTCTGCTGTATCAATACAGATTGAAGGCATTTATACTAAAGCTATCCTCGACATGGGTTCTCAGGTTACCATACTGTACAGATCCTTCTATGACCGATACCTGACGCATTTGCCGTTAACCCCAATCAGTCTTCTGCAGATCTGGGGCCTTAGTCCTGCTGATTACTCATATGATGGCTATTTGTCGCTGAGGTTGGAGTTCTTGGAAGCTGATGTAGGGACCACTGAGACCATTGATGCACTTGTGTTGGTTTGCCCTGACCCCATGGTGAAAGGTGATGTTTCCATACTGGTTGGCAGTAATACACCCATAGTGAGATGACTCCTGACAAGCTGAAAAGAGCAGGGAGGTGAAAACTTCTTGAGTACCAGACACATTCACCCTGTTTTCAAAAAGGCTTTTGAGAAACTGCCTGAACTTTCTTCCGACGTAGATGATAGCAAAAGAGGAACTGTGTGGCACGTTGGAGCCAAACCTATCACCCTGCGTCCTGGAGGAGTGGCTAGAATCCCTGGGATACCAAAATTCCCTGGAACGCCAGGTACTGAAGCCATTCTGATAGAGTCACCTGATGATCCTGCAGAAGAGTCACGGTTCCCAAATGAGCTTCTGGTGAGACCAGAGTTGCAGACCCCGACAGCTGTGATGTCAAGGAGAGTTACAGTGACCGTGAGGAATATGTCAGGCAAAGGAATCACATTGAGGAAAGGAATGCCGATTGCGCATCTGTTTCCTGTAAATGTACTGTCGTCACATGTGAAGGAAGAGTCCAAAGTTAACTCAACTGGAGATCTGACACCCTCCTCCTTCAACTTTGGAGATTCATTCGTTCCTAAAGAATGGAAGGACTGATTAGTCAGGAAGATGATGGAGCGGAGAGGAGTTTTCTCTACTCATGAGTTTGATGTTGGTTGTAGTAAGAGTACTCGCCATTCTATCAGAATTACCGAGGATAAACCCTTTCGGGAGAGGTCTCGACGGCTGGCACCAGCTGACATCGAAGCAGTGAGACAGCACCTGTCGCAGTTAAAAGAAGCTGAGATCATTACCGAGTCCAGGAATCCTTATGCATCTCCTATAGTGGTGGTGAGGAAAAAGAACGGAAAGATTCGGATGTGTGTGGACTTTAGGACGCTTAACAGATGTACTATTCCCAACCAATACACCGTTCCAAGAATTGAGGATGCACTGGCTTGTCTTAATGGAAGCAAGTGGTTCAGTGTGTTGGATCTCAGAAGTGGATACTACCAAATACCGATGAGTGAATCGGACAAAGAAAAGACAGCCTTTATATGTCCAGTTGGGTTCTACCAATTTGAAAGGATGCCATAGGGAGTTTCAGGCGCTCCAGCAACTTTTCAAAGAATAATGGAACAAACAGTTGGGGACATGAACTTGCTCGAAGTATTGGTGTACTTGGATGATATCATTGTGTTTGGGGCAACCCTTGAAGAAAACGAAGCTCGGTTGCTGAAAGTGCTTGGTCGCCTGGAGGATGAAGGTCTCAAGCTATCATTGGACAAGTGTCAGTTTTGCCAAACATCCGTGTCCTATGTGGGGCATATTGTATCACAGGATGGAGTAGCCACAGATCCATCCAAGATCGAAGCTGTTACCACATGGCCCAAACCGAACACAGTGACTGCCTTGCGGTCATTTCTTGGGTTCTGCGGATATTACAGGCGCTTTGTGCAGGATTACTCCAAAGTGGCCCATCCTCTGAATCAGCTGCTGGCTGGTTACCTCCCACCAGCCGAGAGGAAGAAAAAGGCTAAAGGTAAAGAGAACAAGGACTACTTCAAACCCTCTGAGCCTTTTGGTGTTAGATGGGATGAGAAATGCGAAGAGGCCTTCCACACCTTAAAGCAAAGTCTTACTCAAGCCCCCGTGTTGGCTTTTGCAAACCCACAGCTGCCATATGTGCTACACGTGGATGCCAGTCAAGAAGGGTTGGGTGGTGTGTTGTATCAGGACCAAGGAGCAGGGCTGAGACCTGTAGCGTTCATCAGTCGCAGTCTTACGCCATCAGAGCATAACTACCCAGCTCATAAGCTAGAATTCTTGGCGTTGAAGTGGGGGGTGGTGGATAAGCTGCAGGATTATCTGTATGGAGCGAAGTTTGAAGTGAGGACAGACAATAATCCATTAACCTATGTGTTGACTTCGGCAAAACTTGATGCCACCGGCCACCGCTGGCTTGCTGCACTATCTGCTTACGACTTTAGTCTCAGGTACAGACCTGGGAACCAGAACATTGATGCAGATGCTCTGTCTCATCGCCCACACTACCAGAAACCAGAGTGGAAAGAGGTTGCTTCAGCAGATGTGAAAGTAATGTGTCAGATGTCCGTGGTATCTGGACCAAAGAATTCATTTCATGCCCGAGAGATTGACCACTTGGGAGCGTCAATGCATGCTGTTCCCCAGGCATTTTGCAACCTTTCCAGTTTGGATGTACAAAACTTACCCATGTTGTGTTCATCTGAAATATCCAAAGCACAACAGGAGGATCCCTGTATTCATGAGGTGTTTTCAGCTCTCCGTCTGGGTGATATTACACAGATCGACAAATCAAAACATCCTGACTGTCGTCTGCTCCTAAGAGAATGGGACCACTTGGAAATTAAAGAGGGAGTGTTGTGTAGAATCACTCACCCACCCACTAAACCATGTCATTCACAGTTGGTCCTGCCTGAAAAGTACAGGGAAATAGTGATGAAGTCTTTGCATGATGACGCAGGTCATCTGGGAGTAGATAAGACCTATGGGTTGGTCAAGGACAGATTCTATTGGCCGCGTATGAAGTCTGCGGTTGAGGAGTTCTGCAAGTCCTGTGCATGCTGTGTCCAGAGAAAGACTTTACCTAAAAGAGTTGCTCCTCTGTTTCACATGCAAAGTGATGGACCTCTAGACCTTGTCTGTATGGATTTTCTGTCCATCGAACCCGATTCCAGCAATACCGCAAATGTCTTGGTCATTACAGATCATTATACTCGCTATGCCCAAGCTTTTCCCACAAAGGATCAGAAAGCATCCACCGTTGCCAAAGTGTTGTGGGAGAAATACTTCATCCACTATGGACTGCCAAAGCGAATTGATGTGCCTCAATAATTCCGAGACTCGACGTTAGCGAAACAAAACAAGGCTTTTATTAACTTAGAAAGTAACACGTAAGAGAGAGAGGTATCTTCCTTCTGGAGACTGAGGCCAGACTGAGCTAGCTTACAAAAGGGGCCAGGTATGGGCGGAGCCCTACACACAGCACATTCCAGCACATTCCAATAAACAATACAATGAGGACTGGGGGAAGGGAAATGACACTGAAACCGACCACAGTCACAGGCAGTGATGAATGGAATATTTCATCACATTCACCCCTTCTATAGATTTAGTCTGTTCGGGGGTTTGATAGTCCTCTGCGACCGACGTGGCTGTTGTGGTGCCGCGGGTGTCGGCTGGGTGTCCCCGGTAGCCTCCTGGGTCTCTGCCGGGGGTGCCGCCAGGGTTGTTGAAGGGGTAGTTGGTGGGGGTGCCGTTGGTCGATGTTCTTCCGGGGGTGATGAAAGAGTGGTGGGTGGGTAAGAGTTGCTGTGATCGTTGTTGCTGCTATTGCCGTGGTTGTTGTCGATGCCGGCTGGGGCGACGTCTTTTATGGACACGGTGTCCTCCCTTCCGTCGGCGTGCCGGACATATGCGTATTGGGGGTTGGCGTGGAGTAGGTGTACTGGCTCCACGAGAGGGTCCGTCTTGTGGCCCCTCACATGCCTTCGCACGAGTACCGGACCTGGGGTGGAGAGCCATGACGGCATGCATACGCCTGAGGTGGATTTCCGGGGAAAGACAAACATTCGTTCATGAGGCGTGGCATTAGTGGCCGTACACAATAGCGACCGTATCGAATGGAGCACATCCGAGAGGACTTCCTGCCAGCGGGAGATAGGGAGGCCCTTGGTCCTTAGAGCTAGAGTGACTGCTTTCCATACTGTCCCGTTCTCTCGCTCCACTTGGCCGTTACCCCGGGGGTTGTAGCTGGTGGTACGGCTCGTGGCGATCCCCTTGGACAGCATGTACTGGCGTAGCTCTTCACTCATGAAGGACGCCCCCCTATCCGTATGGATGTAGCTCGGCATACCGAACAGGCAGAACAGGCTGTTGAGGCATTTAATGACCGTGGCGCTGGTCATGTCTGGGCAGGGGAAGGCGAATGGGAACCGGGAGTATTCATCCACAATGTTCAGGAAGTAAACATTGCGGTCGACGGATGGGAGGGGGCCCTTGAAATCTAAGCTGAGCCGCTCAAAGGGCCGTGTAGCTTTGATTAAGTGGGCTCTATCTGGGCGGTAGAACCGAGGCTTGCACTCAGCGCAAGTGCGGCAGTTCCTGGTCAGAGACCGAACTTCCTCAATCGAGTAGGGTAAGTTACGGGACTTTATGAAGTGGAACAGCCGCGTGACCCCTGGGTGGCAGAGGTCGTTGTGGAGGGTCTGTAGCCGATCCCCGGTGGCGCTGGCACACATCCCTCGTGAGAGGGCGTCAGGGGATTCGTTAAGGGCCCCTGGCCGGTAAATGATGTCGTACTCAAAGGTGGAGAGCTCGATCCGCCACCTAAGAATCTTATCATTTTTAATCTTCCCCCTCTGTTTATTATTGAACATAAACGCTACCGACCGCTGGTCAGTAAGTAGGGTGAAGCGTTTGCTGGCTAGGTAGTGGCGTCAGTGGCGCACTGCCTCCACGATGGCTTGGGCCTCCTTTTCCACGGAGGAGTGTCTGATCTCGGGCCCTTGGAGGGTCCTCGAGAAGAAAGCTACGGGCCGCCCCGCCTGGTTGAGGGTGGCTGCCAAGGCGAAGTCAGACGCATCACTTTCCACTTGAAATGGAGTGTTCTCGTCCACTGCCTGTAGCGTGGCCCGCTCAATATCCTGCTTAATGCTTTTGAAGGCGGCGTGGGCCTCAGCAGAGAGCGGAAAAGAGGATGCTTTCAAGAGGGGGCGGGCTTTGTCGGAGTAGTTGGGGACCCATTGGGGATAATAAGAAAATAACCCCAGGCACCTTTTCAGGGCTTTGGGAGTGTTGGGCAGGGGCAGCTCCCGTAGGGGGCGCAATCGGTCAGGGTCTGGTCCGATTTCCCCATTCTCCACCACGCTGCCTAGTATGCAGAGGCGCGTGGTGTTGAAAACGCACTTGTCCTCGTTGTAGGTGAGGTTGAGTTTTTGTGCGGTTTCCAGGAACCTCTCGAGGTTCGAGTCGTGATCCTGCTGATTGTGGCCGCAGATGGTGACGTTGTCGAGGTAGGGGAAGGTTGCCTGCAAGTGGTGGTCATCGACCATGCGGTCCATCTCCCTCTGAAAGACCGAGACCCCATTCGTCACCCCAAAGGGGACTCTGAGGAATTGGTAGAGGCGTCCGTTCGCCTCGAAGGCGGTGTATGGGCGGTCCTCTGGTCTGATAGGGAGCTGGTGGTACGCTGACTTGAGGTCGATGGTGGAGAACACCCGGTATTGGGCGATTTGGTTCACCATTTCCGATATGCGGGGTAGCGGGTAGGCGTCTAGTTGGGTGTACCTGTTGATCATTTGACTATAGTCGATCACCATCCGTTTCTTCTCGCTACCCCTTACCACTACCACTTGGGCGCGCCACGGGCTGTTGCTGCGTTCAATAATGCGCTCTTTCAGGAGCCTGTCTACCTCGGTCGCGATAAACCGCCTGTCCTCCCAGCTGTACCTCCTGCTTTTGGTCGCTATTGGCCGGCAGTTAGGGGTAAGGTTCGCAAATAGCGAAGGCGGCTTTACCTTCAGGGTAGCCAGACCGCACACTGTGAGGGGCGGCTGGGACCCACCGTACTTGAGCATGATGCTTTGGTGGTTGCACTGGAAATCCAGGCCCAAGATCACGCTCGCACATAGGTTCTTCATGATTAATACTTTAAAATTATCGTATACAGTTCCGTTAACGCCCAATTGTACCGTGCAGTAACCCAGAATGGTCGATGTCTGGGTTTTATCAGCCATAGAGATGGTACCCTGAGCAGGGACCACCATTAGGGAGAGTTGTTGTGCCAGTTCAGGGTGGATAAAACTTTCCGTGCTTCCACTGTCAATTAAACATTTAACCCGGCACCCGTTTACCTCGATGTCCACCATTGATTTGGATAGCGGGTGCGGCCTGGTCTGGTCCACTGTGACCGGTGCCACTGTAGGGCCCTGATCGATACAAGATGGCATCCACGCTGTCTGCTCATAAGATGGCGGACCCCACGAGGTCGGGCAAGATGGCGTCCAAGATGGCCGCTCCCACGGCGCACACGCGGCGGTGGCGGGTTTTCCGGCGGTTGGTTTTCCGGCGGGGTTCCCTCTGCACACCTTCCCGAAGTGCCCCTTCTTACCGCACTTAAAGCAGGTGGTGCCTTTCGCCGGGCACAGGTTTCTGGTGTGTTTTGGCTGCCCGCAGAAGTAGCAGTTGGGTCCCTGACGCGTCACGGCTGTCGTAGGGCTTCTGGGGGGAGAGCGGGGCCCCGCCGGTGTCGGGCTGCCGGGCGGGGAAGATGCCTTCCAAGATGGCGGCGCCCTCGGTGCACACGTGGCGGCGTGGACGGCGCGGGCTGAAGAGTAGGCGTCCGAGTTTCTCTGGGCCACATCCAGGGATCGCGCGGTGTCCGCAGCCTGTTTCAGGTCCAACCCCGTTTTTTCCAGCAGTCTTTGCCGGATGTAAGTGGAGCTGAGGCCTGTGATAAAGGCATCGCGAACAAGCTCGTCAGTGTACACTGCGGCTTTTACATCTCGGCACTTGCAGTCTTTGCCAAGCATTTTCAGGGTGCTTAGGAACTCCTCCACCGATTCCCCAGGTCGCTGTGCGCGAGTAGCGAGCAGATGCCTAGCATACACCTCATTCGTAGGCTGCTGGTAATGCGCCTTTAAGATGTCGCAGGCGGCCAGGTACGTATCGGCGTCTTGGATGAGGGGGTAAACCCGGTGGCTTACCCAATTCCGCAGAATTCCGAGTCTCATCCTCGCAGCGTCCGTAGCGTCTTTGACGGCTGCGGAATTGTCCAGGAAGAATTCCATACACTCAAACCAGTGTCCGAAGCGTGCTGATGCGTCCGGAGCATGTTGATCCAAATCCAAACGTTCGGGTTTCAGGAGTTGATCCATAGTGTTGAAAAATAAGTTAATAAAATTGATGTGCCTCAATAATTCCGAGACTCGATGTTAGCGAAACAAAACAAGGCTTTTATTAACTTAGAAAGTAACACGTAAGAGAGAGAGGTATCTTCCTTCTGGAGACTGAGGCCAGACTGAGCTAGCTTACAAAAGGGGCCAGGTATGGGCGGAGCCCTACACACAGCACATTCCAGCACATTCCAATAAACAATACAATGAGGACTGGGGGAAGGGAAATGACACTGAAACCGACCACAGTCACAGGCAGTGATGAATGGAATATTTCATCACACGAATACACAGTGATCAAGGTAGAGACTTTGAAAGTAGACTTATACATGAGTTGTTGTCCATGCTCGGGATTGAGAAGTCAAGAACAACTCCATACCATCCTCAGGGAGATCCTCAACCTGAACAGTTTAACCGTACTTTGTTAGACATGCTTGGAACGCTGGATTCAAAGCGAAAGAACAAGTGGAGTCGGCACATTGGACATCTTGTTCATTCTTATAATTGTACCCGAAATGACGCTACTGGTTTTTCACCGTACTACCTCATGTTTGGACGTGAAGCGAGGATGCCGGTGGATTTGTGTTTCGGAGTATCCAGTGATGGCACATCACAGAGAACTTACCTCAAGTATGTATCTGACATGAGAAAGGAATTGCAAGCTGCTTAAGAACTTGCTGAGTCTGTTTCTGCCAAACAGAATAAAGGAAATAAGCAGAGGTATGACCAGAAGATCCGTTTTTCCCAACTCATGCCTGGTGACCGAGTTCTCATACGGAACCTAGGACTTCAAGGAAAACATAAGTTAGCAGACCGCTGGGCTTCTACACCTTACATTGTTGAAAGTCAAATGTCACAACTACCTGTGTTTCAGCTAAAACCTGCAGGTGGGAATGGACCCATAAAAATACTGCACCGGAATCATATCCTGCCATTGGGACAGCAAGTGCGTCTGGATCCGCCAGCGGATAATGAGCCAACACCTAGTAGGAGAACCCTGCAGAGAAGAAGAAGAAAAAAAACGAGAAACCAGGAAAACTTTGTTCCAGAAGACAGAAAACCCATGACACAGTGTGTGGATCATGAGGAACCTGATGAGTCGGAAGATGAAGAATGGGATCTATGGTACGACCTCCCAGAAAGACGCATAAGACAGAATCTGGATGAATTGTCTGAACCATTTAGCTCAGACTTGGACATGGTCTGGGAAGAACCAGATGCTTCCGAGAAGGAGATAAAAGAGACTGAAAGGCATGATAACAAAGGAACCAACGCCTCCAACGTAGTTGAAGGAACTGAAGACCGGGTATCCGAAATAAGGAGCTCACAGCGAGTTAAGAAGGTTCCTGAAAGATTGACATACAGTACACTAGGAGTGCCAAGTGTAATGATAGCCCCTACGGTTCGATATGTTACCTCCCTTTATACATGGTTGGGAAGCATGCAACCCCTTATGTGTAAAGTTCATTAGTCATGGGGACATGCCTATATTTGGTAGGGGGGGCGTGTAATACCCACTGGAAATGCTATGTACGCTAAGTATGGTTATCAATCTTTAACTTAGACACTGTATTATCATTGTTATAAATCCCTGGGTTAAAGTTGCCCATGTGAAGGTACGGCAAGAACTTTTAAGGACACAATGTGACTAAGAGCATACTTTCCATAATTCAGCACCAGTATCAACTGTTGCAGACAGTGAGGCTGCGCAGTCTCCAGGCAGAAACCCCAGGAGGAAGGGGTGGAGTCGGGGTTTTCGAGCGGGAAAAGGGAGCGACTGGAAGAGAAGAGGGCAGGAGCTCTGAAAAGACGGCTCAGGAGGCAAATGGCTGCCGCATCCCGTCCCGGGTTTCCAAAATCGGCCGCCGCCCTTCGTATTAGTAGCACTGCATCCTGAACTGGCTGGCTGCAAGTCACCTGTACCGGGGGATCGTCGTCTGAACCCAGATCTGCAAGGCAGAGGTCTGGGGAGAGCTGCTTGCCTCGTGCTGATGGGGATCTACTTGGAAAAGCTGCAGAGAGAGAGAGAGTCACCAACTCCAGCTGCTGCTGTGTGCTCTGCATCCAGAACTCAAAGTGGGATTCAGTGATCGTGAAGAGAATTCAACGAAGGGGTTCGAAGTCGTAAGTCTTGCAGACATTATACATACCATGAGCTCCAACTTAAGCGCACCAACGAAAGAGTGCACTCGAATTTGGACACAGGGACAGATTCTCCTTTGAATCCATATAAATGGAGAATGTATGTTTATTATGTCTAGATTCATTCTAATGTATGCAAATGTCTAATTTAGGTCATTGACCCGTAATCTTCTTATACTGTCTGACGTTAAAACTATAAAGTAAGATAATTAGAATTAAGCCATTGTAGTAGTGATCTCCTTACTGGACTATAGAATACTGTCTACAACAGAGACCACATCTCACATATATCTAGGGAACCGTGAAGGGGTTACACACGCTTCTCTAATTTCCCTTTTAATGCCATCTCCAACCTCTGCATTACTGTTTGGAGGTCTATATACGACTCCCACTAACGTTTTCTGCCCCTTGGTATTTCTCAGTTCTACCTATACAGATTCCACATCATCAGAGCTAATATCCTTCCTTAGCATTGTGTTAATCCCCTCTTTAGCCAGCAATGCTACCCCACCTCCTTTTCCTTTTTGCCTATCTTTCCTGAATATTGAATACCCCTGGATGTTGAGTTCCCAGCCTTGGCCACCCTGGAGCCATGTTTCCGTAGTCCCAATCAAATCATATTCGTTTACCTCTATTTGTGCAGCTAATTCATCCACCTTATTACGAATGCTCCTCGCATTAAGACACAAAGCCTTCAGGCTTGTTTTTTAACACACTTAGACCTTTTAGCATGATGTATGATAGCAAAATACTGCAGATGCTGTAAATCCAAAATAACAACAGAAAATGCTGGGAAAACTCAGCAGGCCAGGCAACATCCGTGGAGAGAAATTAGAGTCGACGTTTCAGGTCAAAACCTTTTATCAAGACTAAAGAGGCACAGGGAATGAAACAGATTGAGAGGCCGGGCTGGGAGAGAACAAAAGAGAAGAGACATTAAGAGGTATTCAAAATGAGAGGAGATGGCGATAGGACTAGTGGAGACAAAAGACAGCTCTAGATTAGGTGTGAAATGCGCTGGGAGAATGGGAGACAGCTGCCATGTGGGAGAGAGAAAAAAAAGGAAAGGGGGGAGGGAAAAACCAAAACAAAGGTGTGGATAAAAAATATAAGTGAAAATGTAATGGGGCCGAGGTTATGATCAGAAATTGTTGAACTCGATATTGAGTCCGGAAGGCTGTAAAGTGTCTAATCGGAAGATGAGGTGCTGTTGCTCGAGTTTACGTTGAGCTTCCGTGGAACAATGCAAGAGCCCGAGGATGGTGAGGTCTGAGTGGGAATGGGGCGGTGAATTAAAATGACAGGCGACCGGAAGCTCGGGGTCCCCCTTACAGACTGAACGGAGGTGTTCCGCAAAGCGGTCACCCAATCTG